>NC_041224.1:167060987-167145335 GCF_002837175.3 Physeter macrocephalus
CCCCTAGCCAGCAAGGAGGGTCCCCCTAGCCAGCAAGGAGTGTCACCATAGCCAACAAGGAGGGTTCCCCTAGCCAGCAAGGAGGGTCCCCCTAGACAGCAAGGAGTGTTCCCATAGCCAACAAGGAGGGTCCCCCTAGCCAGCAAGGAGGGTCCCCCTAGACAGCAAGGAGTGTTCCCATAGCCAACAAGGAGGGTCCCCCTAGCCAGCAAGGAGGGTCCCCCTAGACAGCAAGGAGTGTTCCCATAGCCAACAAGGAGGGTCCCCCTAGCCAGCAAGGAGGGTCCCCCTAGCCAACAAGGAGGGTCCCCCTAGCCAGCAAGGAGGGTCCCCCTAGCCAGCAAGGAGTGTTCCCATAGCCAACAAGGAGGGTCCCCCTAGCCAGCAAGGAGGGTCCCCCTAGCCAGCAAGGAGGTTCCCCCTAACCAGCCAGGTAAGGAGCCACACTGACCACCTGTTACTTGGATTTCGATCTGTCCTAAGCAGTTCATCTGAAGGAGGAGAATTTAACAAAATGGATGCTATGGTTCTCCCTGTGTTTTTCTATATTTGCATTGTGACCAGTGATAGGACAGATCTTCGGTTGGTAAGTCTCCAGAACAAATCACACTTCACATACTATTTGTTACTTTGTTTTGCAAGTATAATATTTTATCTTAGGGGAAATCCTGATAAACTTGGTCAGTTGTGATCTAGAAGGGAAACTGAAGCAGCTCAGGGACATCAAAACTGTAACACATTGCCAATGAGTGGTGAGCTCCAGTCCTGGGGGTTGAGGGGCAAGAGATGCATGGTCATTGAAAACAATCAGCTTTGGACATCAGCTGGAAGAGGGCCCTGCCATCTCTTCCTGTCTGCAGACTCCCAGAGCCATTCCAAGGTCTGGTTCTCCCCACAGCCTAGACCCATAGAGACAGTGGGCTTGACTGTGTCACAGGTTACAGAATGGAAGGTGGAAGGGTTTATGGGCTCACAGTGCAAATGTAGGTGGCCAGACCACTACCCAGGGGCACTTGGGGCAGGTCTATCGCTGACAAACAAGTTGCAAACAGCTCCTTGCTCTATGAAATTCTGGGGGTATTTGTCCCATACTACATCTCAGTATGTGCATGTGTAAGCAGGGGAAAGACAATGCTTATTCCCATAGATCCCTAGATTCTACTGATAACCTTCGTAAACCTATCAACAGTGTCCTCTTAGGCTGTAACTGCCAGGTTTTCTCCCTTATTTTGTGGGACTGTCCAAAAGCAAGCCAGGATCCTTGGGCTACTCTCCCTATGCCTTCTTCACATCTCAAGTTTCAGGTAAGCACATTACCTGAATTATAGCATTATAGCATTATAGCATTCTACTCCAGATAGGAGCAGTGTGGGAGAGTCCACTGGAGATGAGAAATAAAGACTGGATATGGGTGCCTGTATATGGACATTTCCATTAGGATCTTTCTTTTATATTTTAGTTGTCTTTTATATGAGCACTACCATCACACGGAAAATATTCCAAAATACAAGATGGTTATACAATGAAATGTGATCTACTTCCAGTCTCTACCAACCATTTCCCAATTTATTTCCCCAACAGTAACTACTGTTGCCAATTTCTCAGGTATCCTTCCAGAGATAGTCTGTCTACATAAACATAAATCAATGATCAGAGTCTTTCTATACATAGATCCATACTGCATGACTCATATTGATGTCGAAAAGCAGAACTTGAGATGTCAAAGGAAACCATATCACATGAATTTTGCCACATTCGAGTGATGGTGCTACAGCCACCATTTACCAAAAAGAACTTTCCCCTACACATCACAATGAACACAGAGAGATCGCTCCTCCAGGCAAAGATGCGCCTGCCGATGCAGGGGACACGGGTTCGTGCCCTGGTCCGGGAAGATCCCACATGCCGCGGAGCAGCTGGGCCCGTGAGCCATGGCCGCTGAGCCTGCGGGTCCGGAGCCTGTGCTCCGCAACGGCAGAGGCCACAACAGTGAGAGGTCCGCGTAACACACACACACACACACACAAAAATTGAATTCACAAAGATGGACCAGATAGGACAATATGGTCTAAGGCTCCCCTCTGCTTACAGTTTTCCAATTCTGTTAAGTTGTCTTTACTTTTAGACTCTGCCAAAGAAATCTTCCAAAATAAATCAACTTTGGACAATAAATAAAGGTTTATTGAGTGAATATGCTTTAAATCTTTGAAAAAAGCATTTTCCTGGGTTTTTTTTTCCTTTATTTCTAATCAAAATCCACCTCCTTATTCTCCTTCCATTCCCACCAGCCCATCTTCTCAGACACAGCTGCTGGTCCAGTCCTGGGGTGAATCAGAGCAGGGAAAATACCCAACTCTACTTAGACCCTTAACTACCCAATAAAGAGAGAGAAACAAAGCCCTTGAGAAACCTTGAAACTAGAAGTATGACAGTAAAATACAGCATCTCCTCCTCTTTACCCACCATTCCTAAGGGTAGCTGCATCATCCTGGCTAGTTTCAGGGAGATGAAGAAGAGGCTGTTAACTTGAATATTTTACTTAGATCCAATGAAGAGCAGAGGATGGGTTTGAAGTCACTATCATGGCTACAGCCAATCAAACCACCACTCCGTAAACAATGATCAGTCGTCCACTGTGCCAGGCACGTGCCGTGATGAGAAGGTAAAAAGGCAATAAAGACCAAGTCCTTGGGACTTCCCTGGTGGTCCAGGGGTTAAGGCTTCTCCTTCAAATGCAGGGGGTGCGGGTTCGATCCCTGGTTGGGGAGCTACGATCCCACATGCCTTGTGGCCAAAAAACCAAAAAACATAAAACAGAAGCAATATTGTAACAAATTCAATAAAGACTTAAAGAAAAAATGGTCCACATCCAGAAAAAAAAACAAAGACCAAGTCCTTGCCTGAAAAAGTTTTCAGTCTAATGTCAGAACCAGCTTAGAAACAGACATGCTGCCATATGTGGTGCCTAAAACAATCATGGGGGATGGATAAAATTCTGGGGACATGTAGATTTCTGTGGACACTGCTAGGCTCTAGAAACCAGAAGGGGTATAAAACAGTGTCCCAAGCCACAAAGAATCGCAGTAGTTTGTGAAAAGCAAATCTAGGCAGAACAAAATTTATCAAAGAAAAGAGAGTTTGGAAGAGGAAAATGAAATAGGGTGGTAAAGAGAGAACACAGAATAAAACCCATATAGACCAAGCGGGGAGAGTCACATTAGAATGGCCACTGATTGAACAAGCATCTAGAAGAGACGATGTGTGGACAATAACGAACCCACCTGCTGTAAAAGGAAACTCTGGTTACAAGGTCTGGAGGCCCAGGATTCGTGATCCCAGAGTTTGAAGATGAGCCTGACCCCTCCAGTCAAGGGAAGAGGTAGGACCTCCTGAGTAGGTGGATCCAGAGAGACCCTTCAGGCCTGCTGGAAACATGAAGACGTGTCGCTGTCCTAAGGAGGGTCCCAGCGCTGATAAAGACAAAACACAGTGCTGCTGTGTCATAACTGGAGGTTGGATACCGGGGCTGAGAGCCTTGAGGTAACAATCACGTAAGATTCCCTTTATGGCTTCTTACAGGTCTCTCTTCCTTACCAAACGTGGGCCACTCAAGGGCAGAGAGCACATCTTCATTAATCTCTGAATTGTCAGGACCTAGACCCTGTAGGTACAGGATAATACTATTAAATGCTGAATATATGAATAGGTCACTTGGTAGTTTCCACAGGATTTTCATGCACATGTGCACATTTAATGCCCCATTTCAATTCCAAGAGTTGGGTTTTAGAAACTCCATCTTAAAATGGAGAACTAGGGACAGGACAGGAATAAAGATGCAGACATAGAGAATGGACTTGAGGACACAGGGAGGGGGAAGGGTAAGCTGGGACGAAGTGAGAGAGTGGCATGGATATATACACTACCAAACGTAAACTAGACAGCTAGTGGGAAGCAGCCGCATAGCACAGGGAGATCAGCTCGGTGCTTTGTGTCCACCTAGAGGGGTGGGATAGGGAGGCTGGGAGGGAGAGGCAAGAGGGAGGAGATATGGGGACATATGTATATGTATAACTGATTCACTTTGTTATAAAGCAGAAGCTAACACACCATTGTAAAGCAATTATACTCCAATAAAGATGTTTAAAAAAGAAGAAGAAGAAAATAAAAAAATAAAGTGGAGAACTAGAGGCTTGGAGAGACTGAATGCCTCTTCTAAGACTATACAGCTGGGAAATAACAAGCCTGCACCACCCGTCTTCCCCAGCAAGCTCACCGTGCGCCTCCCACCACCATCAGCGCACCCACCCTGTGCAGATCCCACTGTGGACTGTGAGAAACCCTCATGCTCTGCCCTCTCTCATCCCTCCTTGTCTCTGCGCATTCTCTAATCAGGAGTGCTAGAAGTTTCCATGTGCCAGAGACTGAGCTAGGTGCCGGGCATACTGTGATGAATCAAAGTCCCTGCTTGCATGGAGTCTGCATTCTAGGAAGGAGACCGAGACTAAGCAAGAACGGACATACGAGATATGAGCTACAAAGAAAACAAAACTCAAGGTTGTGATAGAGTGTGATGGACAAGGCAAGCGTGACTTGGTAGGGTGGTCCAGAAAAGGCTCTCTAAGGAGAGACACCTGAGCTGAGACCTGGTGAGAGAAGGAGCCAATCCTGCAAAAACCTTGGGTGCCGTATCCCAGGCAGGGGGAAGAGCATGTGCAAAGCCTCTCAAGTGGGAAGGGCTGGACACAGAGGAGGAACAGGATGTTACCCGAGCTGAGTTAGATGCTTCCTCCATTCTCATCAATGCCCTGTGCAAATCCCTGCAATAGGTCTTTTCATGCTGTACAGCCCTCACTGACTTTCTTAGTTCTCCGTGGGCATCTTTAGCTGGGGTCTGTCTCTTTCACCTCTTGGTTCCCGATATCTGGCATAATTCATGGCACATGGTTGATTTCCAGCTTCCCCTGCTACCGGGTCAAGGAGGCAATCTGAAGTAACTGGAACCTACTCAGAGATACTCTTGAGCCAGTGGACAACAGGTCTGAGGTTTTCAGAGATGCTCAGAGGAATCAAAACAAAATCAGAAAGTAAGCGGATACAGAGTTGAGCAGAAGAGGAAAAAAATTACCCGCATCCGTAGCTACCTTCTGAAAGATGTTATAAATAAGAAATTTATAAGTGCGTAATTTACAGGATATCTATGACAGAGCCCAGAGTGCTGATTCAGAGAGAACATAGGTGAGTAATGAGATTTTTATGGGACACTGTGTACAGGTTTGTTCGGAATTTGTAGTCTTGGTTTCTCAGGAATCACAAATGGCTTCCCTGTCCACTCCCAACCCCTTAGGCTGAAAAATATGGATTCAGACAGGATCCCAGTAATACACATTTAAATAATTTTATCATCCCTGACAAGCCCTACTCTTTGGACATGATCCCATGATCTTTTTCCCTGGCAGTCCCAGTAAACCCAGATGGGCAGACAGTCCCTTAAGAAGCTGTGGTATTTAGGAAAATCTATTCATTTCCACAGCTTGGCCCTTTATCCATTTCCACCTCCCATTCTTTATTTATGAGGCCACATTTGCATGAAAACAAAATCCTTGTTCATTCAAAAGGCATTGTTAGGCTTAGGTTTTCTGAAGACTCTTCTAATTATAGAGACAATCTTGGGATTGATGCTCAGAATAGAAAGATAGCTCATCAATAAATAAGTCAGTAAGCTCAGGTTCTAGGGCCAGCTCCACCACTAACGCACAGAGGAAATCACATTTCTAAATGTTTTTTCATGTATAATGAAAGGATTGAACAAGAATAGTAGTTCCCAGCATAGAGTTCTAGGGTGGTCGAACTCCTCAAAACATGCTTTTTGGTTTTTAAAAGCTTTATAGAAAGCACAAACATTCCCTGAAAAGGCCACCTAAATACCTAAAACTTCACATTTCCAAATGACATTTAATAGTCTAAACATATTCCAAATAAAATTACTAATCTTTTCCCTCCAAATCCACATTATCCTACCCACCCTCATACAATCACTCACGTAGTCGTTCAAGCCAAAAATCCAGCAATAGTTTCTGATTTTTCTCTGGCCCTTACTCTCCACATCCAATTAGTCAGGAAGTCCTATCAGATTCACTTCCAAAATATCAATCCATCCCGAATCCGTCCATTTCTCTCCATTCCCACTGCCTCTGCACCAGACTCAGTCGTGATTATCTCTCACCTGGCCTTGGTCATTCACCTCCAGACAGAACCCCTGCTTCCTCAGCAATGGATTCACCCCGTGACATTCCATTCTCCAGCCCCAGCCTTTGACTGCCCTGCCTCAAACCCTGCAGTGGTTCCTTTTGCCTTTGGCATGAAATCCTACTTTCTACAGCAGCCGTCAAGCCCTCCGCCCCAACACCACCTTCTTCTAGATCCCCCACCCACCCCATTATGGTCTTCCATACTCACTGGCCTTCTTTCTTTTTCTAGAAAATGCCAAGCTCTTTCCCTCCTCTAGGCTGTACTTTCTGTGCCATCTTCCCGAATCTTTCCTCCAGATCTGAAAGGGCTGACCTCTTATTATTTGCGTCTCAGCTCAGAGGTCAGTTTCTCTAAGTCTTTCACTCTTTCTCTCTGTCTGATAGTGCTCTTTCCATTTAAAATCGATAGAGCCGCTCTATTTAACATTGCCCACCATTGCCTTCTCACAGCCTTTATCTCCATTTCAGTTATTCCTATCTGAAATTAAATTAGATATTTTTGATTAAATGAATTTTTTTTTTTACTTTTTATTTACGTTGACTTTATATGAGAACAGTGCCTGGTCAAAAGTTCTTGCAGCCCAGTTATTAACACTGATTCTCTTGGGCTGATCGAAACTCTGATTGGCAATAACATATGACTTTCACCCTTAAGAAGGAGAAAAATATTTGATAATTAATAAGTATTATGATGACAGCTAAAATTTATTGACCGCTTACCAAGTGCCAGGCATTGTGATAAGCATTTTATGGGCAAATTTCATTTAATCTTCATATTAACTCTATTACATAAATACCTTTATTATGCTCACTTTATAGATGAAGCAACTTGAACACAGAGAGACCCAGCCAAGTACCTATGGACATTATAAAGCAAGGTGAGAGGAAAGAGCTAGAACCCATGTTGTCTGAATTCCAAGTCCAGGCACTTAATCATTATAGTATCCTCCCTCTCTTCGTAGTTGCAACTTAATCTTTTCCCCGCTAAAGTTTCCAGGCAATAAAAATAATGAATACATGTCATTATCTGAAAAAAGTTCAGAAAAATTTTAAGATTATTTAAAAGTGCCATAGGAGTCCAGCTGGTGCCACAATGGGGTTCCTTAGTCTAACAGCGGACAACTGATCTGTCAGCTCCCCAAGTTTCAGATACCAATCAACCGAGTTCACAGCTGCCATGTTGCCAATTTGTTCATTTCCAGTGAGAAAATAGCTATCAAGCAGACATGATAGTGATGTTTGAGGATCAAGCCCAATCCACACAGGGAGCAAGATTAGTTAGGAACAGAATTTATTGGTAAGGATATAACAAAGGCAGGAAGATGAGTGAAAAGATGCTAATGGCCGATGATCCTGATTCTCTGGGACAGAGGGCTTGGAGGTAGAATCTCTCCTGCAGGACACACCTAGACAGGCTCTGACTCTCTTCAACTTCTTTCTCGTAAGTACTTTCTTTGTCTATATCAATGCCGATAGTCTATTCATCATTATGTATTAGCCTAGAAAATATTTTATTTCTAGGATGACTTTACACTTTCTCACACTGATCTAAGGCAGTTTTATAGCTTAACCCTCAGAGAACAATCTTACCTACTTCGAATTCTTGTGAAGCATGTTGTTGTGGTCCCTATATTCTATGTACAAAAGAGTATCCATTGGTCCAAAATGGGACGGAAGGGCAGTGGAGAGCTGTCAGCTGGTCGTCTAGGTCCCTTCGAATACTCAATTCCGAGCCTTAAATGGACAAGGAAAAAAATGTTCTTTCCCTTCTTTCCCCTTTCCCTTCAGAGGTTTAAATCTGACACCAGCAGTAAGGCATCCTCTGCTTATAATTCTGTCTTAATTCATCAGTTACAACAGCTGATCTTATAACCTTCCCTGCTTGTATCACAGTGAAGTGAAAAGTTGACGGGCAGCCAGGGTGAAGGTTTTACCAACTCCCATCTGCTCTTCCGTCAGGACTGCCTGTGAGCATGTTTGTTTTTCTTTTTTCCCGCTTCTCTCCCTAACCCATCACATGAATTAAAAGTCATAAGGAACCTGGAAGAAGCATCTCAAGCAAGGCTCTGATTTTCAGGAAGTCCCAGAGCCATGTCTTTGGGGTAGCCTGGGGGTAAGTGTCCTATTTTGATCAGAGAATATTCTCTTGGTATTGGCAATACATAGAGAAACAAAATTCTGGAAAAGAGGTTACCCTCTGAGAATTAAACTAGTAAAATACATGATATGATTGTGATTAGCCATCTGTAAGCATAAAGCGAAAGAGAGCTTGTAAATGTGTCAATGAAGAATTTTCAGACAACCAAACCTCCAAGAAAGATGATGGGAATAAACTCAGGGAGATGAGTCTGGAAATTGACAGTAATTTAGAAAGCAGAAAACTAATCAATTGCAATACACTCTGCCCAGGAAAATCTTGGGGAGGGGGTGAGACTGCCACTCCAGAGAGCATTCAACACACACTCCCCAGGAGTATGGCCGTCCTGAGCCAAGGGGAGGGAGAGCCCCAGAAAAAAACACCCTGCACTTCCTAGAGCATCGATTTTATCTGAAGATCTTGGGGAAACTATATTCAAATAAACATGAATATTTTATAGAGTAGACAACTAAAGGGAATATTTTGTGCACCTTGAAGTTTGCAATTGACAAGAAGAGAATGTTTTTCTACTGCTTTCTCCAAGTCCCTTCTGTACAGAGATAGACAAGCTTGCCTCAAATGTTTGTTTGCTTATTAGCTTCATCGTTTAGGGCTGCCACAAATTTGCACATTCTCCAAATGTGCATATTCTCCCATTTACTCTCTTTCTCTCTCTCTCTCTCTCTCTCTCCCCCCTGCAAACACTGAACAGAATTGTCAGATCCAGAACAAGGACTCTCAGCTAGTCCAAGCCACCCAAGCCAAGTCCTTACCTAAAATTTCAATATGTTGTATCTATCAGGGTCCAGTCAGAAGAAGAAACAACACCGGTAATTTGAACAGTGAAATTTTATTTGTAATGTAAAGAATTATTAAGTAGTAGCAGAGGACCGATGACTGTGGGATAAGGTGTGGGCATGTGGGCCAAGCTGCCATGCCCATTCATTTATGGATTGTCTGCCGCTGCTTTCTCATTAAAACATTGAGTTGAGTAATTCTGAACAGACCGTATGGCTGCAAAGCCTAAGATACTTACTCTCTGGCCCTTTACAGAAAGAGTGTGCTAAATCCTGCTCTAGAGAATATAGGAGTAGCAGATATAGGGCTAAGATAGAGCACCCAAATAAGAACCATCTGAGAAAAAACCACCCACCATGCCGGGCTGAGATTCAGACCTTGCTCAAGAAGGTGTATTTAGGGTCCTCTGGATAGTGGAAAATTCACTGAAGTGCTGTAGGTCAGTGCTGGCAAGTTGGAAACTGCCTGCTGGGGTATAACCAGACTCACCAGGAAGCCCCCCATTAGGGTGCCACTGGGAATCACTAGGAATTCACAGAAGGGTATCTGCAAAACTCACGGAAGGGTTTTGTCACTGGGTACCCCACATGCCACTGTCAGCCTCGCACTGCAAGAGCCAGAGATAAAATTATACCAGAACCCAGAAGAGGAGCTCCCCTCCTTGCAGTGTCCCTCCAAAGTCCTCTATTGACAAAGCCTGGTGTCAAGCCATCTGGTAAACAAGACATGTTTACAGGGTACAGCTTCAGCATCACAAACCAGGGCAAAAAGCATGAATTTGGAACTGAGAAGCAACAAATTAGGTACCAGTGCTAAGAAATATGTTAAAAGAACTGTAATTTCATAACTTCTGTTGAGTATTTCTATTTGTAGGTTGAAAAAATCTGAAATTTGGAAATGTGGCTTATGTTAAAAAAAAAAGCATGTATAGCCGCTCCATCCTCTGAAACCCACTAAAATGGCAGTAAAGGAAATTTTTAAGTATAAAGCTCTAATGCATAAAGACAGTAGGAGGGAAACAAAGGAATGTTTTTTAACTTCAACAAACTTTAGGAAGCCAGAAAGCTAGCCATTAGAGAAGTAGTAAATGATACAGAGTGGGGGCACCTGTAACCCAAGATGCCTGTGAGGGGATGGGAGGCAGTTCACCCCACAGAAACTTTGAAAGGTGTAGAATTTGGAGGCAGCAGGTATCGTACACGTTCAGGGTGAGCACAAGGTTGAAATCACAATACATTCGTTTGCTCAGTCTGAGATAACCAAGCACCACAAACTGGGTGGCTTAAACAACAGAAATTCATTTTCTCACAGTTCTGGAAGCTAGAAGTCCCAGATCAAGGTGTCAGCGGAGTTTCTTTCTTCTGAGGTCTTTCTCCTTGTCTTGTAAATGGCTGTCTCCTCCCTGTGTCTTCACATAGCTTTCCCACTGTAATTGTCTGTGTTCAAATTTCCTCTTCTTACAAGGACACAAGTCATATTGGATTAGGGCCCACGCTGATGACCTCATTTTAACTTAATTGCCTCTTTAAAGATTGTCTCCAAATACAGTCACATTCTGAGGTTCTTCAACATATGAACTTGTGGGGAAGGCGGTTCACAGGTCAGCCCGTGAAACACAGGAAACAGTCAGAAGTCTCTTTGTAGAGTGGTTGGACCCCGTCTCCTCCTTCACCTCAGGAAACCAACCAACTACCTACAAGCACATGTGTACACACACAGGGGACCAGTGGCTTATTCTCAGGAGAAGCCAAATGGAGAAGGCTCAGGACATTCTTTAAAATACAGGGAAGAGAGGGGTCAAAAGTTTAAGTTTCAGTGACATGTTCATATCCGAGAACATTTCCCAGAACCAAAGGATATGAGAATCTCTAGATTGAAAGAACAGCCTACTGTGTCCAGCACAGTGAATGATAAAAGGCAAACATACAGGCTCTTCATTATGAAATTTCAGGACACCAGAGAGTAAAAGAAAAAAGAATCCTATAAATTACCTGGGGAGTGGGAGGAAAGGTCACTGACAAAGTGTATGGAATGGACTAATATCAGACTTCTTGACAACAAATCTGGAGATTAGAAAGCAATAAAAAAATGATTTCTCAATTGTGAGGTACAATGATTTGTAACCTAGCATTATATACCCAGCCAAATTATCAACCAGGTATAGAGGTAGATTAAAAGCATTTTCAGAAAAGCGAGAATTCAAACATGTAACTATCACTGTGAAAAACTTCCTATGAATTCAGGAGCATGTGCTCTAGCGAAGTGAAGGAGTAAACCAAGAGTTTCCAAGGAAAGAGTGGATCCAACACAAGAACACAAAAAAGAAAGTCCATGATGAGAGCCATGCAGCAGGCCTGGGAGGCAACTGTCCAGACAGAAACATAAGAGGGGAAGCATTTGGAGAGAGGAACTTGGTGAAAAAGAATTAGTTTATAGACTTTTTTTGACCATTTGGAAAATAATATGGATGGATGTATAAGAAATACAATGAAGCACTAAAAAAAAAGTATAAGCACACAAAAAAGTAAGCAAAATATGAAGAAAATATTAACTCTAGGGAAAAAAACCAATATATACAAGAAAGAAGATATATTTATGACATAGCTCTTGGTTATTAACATTTTTTTCATAGTAATAATAGTGTCAGTCTTGATCAGTGACTTGACCAAAATTCTTTACATCACTTTAATGAGAGTATAGGAATAAAAGGTAGGTGGAAAGGGGGTGGGAGGAAAGTAAGAGAACTAAATCCTCATCTATCACAGAAAATTGATACATGACAAGACATGCATTTTATTTAGAAATATAGAGGTAAGTATGAGAAAGCAAGAGCTAAAAGAGTTGAAAGCAATTGTCTACAGGGAGTTGAACTGTAGAGTTGGGAATGGTTCGTTGGGGACCTCTGGTTTTCATTATACACCATTTGCTATTTGAATTTCAAACTAGTGCACACATTACTTTATTAAAAATTGAATTTAAGAAACAAAGAACTGGGCTAGGAGATTGGAGTGAGAAGTGACAGGCAGCTACCTGGTAACCGAAGCACCTGTGGAACCTGATAAATATTGGAGTGAGTATTGAACTTCCTGCAGGGCTGTGGAAAGGGGCTCATGTTATTTTAACTGCATGTTAAAGGAAAATATGAGGCCAGCAGAATGAAGGACTCAAGAATATTTGGGTTAAAAGCAAAACCCAAAATTCATGGACTTTAATATATCCTAGGGTCATTTATGGCTTAATCTTTGCAGACTAGTAATCAAAAGTAACTCCATTCAAAAAAGCATGAAAGGAAATTCAATTCACAATCCAGCACAACCATTTTTAAAGCTGTTCCTCCTGTCTTCGCTTCTCTCGCTCTTCACAATGGCTTTGAATCTCGAAATCAAACCCTCCTCTCTCTGCAACATGCACCCCACCAGCCCTTGATCATGTAGATTGACTTGATTTCACTCCCTTTTCTCCACATCTGTGGCCGGTCCCTCTCCACGTTTTCTATCAATTTTATATTCACTAAGTAGGCTGGCAAGACCTTTTCTTTAGTTAGCAGAATTGGAGATGAGAGGAAACCATAACAAGGTAATAAATATTGTCCTTATTCCCACTCCTAGAATTTTCTGGGTTAAAATTGAAGGCAGGAAAAAAAATTCACACCACAATGCCCTTTCTTTAAGTTATTCCTGCAAAGCACTACAGTGGTATGCTTTCACTCCTGGGGTGAGTTTGTGAAGCTCTGAGCAGAGAAAATGGAACATCACACATTGGCTGTGCCCAGGCACGAGAGACCCAGACCTCAGGGCTAAATAGTGACTAGAACATATGCTCTCCTTGAGAGCAGGGATTCTCGTCTGCTTGGTTCACGCTGCTGTATTACCAGTGCCTAGACCAGATCCTGCCCTGAACTAGGTACTCGATAAGTTTTTGAAAACTTGAACCTTTGGCAGCTAACATCCTAGCAAGGTCATACAGTTTCAGCAAGCAATCCCCTTCTCCGTGCAGTGACCCAGCCACAGTGCAAGGTGGTGTTTCTCTTGCAAACTAAGAAACTGGAGTGCCAGGATCCGCCTCAGCCTCATAAGCTGGTGAACATGAGACCATTCCCCAGCACATTCTTGATATACTGAGAGAATCTGGTTTCTGAGCATACACTACCGGGTACCTGACCTCAAACTAGGGTGAAATCACCCAGGAAATCCACTCAGGAGGACCCATTGCAGCCTGCCAGCTGGCCAGCCCCCCCTGGTGATACCTCCACATTAATATATAACCTAGTGTTTACAGAACTAGAGTCCTGGGCCAGGAATCATGAGACCCAGAACTGAAAACCAAGTACAGAGCCCCTCACTCTATAGAGCGTGGGATTTCAGACCCAGGACCTGGTGGAGTGGCAGGGGAAATACCCAAGAACACACACAACAGAAAAGCAGAATTGCAGAGCTACTGGGCCATCAGCATGTGGGGGAAACCAGGGCTCCCGGGTCACTGGGAGGAAGGTCATGGCGGGAACGAGTCAGCCAGCATGGGTGATTCTAGTAAGATATGGTGACTCAACTAAATATGATCTTTGAGGACATATCAAAATGACAGAGGGAATTTTTAAATGCATTTCTGTACAAATGCAGATGACTCACCGATGTATTCTGAAACAAGCTATTTGACATGGAGTTCCCTTGACCAGGCCCTGGGCTGACTCGACTTGTTCCCAAGGGTAGAGAGCAATGCCACATCTCCTGGGGAGGAAAAGCAGAGGGGGATGGATTTCCCATTATAACGTGGTCCCCTTTGTTACTTTAGTGCCTTCTGTCATCTAAGTCATTTCAAAAATCTGAAAAGAAGTCTTATTTTCACATTCATAATGTTGACCAAAGAGGCTTACCTTTATTATGCTCATAAATCATTCATACCTCCTTCATAACAAAGAAATTATTTTTAATTTTTATAATGCTTTTTTTTTCTCTTTCTTCACAACAGGAGAGGAAATGAGAATAATATTTTATGTTAATAAGAACCAACAGTTCAAAATGTATGCACTGTATAGAAATCTTATAAAATGTTTCAGTGGAAACATTTTTTAACCAACAAAGGAAATGAAACACAAAAATCCACATTAAAAGAATGCTGGGCTTCCCTGGTGGCCCAGTGGTTGCGCGTCTGCCTGACGATGCAGGGGAACCGGGTTCGCGCCCCGGTCTGGGAGGAACCCACATGCCGCGGAGCGGCTGGGCCCGTGAGCCATGGCCGCTGACGTCCGCCTGCCGATGCAGGGGAACCGGGTTCGCGCCCCGGTCTGGGAGGATCCCACATGCCGCGGAGCGGCTGGGCCCGTGAGCCATGGCCGCTGGGCCTGCGCGTCCAGAGCCTGTGCTCCGCAACGGGAGAGGCCACAACAGAGGGAGGCCCGCATACCACAAAAAAAAAAAAAAAAAAGAATGCTGGCGATTTTTACTTTAACGAGGAACCTGAGAGGAGGGGATTATGGGTGTGTGGAGGGGAGCCTTGTGAGAAAATGACAGTCCACAGGGCTCCTGCGGTGAGGGGCTGTGTCGAATCCCAATGGGAAGCCCAGCCTGGCTCTCAGGTGCACTCCCTGCTGGTCAGCCCCTTCCAGAGGCCAGACATGTCTCCCGGGGAGGGATCGAAATCCCTGAGTTCAGTCTCCAGGGACTGAGGCAGATGCTGCAATATGGGAAATTCTTTCCCTCTGCCAGAAAGATGTCATGACTCCTTGGACCATGCAATTGCTCTAATGATAACCCAAGGATTCATTTTCATGCACTGAAAGGTTAATAGTAAGGCGAGGGGAGAAGGAAATAGCTAAGAGTAAAAAGAAGGGAGCCCTGGCAGCTCATCAAAACCCACAGCATCAGAGGCAGTACTGGTGGGAAACAAGATTTAGAGGGGAGAGAGTCATTTCTTTGACACTGATTGAGTGCTATGCTCCTGTCGCACACAGGCCAGTGAATGCAAAGGTGGTACTTTGCAGTGGGACTGTTGGCATGTGGTGGGACAGAAGTCTGGGGCAACCAGGCTTCCCAGCATCCAGAGAGATTTGTGACCCACATTTTCAGATTTCAGCACCTACCTGTGGGAACAGCCACCTTGAGTCCTACAGGCGAGCTGATGGGAAAGGACCTTAACCCTCAAGGCAGGACAAACTAAACAAGCAGTTTCCCTTGCCATGAACTCCGAGAATGAAGACAAACCTCTCCTGTCCAACCAAAATTCCACTCCCCAAAATGCCACTCACTGAGTTATTAACTTCTGAAATATCCAAAATGCTTTGAATTAGTCTCATTCTTGTTAAAATGCATTTTTAAACATTTACACCTTGTGCAATAAATGAATCACAATTTTTGGAGAGTAGATTTTCATCAGTGAGAAAGGGGAAAGATGAGAGAGGGAAAAACATATTTTGAGGACCCATTATATGCCAATTACTTTGCCTGGGTGCTTTTTAAATTTATCTCATGTAAGTCTCAAAGTAGCCCTTGTAAACAAGCATGAGCTCTTAAACTGGTCATTTTGTTTGTTTGTTTGCCAGCTTCCTTTATTCTCTCTGCATCTGTTTTCTGCCCTACTGAATGCATCGCCCAGGCTCCCCCATTTCTGGTAGAGATCGGCCAATGGGAGACACTGGTATAAGATCACAAGGTTGGGAGAGAGAGAGAGAGATCAAGGTGTTTCTGGATCTTGAGTCCCTCCATCCTTTCAAGTCTGTCGCTGTTTTTCATTATAAGTCCCTTAATATTTGACTCAAAATATCGCTTGCATTATTTTGATGAGCAGTCGTTTTAAGAAATGAAGAATTGGACTAGGGGAAAAAACTGGAGAGAGGTGACTGTTAGTTACTTGGGAACTGAAACACTCCCCTTGGAACTTTGAAACTCTCAGAGAGCAATCAGAAGGCATGTGGGGGACATGATACATTACACCCAAGCTCATCAACCCAGCACCACAGGTAACCCAGTTGGTGGCACGTGTCTTCCAGCTTTCTCCTAATTAGGGCGGTTTTCCTGTCTTCTTGCTTGGGGCAGCGTTCATCTCTCCCCTTGTTTCAGAAGTGATTAATCTGATGGGACCTATAAGGCCAAAAGCCCCCTTCACTGTTTGCTTCCAGGAAAAGCAGCTAGTTCTCTGACAAATAGGAATTCTGTGTCCAACTCTGATATCTCGGCTTCATTCAGATCCCATCTCCACCATGACCCATGCTAAACTACAAGTAATCTAACGAAATATAAATGTTTACTTGTCTCTTTATTCCTAGAGAAACGGAAAAAAAAAATAGCTAAGACATTGCTCGGTTCACTAACAAAATTAAATACAGTTTAAAAGAATGCTAAATACTGAATTTTTATTTCCCATGTAGAAATGGCACAAAGTAAATATACCACATAAATAAGGAGAATATCAACGGTTTCCATATCCCCAGGATTTTATTACCTAATGTGAGTTATATTGAAAGAGGATAGTTAGTATAAACTATGATTTTTCATTTATTACACTCCTTTAGTTTTGAATTTCAGGGGCCTATTATTTGAGACATACCTTTTTGATGTCTGTAAATAAAGACCTTCTTTTAACCATACAGCTCTTCTGACATTAACAGAGTAGCTGTTCATCTGAAAAAAATGGCCCCTTTGAGGAAGCCATCAGAATTTGTGCAAAAATCAATACCTGTGAATGGGACCGCTGGCTTGTAATGAAACAGTGAGGAGACATTTCACGGTCCCTCACCGGCTGGGCCTACCCCCTGCTCCGAGCTTCTGGTAGGCAAGACACACCTAGGTGGAAAGTAAAATTCTATCAACGGGAAAAGAATCAGCAACAAATTCTCAACTTTGCTTAAAGAGTGGGGCTTAAGTCAAGAAGGATCACATTTCTCAACGTTCTACCTGTAAGAAGCTTAAGAATCAAGCCTGCATATGTTGTGTTTTGTAAATAAAAGAAATCTGATATATATTTTTCTTAAAGACCAGACTTATTAAAGGTGCAGAATAAAATGCTGCCAAACGAGCTAGCATAGGCATGATTCTCCTGAGCCAGAAATTTCTAAGAAAGCACTTACCTAAAGCTCAGAAATAATTAATGTTCTTAACGATAACCCGATGCCCCGTAGGTTCTGAAAGACCTTTCTGACTCAACTTGTTTCCTGTGGAGCTATACTGCTGGATCTCTGTTATAGCCTCCCAGTTCTTGATGAAGTCATGATTCTCACACAGTACGCATAATCTTACTTTCATACCAAACAGACTATTTTAATAATCTGTTCAATTAATTCTTGAGCTAGGTTTGTGAAACTTTACTTTCAAAATGTTTCAAGAAGTTGTAGATTAACATCACCAAGTTAAATCACCTTCTGGTCAACGGAATCTCCTTTGTGTCGATTAAATCTTCTCTGTGGCAGTATACATCCCAATTGTGAGGGCTAATTTTGAGTGTCAACTTGACTGGGTGAAGAGAGTCCCAGAAATATGGTTAAATATTATTTGTGGTTATGTCTGTGAGAGTGTTTTCAGTGAGATTAGCATTTTAATCAGTAGACTGAAAGTAGATTTCCCTCCCCAGTGTGGGAAAGGGAGGTATCATCCAGTCCATTGAGGGCTGGAGGAAGGGAAAATTCTCAGTCTCCCTCTCTCTCTCTCTCTCTCTCTCTCTCTTGCTCTCGCTCTCGCTCTCCCCCTGACACAGTGGGACATCAGTCCGCTCCTGCCCTTGGCTTGGGACTTACATCACTGACACTCCTGGTTGTCAGGACTTTCTGTTCAAGCGGTAATTGACGCTGTAAGCTTTTCTGGTTCTCCACCTTGCCGACGGTAGATTGTGGGATTGCTCAGCCTCCAAATCACATAAGCCAATTCCTCATAATAAATCTCTTTTTATATGAATACTGTTTCTCTTGAGAAGCCTGACTAATACAATTACTGTCATCATCAGTACTGTTATAAGTAATATAAATAATAAAAAATAATGCTAGCTAACAGTTACCAAATACTTAACTCTGTGCCTGGCACTGTCATGTTAAGGATTCTCTCAGTTAAGCCACCCTTTAAAAGGAAGAGGGATTATTTTATCCTCACTTTTCAAATTCAACATTCAATATCTATTTATTGAGCACTTATTGTATTCCAGGCACTGATTTGAGCTTACAGCTATAAACAAGTCTGACGTGGAGCCTATTTTCTCCTATGAAATATGTTAATACGTAAGTAAACCAACAGACGAACAAGATGATTCAGGAAGTAAAACTTTTCATAAAGATAATAAAATGATGTAATATGAATGCGAATGACCATGGGGGCCAGGAAGTAACTAGAGAAAGCTTATATGAAAAATGATATTTGAGCAGAAGCTTAAGGAAAGTGGTTACCCATTTGAAGGTTCTGGGAAGATGGTTGATCAGTTGTGTCTAGTGTTATGAGTGTTTCACTGGATGTGAAATCTCCCACTCCAATCCAAACTTCAGCACTCTGTTAGGCCTTACAGTCAATGTATTGTTAGCTTTTGTATCCCCATAGGGTTACGTTGCTCTGAGATTTGTATCCAGCAGACTAGGCACTTACCTATCCTTCTCGTGGCCCTCCTCTCTGGTGATGCATGAGCAACTACATCTCTAATCTCCAGTTGCTGCCTTTATTATAATTACCTTTTCTTTCCAGTATCTAGGCATTTTAGTTCTAAACCATGCATGTTATAGCTACTGTGTAATATCAGAACCAGCTGTTTGGCTCTTTTCGACTATTTTGAACAGATTGAGAAAGAACAGAAGCCTAAAGGTACTTCTGGGGCTTCCCTGGTGGCGCAGTTGTTGAGAGTCTGCCTGCCGATGCAGGGGACGCAGGTTCATGCCCCGGTCCGGGAAGATCCCACATGCCGCGGAGCGGCTGGGCCCGTGAGCCATGGCCACTGAGCCTGCACGTCCGGAGCCTGTGCTCCACAATGGGAGAGGCCACAACAGTGAGAGGCCCGTGTACCGCAAAAAAAAAAAAAAAAAAAGGTACTTCTGTTGAACAAAGGAAACACACACACATAGCACACACACAATCAGAGTTAGCACTAAAACGAAACAAATCTGGCACAGCATTCATCAGTTTCATAAATACCAGGAATACCCACATGCTATTTGTTGAGCATGATATATTTTTTAAAGAGAGATGTTTTAAATTTTCCATTTTGGGCCAAGGTAAGTTTTATGCCTCTGTAATGTACAACATATGGATCTTATGACGTTAGGCATTATCTGCATCCCAATAAAACAGCTCATTAATCAAATGGCCTATTATAACCTCCAGCTGTAGAAACCATAAAACACACCCAAGAAAGAGGGTCATTTTTAACTTAGAATGTGTCCTTTTAAAATAACATTTGTCTGATCATGTTAAACAGTGGTCAAATCTACAAGAGATGTTAGTGTATTAGGAAAGAGATGGTAATAAGGACACAGCCAGTCCTGAAACACACACATAGTGAATTTCTTCTCCGACTTTGGGCCACATGTTTTGCTTTCCTCCAGTTGATTTTGAATGGTGTTTTCTTATGAGGTCAAAACAAGGTCTTTTTGTAGTAACCAGCATTTAGCTATAATAATGTACAGCTAAATTAGGAGCAGGTAAGTCGTTGAAGAGCTCATTAGAGAAGTAAATTGGAATTTTACATCCACATCAATGATTGCAAACCCACCAAACCTAATGAAATATGCAAACAGGATTATGAGCCCTAGCCTACCGGTTCTTTCGTATCAGTTCTTGACGTGTGTGTCAGCCAGGGTCCTAATGGCAAACAATAAAAGCCAACTCCAGCTAACTCAAGCAAAGAAGGATTTCTTTGGAAGGATATTCATGGAGAAAGAGTGCTGCTGCTTCTAACACAATCAGTGAGAAGCTAGAGGGTCAGACTTGGGAATAAATAGAGAAACATGAATCTCCAAAGGGAAGCAAAAAACACAGCAATGGCACCATAACTAAAACAGCTTGATCAGGAAGCCTCAGCTGCCATTGCCCCTAACATGAATGATCTCTGTTTCCTCTGACTTTGCATCACTTTCTCAGGATGCAAAGCCCCAGGAGTGCATGGCTATCCGGGTAGAGTTTAGGTTATGGACCTGCTTGGAGTGGGAAGAGGATCATCCTCTTGGTTTCTTGGGTAGGAAAGGGGTGCCTGAAATTACTCTCCCACTAAGACCTTTACCATGGTGAAAGAGAATCACTACGTTCTGAAAAAGGGAGAGATTACTAAGTTGTGTGAAACACTGAGTACACGTTACGTGCCAAGAACTGTGCTACATAATTTTCAACAGGTGCTTTCTCATTTAATTATATTTATATTATATATCTCATTTAATTAAAATCCCCACAGCCCTCATGTGGGGTTTTCTACTCACTTCATAGATGGGGACAAGGAAGATTAGGAATATTATGCGACCTGGCCAACCTGACAGTGCTTAGTAAGGTACAAGTCAATTATCCAGTCTTGGTCTCCTGACTCCCGGTCCAATGTTCTCTTTGCTGTTCCAGAGCTGCCTTATTAACTGAATTCAACTTGACCTCTAAATTTCAACTTTCTCAGCCCTGATCATTGGTCTGTATGTAGACCAATTAGAAATTTGAGTGACTGAAATAGTCTAGCCAAGGGAATTAGGTTTCGAAAACCAGAGGTTTCACTGAAGGTACTCTTTTGCCTGTCTTTGTGTCATATGATGGTCCTTGTGTCATCTTTGGGATTCAGCTATGGTCCTGAGTGTGCAAAGATAAATCACCTAGACTTATCTCAAGTATGGACACACAACTCCGTCAGTACTGGCATCTTTCCGTTGTCCCCATAATAGAGTTATTACACCAAGAGTGTAGCACAGTAGTTGTCCAGAGGCTGACAAACCACCCTGTTTAGTTTTCCCACTCGCTGAGAACATATAAGAAGATGATGCTGAGAGTCCTATATGCCACTTGTACCCATGAGGGCTACTACCCAGCCCCAAATACTTGGGGCTACCTTCTAGGAAGTCTAGGCGAAAAGACTGTGCTCTTGTTTTATGAAGAGCTCAAACTGTGGAGTCAAGCTGACCTGAGCTCAAGTCCTTTCACTGCCTTTCACAAACATGTCCTTGGGTAAATTTTTCACTTTCTCTAAGACTCAATTTCATACTCTATAAATTAGAGATCATGACATTTACTTTGCAACATTTTAAAAATTATCAATAGGGCTTCCCTGGTGGCGCAGTGGTTGAGGGCCCACCTGCCGATGCAGGGGACGCGGGTTCGTGCCCCGGTCCGGGAGGATCCCACGTGCCGCGGAGCGGCTGGGCCCGTGAGCCATGGCCGCTGAGCCCGCGCGTCCGGAGCCTGTGCTCCGCGACGGGAGAGGCCGCGGCGGCGAGAGGCCCGCGTACCGCAAAAAAAAAAAAAAAAAATTAGCCATAAAGGTAAAGCCCTCAGCTTCAAGGCTAGCTCATATAGATGTTCAATAAATGGTTGCTCTTATAATTAATATTGTTTTGAGTGATACATGACCAGAAAATCTTTTCAACCTATTTTTCCTAGGTGGATGAAGTACAAGTTAATGAGTTTTCAGCATTATGATTCCACTACATAGCATTTTTCCCAATATAATAATTTTGAATTTGATGATATATTTATCATTGCATATCTACTGAGCTATTTCTATTAGTCAGGGCTCCACCATAGAAATAGAATGAGTGATATATATATATATAAATATAGATAGATAGATAGATAGATAGATACACTTTATATATATATAATGTGTATATTTATATATTATCTAATTATATATTTTATATAATATATATAATTTCAAAGAATTGGTTTCCCCAATGTAGATACTGGCAAGCTTTAAATATCTAGAGTAGGCCAGCAGGCTGGAATCTCTCAGACAGGATCTGATGCTGCCATCCAGAGGTAGAGTTTCTTCTTCCTCCGTTTTGCTCTGAAGGCCTTTCATCTGATTGATGAGGCTCACCCAGATTAGTAAAATAATCTCCTGATTTGAAAGTCAACTGATTGTAGATGTTAACCACAGAAAAATATCTTCACAGCAACACCTAAATCAATGCTTGATTGAATAACTGGGTATCGCAGCCTAGCCAAGTGACACATAAAAGCATCAGAGTCCTCCCTTTATCAACTTGGCACCTATAAATATCCCCTTAAACAATGCTTAAACTTCCATTAAAGTCCCAAAAAAAGTAATATTTCTGCCTAATAGAATACACCTATCTTGTATACAATCAAAAATGCACCAACCCTTTCCCTAGAAGAGGATACAAAGTGGGTATTATGTACACTTCTCTTTGATATCCTATAACTTAAATACTGTGATGGAAACATAACTATTATTAATACATCTTACATTAGATGGTAAGGGAATGAGAGAGGAAAGAAACAAAAATATTATATATCTGAATACACACACACACACGTACATACACACAAATGAAAAAATTCATAAAAATTAGGAAGAAACATTAATAAAAATTACAGTCTGTTTCTGCAATTGGCCACGTGGTCATAGCTAGAACTTACAACCACTTTCTTCCACAATCCATTCCATATTCTCTTTGCCTCTGCAAACATCTCAGCTGGTCATGGTTTTTAGCTTGGTGAGGTGACCCAAACCGTCATTCCTAAAAGGTCTGGGCCATTAGCAATCTGGTTTGAATTAGTCATTGCGTTTTCCGTTGACTTTAATCACAGGTCATGGTAGTACTAAGAAACACCCTCAGGGATCTCCTGTATTCCAGACATAATCCTCCTTAGCTCCCCGGTGTAGTAGCAGCCCAATTTCCCCTTGGGAGTCAAGATCAATAAACCCAGCCAGTACAGGACTCCCGTCTTTGCCTGTTGATTCAGAGTCACAAGGAACAAAAAGTGGCTTTGTAGCAATCTTAACCTCTAGCTCAATGAAATCACCATTGTGCCTCCTAGTTGGAAGCATTCCTCCCTTTGGAACTAAGACCTCTAGAACAACAGAGAGTAAGGTCACAGGGACATGAAGTAAAAGTTTTGGTGAGGATCATTAGGGGTGATAGTAAATAGTGCCATTTCCATTTCTACCCCTTGTTTCCTGGACATGTTAATACTGGCTGTTAGGAAAACGGCATCATACATTAGATGCTGATTTAGAGCATATATAGCCTGCTGGATAACACTGTTCCAGCCCTGCAAAGTATTACCACCTCACTGGCATTGTAACTGAGTCTTCCAAAGGCCATTTTATTGTTTAATCAAGCCACCTGCTTCAGGAAGATGGGGAACATGGCAAAGCTCATGATTTCCACAAGCATAGGCCCATTGCTGCACTTCGTTTACTATGAAATGATCAGAAACAATTCTGTGTGGAATACTATTGTGGGAGATAAGGAATTCTGTAAGTCCACAGATGGCAGAAGCATTGTATGCATGGAAGACCATCCATGTCCAGAGTAAACGTCTATTCTAATAAGAACAAAGCACTGCCCCTTCCATGGTGGAAGAGCTCCAATGTAATCAACCTGCCACCAATTAGCTGGCTGATCATCCTGGAAAATGGTGTCATACTGGGGACTCAGTGTTAGATCTGCTACTGGCAGATGGGGCACTCAGTAGTGACCATAGTCGGGTTGACTTAATGCGTGGAAGTCCATGTTACTGAGCCCCTGCCACTGTACCTGCTCTATTCATGAGTTCATTGCACAGTGATAGGGATGGCTGAGGAAAGAGGCTGACTGGTATCCATAGAACAGGTCATCTTATTCTATCGATTATTAATATTCTCCTCTGTAGAGGTCAACCTTCAGTGAGCATTCACATAGGACACCAATATCTTCGTGTTTTTCACCCATTCAGAGAGATTCATCCACATATCTCTTCCCCAGATATTGTCACTAATTTTCCAGCGATTTTCCTTCCAAGTCCCTGACCAAGCCAAACCATTGGTGGCAACCCATGAATCAGTATAGACTCATACCTCTGGCCACCTCTCTTTCCAAGCAAAATGAGTAACCACTGAGAGGATTTCTTTTCGCCACTGTTCTTCAGGGATGCTGCAGCTGTCCACTTGGGGTGGTGCCTGATTATCATGAAGAGTTGCCTATAAATCAAAATTTTTTTCTCTTCTTTGGTCAGTTGGTTCTAGGGAACTCCCTATTAGGCCATTGGTACAGATTTGGAGAAAGAAGGTAATATAGCAGGAGTAGGGACCGTGGACATTTGTGGCACTTCCTCATGTAATTTATTATGCCTTCAGGGTCTGATCTTGTAGATACTACTTCCATTTGATAAGGGAATGCATTCCATCTTGGCTTGGGTAAGTCAGAAAACAGCAAATTCATGATGCACAGGTTAGGTCAAATGGAAACTTAGCGACTTATGGTTAAGCATTCAGCCTCTATTAAGGCCCTGTAGTAAGCCAAAAGATCTTTCTCAAAAGGAGAGTAGTTATCTACAGAGGAAGGCAAGGCTTTGTCCCCAAATCCTAAGTCTACACTGACCAGTCCGCATAGTATCATCAATGTAATGGATGTGACGTACAATGTGATGTCTTGTAGAGGGCAAAGTTGGTCAAGGTCCATGCAGACTAAATTATGACATAGGAATGGAGAGTTGATATACTCCTGTGGTGGGACAGTGAAGGTGATATTGTTGGTCTTGCCAGCTGAAATCAAACTGCTCCTGATGGTCTTTACTAATGGGTATCCAATAAAAGGCATTTTCAGCTCAAGAGCTACATATCAGGTACCAGGAGATGTGTTAATTTGTTCAAGCAATGAAACCACATCTGGAACAGCAGCTGCAGTTGGAGTGACCATGTGGTTAAGTTTACGATAACCCACTGTCATTCTCCAAGATTCATCTGTCTTCTACACAGGTCAAATAGGTGAGTTGAATGGAGATGTGGTGGGAATCACCACCCTTGCATCTTTGAAGGCCTTGATTAGAGGCACTAATGACAGCAGTCCCTCCAGGAATGCAGTATTGTTTTTGGTTCACTACTTCCTTAGGTAGCAGCAGTTCTAATGGCCTCCACATGGAATTTCCCACCATAATAGCCCTTATTATACAGGTCAAGAAATTAATGTGTGGATTCTGTCAGTTGCTGAGTATATTCATTTCAATTATGTATTCCAGAAATGGGGGGGGAAACAACCACAGGATGGGTTCAGCAACTCTCTGAATCCACTGTGTTATGATCTGGACTAAAACTCCATTGACCACCTGATCTCCTTAGCCCCTATTCTGTTTGCCCACTGTGATGTTTCAGGTCTTCTGGAATTAATGTTAGTTCAGAGCCAGTGTCCAGTAGTCCCTAAAAGGTCTGATTATTTTCTTTTCTGCTTTTCTTCTCTTTTATCCTGGTAAAAGATCATAGATCCCTTTGGGGAAGGCTGGGAAAAAATTTGAAAGTATTAGCTTTTGGCAGTATAGCAGGGTCCTTTCTCAAGGGGTCCTGGCCTTAACTTGCTCAAGTCTGGGAACTGACTGAAGAGCCCTGACTCTCTTACTTTCCTAGGGCTGCCATAACAAAATACCACAGACTGGGTGGCTTAAACAACAGAAATTTATTTTCTCAGAGTTCTGGAGGCTGGAAGTCCAAGATCAAGACATTGGCAGGAATGGGTTCCCCTGAAGCCTCTCTCGTTGGCTGCAGATGACCACCTTCTCTCTTTGTCCTCCCATGGCCTTTTCTCTGTGCTCACACATCACTAGTGTCTCTTCCTCTTCTGATAAGGATACCACTTATATTGGATTAGAGCTCCATCCTTATGACCTTATTTAACATTGATTACCTCTTTAAAGGCCCTATCTCCAAATTCATTCAAATTAGAGGTTAAGACTTCGACCTCCAATTTCAGAGGGGCACAGTTCAATCCATAGCACTCTGTTTTGGTGATTCAAGTTAGACTTCTTTTCATTCAGCCTAGAACTCTTCAACTTATACAGATCAAGTAAGAATTTAGTAGAATGTCCATCTATTCCTTTTCTAGAGACACCATGATCCACTAGCCAACACCATAGGTCTCTGTGAGTCAGATTATTCTAATTACTGTTTTGATGGCAGCAGATCCCATTGCACTTTCTGGCCTAAAGAGAAGCGTGACCACAGAGCTCTTCAAGGACACTGGGACTGCCCTCAAAAATTTATTTCTCACAGTCATCGTGAAAGATGTGTCCTCTACATCCTCCCTGGGTGGATGAGCAGGTCTTCTTATGTGATAAATCCACTCTAAAATTCCAACCTCCCTAAGCCTTTAAATACCTTCCTCTACAATACAACAAGGCAGTTCTGGCATTTCAACTTAAGTTAGAGCAGGCAACTTTTTGGTCCACATTTCAGCCGATCAAACAAACAAATCTAAAGCCCTTTTTAAATCCTCAAGTTAAAAAATTGAATGCAGAATCTCTGCTCTGTGGGCACATGTCAATAAATTCAGCCTGATTCAACTTTATGTTCCTTCCAGTTTTATCCCACACATTTAATACCCACTCTCACACATAAATTGGAAAAATCATGCAGTTCTTTCAGTGTGTATTGCATCTCCCCATGCATCACCCACTGCATTTCACTCTCTGGAAATTGAGTTTAGTTATAATTTTAGAAGCAAAGAGGAGTAGGGTATATGTCCTAAGGAAGATCAACAGTGTCTTGCCAGGGAACTACCTCAAGAGAGACCATTACAGATTCTTCAGACAAAACAGAGTTAACCTCCTCAGACAGAGAAGGGAGGGTGGTTTCTGCTGGCAAAGAAGATTCAGCAGAACTTAGGAGTTCAATAACCTCAGGGTCATTGGGATCTGTTTGTAGATCCTCATTCTAATTTTCAGGATCCCATTCCTTCCCAATCAATGCTCTCACTTTAACAGAAGAAACTCTATAAGGTTGGGAATTCAGTTTTTGTTTTATTATAGCCACTCACAGGATGAAACTCAGGGTTTGGCTTTCAGAAATCTCAGCCCTCAACTATAGAAGACAAAGGTTGCTTTCACGGCAGATTTAGAATTTTTCAGGTCGTGTATATGGAGCTTGAGCTAGGAATTCAGAGCTCTGAGTTCATTCTTTTATTTCCCCAGTTTCTCCAGGGTAGTTAGGAGCGAACAGCCAATCTCATTATATATCTTAGTTGGACTAAAATGTTCTAAGCTATCAAATACATGGTCACTGATAACCTTGCCTTTTATACACACTTGATTAGGAGTATCGAATGATGGTATTTTGTGTCTTTTATACACACTTGATTAGGATTATCGAATGATGGTATTTTGTGTACTTCTATTGCTACATCATGCCATGGACCTCCAGTGCCCTCTTTACCACTGAAAATAAGTTATTAGTGCCTTTAAATCTAATCAATCGGGCTTCGCTGGTGGCGCAGTGGTTGAGAGTCCGCCTGCCCATGCAGGGGATACGGGTTCGTGCCCCGGCCCGGGAGGGTCCCACATTCCGCAGAGCGGATGGGCCCGTGGGCCATGGCCGCTGAGCCTGCGCGTCCGGAGCCGCAACGGGAGAGGCCGGGGTGGTGGGAGGCCCACGTACCACAAAAAAAAAAAAAAAAAAAAAAAAAAATCTAATCAATCTAATCAGATTAGAGAACCAATTCCAGAAAACGTAGAATAATTCAGAAATCTATCCTAAAGAATCTGTGCTTCTAGAACTACTCTTGCTACCAAAATCTGTATCCGTCAGGGTTCTGAAAGAGATGGAGAGCCAGTTTAAAGAAGATAGATTAAAGAAAGTTAGGAGAAAAGGAAGGAAGGAACGAAGGAACGAAGGAACGAAGGAAGGAAGAGAGAGAGAGATGGAGAAAAAAATTAAGGACTGGCAAATCTGAAATCCATATGGGAGGCCAGCAGACCAGAAACCTGGGCAAGAGCTGGTGCTGTCATCCACAGGAGTAATTTCTCCCTTCTCAGAGAAACCTCAATTCTGCTCTTGGTCTTTCAAATGACTGGATGAAGCTCATCCAGATTATGAAGGACAATCTCCTTTACTTAAAGTCCACTGATTGACTGCCCACAACTACAAAATACATTCAGAGCAACACCCAGATTAGTATTAAATTGAATAACTCAGTACTCTTGCTTAACCAACTGGAGACATAAAACTAACCATCACACTATCGTCTGCTCAGAAAAATTGGAACATTAGAACATGTGCCATTTAAAGAAAATGAAGTCCATGTGATTTGCCCCTCATTCCAAGTACTGCTCTGGCATTGAACTCAGTCCAGGTAATTCTGGAAATAAATCAAAATCCAATAACTGAGATGAAGCCAATGTTGATCTGTCAAAGACAACACCAGAGCAATGAGACCTGCCTCTCAATATAGTTAAGCCTTTGGGTATGGGCACTGGTCACTCAGCGGGTGAGAATTAAGGGGGCTTCCTGCCCTAAAGTAGTCCTGTGCCATTAAAGCACACTGTTTCCAGGAGTCTCTTCTCAAAAATATTCCTGAGAGTGTTCATATTATGTCATTAGTAAGAATTATATTGAATATTAAACAAGACTTTGGGCAAGAATCCAAGGAAATAAAACACATGAAAATGTGGGGGGTTTTTATCAAAGCAGAGAAAGGAGGGAGGTGGTCCTTGGTTGAACAGCTATTGAACTTTAAGACTACATTACATCACTTTACATTCATTCATCTTATCCTCAAAACAACCAGGAGCAAGTATTATTATCACCATTTTAAGTACGAAAATTGAGGCTAATAATTGGTGCTGAAAGTTTCTCCATCAGTCTGGCTCAGGATACACTTTCCATTACATCTAGTTACTGTCCAATCAGGATATATCTCCAAGAGATGCAGAGAGAGCCGGGGGGCAGGAGGAGGAGGGGAAGGAACAGGGAAAGGAGAGGTCGAGAAGAGACCTGGAATCTTTTTCACCTCTGACACTGACTGCCCGGCTGTAATTCCATCCTTCTCCAGAGAACTGGTAAGTCATCTTTGGGGATATCCAATCATGTCCAACCTAAGACATGGCAGCCCAAATTCTCAAAGCCTTCTATACCCTCCCAACAGCCAGTTCCTGCCAGTCTCAGCCCTAATATTTGCAGGGCCTGTTGCAGGAGTACAAATGAAGGCCCACGCACCATATCTCTAGACTTTTAGATGTGAGAAACCAAGCTAACAACTTTTATGTGAAACATATTCTATCTGCCTACCTTGACAAGCATGCCTTCATAATGACCTAGAAGGCCAGTTTAACTTCGCCCATCGCAGACTTGGAGTTTCATGCTAGAGCAGCGTGGCGGTGAGTGGGGGAGCTGGTCTGGCCCTCAGCCCAGATCCCACCTCACTTTTCTCCTACCCCCACCTCCCTGTTGCACCCTGAGCAGCATAACATGCACATGTGCGGACACACCATCCAGCAGCAAAGCTTTGGGCACACCTCTCCTAATAGCCTCCCCTGGACCATACCAGGGACCTAAAGATTTCTACCTGCAGAGTGGCCTCGCCACCTCAGGAGTATGGACTTCTGGAATAGACCCTGGAAGGGGGGCTGGGACTATTTGAGAGGGAATTCCAGGTACCAGGCTGCTTGAGCAAGATCTAGAAGGGATGAGTATAGCATAGCTCCTTGCTCTCGAGCTCTGAGCCCACTGGGGAAAGACACAGATGGAAAAGGACCAGAGCAGGACCCTCTAAAACATGGGAGCAGGGGCAGAGACCGCTTTTGCTTGAGTAAAGCACAGTATAAAGACTCAAGATGTCCTGCCTGACAAACTGCAGCTCCCAGCCCCTCGGCTACTACTGTACCCGGCCCCCTCGCTCAGCCTGCCTCTCTCACTCTCTGCCAATTCCAGACCCATTAAGACAATGTACTGTCGCAATGTTCATTTCACAGTAACGTACGCAAGGCATGACTTCACAGTCAGCAAGTCTAAGTACACTCCCAAACTGCTATTGCTAGAAGAAATGGTCTGGGGGCGTTTTGCACTGTAATATTTATTGTGGCAATAACACAGAGCCTCCCACCAACACACACACACACACACACACACACACACACACACACACACACACACACAAACACATTCATATACATGCTGCATCTGCTTGTTCCAGAATCCAAAAAAAGGGAGCAGCATATAAAAAGAATACATTTGATTAAAGTCTCTAAGAACAGGCTTTCCCTTAAAAACAAAAAAGGAAAATAACTAAAACAGCCGAATTTGGTTAGGCTCTTATTTCTCTGGATCACAAGGCATAATTTTGTTTAAATAGCATCTTGGAAGGTTCAGAAAAAACTTGTAACTTTCCTAAATATTTCTGGGCTCCTAGAATCTCAGGGGTTGATTGCTGATTCCTAACATTCTAACTAGGCATTCTAGCCTCGAACATTGTAATAGCAGAATTTGCATATTGGGATGGATAATTTCTGTAGTTGTATTATGGGAAGTTGCTGGCCAGCGCCCAGCAGATGTTCACAAAACTCACAGAGGAGGTTCTGGAGCCCCTGAGCCCTGTATGTGTGTCCTACTCCTGTCTGTCCCACCAGGACACTTTCAGCAGTTTTAATCTTTCTCATCACCTTTCTGAATTATCTCTTTCATTTTCATCCATGATTTATTTTTTTCACATGGGGTAGTCTCTTATTTTCTATTTCTTGCTAAATTACAATGACGTCCCTATTGTAAAATCATTTTTTTTTTTAACTTGACCATGCTGCAAGGCTTGTGGGATCCTAGTTCCCCAGTCAGGGATGGAACCAGGGCCCTCTGCGGCTAAAGCACGGAGTCCTAACCACTGGACCACCAGTGGGAACTCCCGTAAAATCATTTTCACTGTCACGTGCAAAGCCCACATATGGCATTTTTAAGCCATGGGCACTAGGATGTGTCCTGTACACAGGAGACAACCTATCTCCATGCCTTACACCATAAAAATCACTTCCTTATTATAAGTAAATGCAACAAGAATTAGAAGCTTAGAAACACCATGCAAAGAACCAATCATTCATTGAGTTAAATGAATTGATTCCTACCACTATCAATAAGTGTTTTTTGTCTTTGCTAGTCCTCCAGGAATTAAAACTAATTAATGCACAAAGTGATTCTTATACATGAATTTTTATTTCTTTGGGAAGTAAAATTATATAATGGAAAAAAATAGACTAGTTAAAATATCAATGTCAACTTAACTTCCTCTATGACATTGGACAAAAAACATCTACCTGCCCAGAGAGCCTGCTCTATCAGTAAGTAGAGGTAATTTCTACCTAATAGAGCCATTTTGGGAAAAAGTAATATATGCCCTGGAATGAAAGAGACATTCAAAAAATATTAGTTTCTTCCCTTCCACTTGAGTATAATTAGTTAAATGTGCACTAGTAGATATGACATAGGTGCTACTGAAATCTGTAAGACCAGGGCTCAAATTCTACTATTTGCTGTCCAATCTTGGGCGAGTTACCCTCCATGAGCCTCAGTTTCTCCATCTGTAAAATGGTACCCACCTCAAAGGGTAAAGAGGTCATAGGTATGGGGTCCTTTGGTAAGTGCCAGACACAGAGTTAAGGACACAATAAACTTCAGTATAGCTGAGTACATGGAGTGACACAGATCAAGTTTCACATCCTGACCTTATCACTTACCAACTATATTACCTTGGGCAAATTAACCTCTCCAAGAATCATTTTCTTAAAATAATAATTCTTACCTCACCAGTTTTTTATGAGGTTGATATTCCATAATATCAGAAAAGTGCCACATTCAGAATGTGGACATAGTAAGCATTACTAAATGATAGCAATTATTAATACATTTTTAAAGGAGAGATTGAAAGCTACCAGGGGAAGAAAACTATTAGATCCCTATATTGCAGACTCATATCGTGAAATTGGAGAGAAATAGGCACGATTCAGAATCCAAAAATAGAGATAATCTGAAAAGCTGTTTCAGGAAACTTTCTTTGGTGGATTCCATAAGCTAGATAGATAGGTAGATAGATAGATAGATAGATATTCCATAATATATTTTATATATATTATATATACACATATACTATATATATATATATATACACACACAGGACACTAGTGCTCTAGAATAAGTGTTGAAGTGAATTGGGTGAACCCTGCAAATTCCCCTATCAAAGCCCCCATCACCCTGTATGGAACAGTTAGCGTTCTTGAAGGCCCAATGTAATACCCTTTCTCCCTGGATGTTCACCATAGAGGCTGGTGCACAAAACTACTCAGTAATTTTTAACTAAATGTTTCTGCCTCTGTAGGTCTGTTTCCCTATCAGAACATAAGTGCCTGAAATGCACAGATGGTATAATTCATGTCTGTATTCCTTGCATCTGATACAGCACCTGGCACACAGTGGGTCCTCCACAAGCCTTGAACCATTCATTCATTCATTCATCTCAATTAATTTAACTAAATTAACGAAACTGTCAGCACAGCATTGTGTGTGTCACTGGACTCCTCTGAAGCATAGGAATCCAGCCACGGTATTGTCTTGTTTACACGCCTATCAGTCAAATACGAAATGGCTCGGCTGTGCAGACAGTGGTAAAGCAGTCTGGCTGTTGCTCTCTCCTCCTACTCTTATAACAAGCAACTCCTAATAGACTTCCCTTTCAGCAAGCTGCCGCGTGCTGTGAGCGCACCAGAGAAGCCAGGGTGATAATAACAAAGCTAATGTTTCAGAGATTAAGTCCTAGTAGCCCACGAGAATGTTGGGATGTCAGAGGCAGCAATCTCCCTTGTAAGCAAGCACTCGAAAGAGGAGTCGGAGGCAAGGAAGGGGCTGGATAATGATCCAGGAGAACCTGTCTCTGTGTTTCCAGCTCAGGAAGTCAGGGACGCGCGATAGGGGGTAAGACCTGTAGGGGAGAAAGCCCAGGAACTGTGAAAAGGGCAAAGCTTCACCATTCAGAATCTTGTGTTTACAAAAAACAAAAATTAAATTAAAAAACTGTAACTTTTGAATCATCTTCACTTCTTTGACAAGAAATCTCTTTCGTTTCGTGGTCCATTCTTCCCTTCCCCTCCTCCCCCAGGACTGTGTCTAAGTTCTAGGGGGGTTTGTGCAGAATAAGGGTGTTTGCAGGTTCTAGAAATGGCTGCCTGGACCTCATTTGTGACCTGTCCACCCTGGCATGGGACATGTCCCTGACCCCAACTGGTCTCCTGTCCTCGGTCTACCCCCGTCCTCAATCTACACTGCTCAGTGCAGCATCGACGCTTGTTCCTGATGTCAAGCCTTCTTTGGGTCCCGCTCTCTCTCTCTCTCATTTTCCCTGATCCTCTCAGAGGTGGGAGGTCTTGCTGCCCCTCCATCACCCGGGGGTCAGACAGCTTCTGTGAGGCTGGCACCCTTTGCCTCTGGTACCCTACTCTCGGATGCACGGGGATGACTGTTGATGCCATGCCTGCTGGGGCTGGAGAGCTGGGTGACTGAGGCTGCCACAGGACCACCTGCTGGACATCTGTGCAGCCACCTCTGTTCTGCGGCCTAATGCCTCCCGGACCTGTACCTGAGATTCGGACTCTGGATTACAGGCTTTCTTTCCCCTCTCAAATCCTCCGAACCCAACTGGGGTTTATGTAAACCTGCCCCTTCCCTGGTGAAAAGCTCAGTCCCCAGAGTGAGTCTTTCCCTTCCTTCCCTCCTATTTCCCCTCAGCCCAAGACTCCTGAACAGCGAAGCTGGTCCTCTCTCTTTTGTTGCTGATTTTCCTCAAGCCTGAGGTCTTTGAGACTCAGAGGCAAAAATCGGGCTCCTTTGTCATGTTGTCTGTCACGCCCTCCCTTCCAGAGGCCATGAGCGCTGCTCCGTAGGGCAGCTGCCTGCACTGTGGATCATACAAGGAAAAGCAGGGGAAGGTTTCACTCAGAGATGGGAACAGCAGCTCTGACTCACCCTGGTGAGGGCACATGGCCATCCTAAGCAACCTCCCCACAGACTCTCCAGTGGTTCAAGCTTCATTTTCTTTGTCCCACGAAAACAGGGCATTCCAGAATGGGTCTAGCTGCAGAATGGCTCAGAATCAGAGGTTAATAGAGGATGCAGATGAGTTGGTGCCATTCAGGAATCCTGACGATGAGGCTGAGGCCAGGCTGAAAGCTGCAGATAAGGCGCCAAGGCATCAAGTCCCACCTGCAGGTTGGGGTGGCCACCGGAACCCCCACTAAGCAGGGGGAGGGTGGTCAGGTGGAGGCAGATTCCAAAAGTAAGAAGGCTTAGGTGAGAATTTAAGCCAGAAAAATGGACAGGATCTGGAGTTCTGAGCCCTAGGCTGGGAAAGGAGGCCTTCAGATTAGCACGTGGATGCTGACCCCTGGAGAGGCTCCTTCTTTGTTCTGCCCTGGCTTGACGTGACCTTCCCAGGGTAGGGAGAAAGAACTGCAGGTCTGAGCTCAGGCTCGGAGGTCAGAAAGCTGTGGTTCAAATCTCAGCTCTGCCCCTGACCTAAGCAGGTGTTTTAACCTCTTGCTGCATTTCTGTTTCCTTATTTCTAAAATGAGGTGAACTTTTCCCCCAGCTTCAAGTTTTTGAAGTTGTCATACATGCACACACACACACACACACACACACACACACACACACACACACACACACATCCCTTATACAAACAGACTCAGTCACCTGCTCAGCCAGTGTTCTCTCCTCAGAGAATCAGGAGCTCAGTGGCTTTCCCCCAGCTTCAAGTTTTTGAAGTTGTCATACATGCACACACACACACACACACCTTATACAAACAGACTCAGTCACCTGCTCAGCCAGTGTTCTCTCCTCAGCGAATCAGGAGCTCAGCAGCTGCTAAGTAAAATCAAAACAACTTCCTCTGGGCTTCCCCCATGGAGACATCAGTTGGCTTCCCCAAAAGGGTGACTTTGACTCTCTTCCTCCTTCCTGATATCGTCTGCAAGCCTTCAAGAAAATTAAACTCTTGATTTTATTCCCTGACAGTCACAACCCCACCTAGAATTACAGTACTAAAGCTATAGTTTTTTTTTGTTTGTTCGTTTGTTTTTTCTTTTTTTTGCGGTACGCGGGCCTCTCACTGTTGTGGCCTCTCCCATCGCGGAGCTCAGGCCCCGGACGCGCAGGCTCAGCGGCCATGGCTCACGGGCCCAGCCGCTCCACAGCATGTGGGATCCTCCCGGACCGGGGCACAAACCCGTGTACCCTGCATCGGCAGGCGGACTCTCAACCACTGCGCCACCAGGGAAGCCCCAAAGCTATAGTTTTATTTAGGGAGCTTTCCTAATTATCTGGGTGGCTGCAGACTCCAGCCATGCCCATGATCAATCTCGGACCTGCACTAATCATCATAAAAGATAACGGCCTGCCATCTAAATGCACAGCAAATGCCCAGTGGAGGCCCATGGTGGGGGGAAATGGCACATGATTATTAACTCATCTCAGAGATTCAGGATGTCCTTTATTTACTTTCTCTGTTTTTTCCCCTTCTGAAGGCCTAACACGAAGAAGCAGCACTGAACAACGAACAGAACCTTGGGGTGGGAAAGGCAGAAGCAGGAGATCTGGGTGCTAGGCTTGGCTTGTAACCTTGAGCATTCACACCCCCCATCTGTACATGGGCAGATTGAGCTGGATCAATGGCTCCGGTGTCCGATCAACAGAATCACTTGTAGAATAACAACAATAAAAAGATTCCCAGACTGTCTATCCACCTCAGGCCTATTGCATCAGAATTTCTAGAGCTGGTGCCCAGGAATCTGTATTTTTCAAAGTTTTCCAGGAGATTCTTAAGATCTGCCATGTCTGAGAACCACTGGACTCTATAGATAAAACCCAGACCCTTCAGCTTCAGTGATCACCTTCCATTGCATTTACATTTTTTTGTGCTGCCATTATGAGATCTTGTTACAAAGGGTAGGGTCCTTCAGTATTTATTAGCAACTAACTCAAGTTGGGAGAGCTGAATGGTCCATCTTATAGGAAAATAACTTCATGTCACATAGAAGATGTGCTGGGATGGTTCTCAGAAACTTGAGGGTTTATTTAAGGCAAAAATGTTCTCAAGAGGTATTCTATTGGCATTTTGAGCCACTTCACCTTTTTAGGAAACTGTTCCATGCATTTTAGGACATAGAGCATACCTGACTTCTATTCCCTAAGTACTTATAACACCCTCATATTCACCATGACTATCAAACACATTTCTCAGATGAGGAAACTGATGCCCAGCTTGGGGGGGTGGGGGAGGGAGGAAGTAATAATAATTCCTACCTTACAGGAATATTGTGAGAATTAAATGAACAAACGCGTGTAAGGCATTTATTAGCACAATGCCTGGCACTAAGAAGTGTTCAATAAATGTTTACTATTATTATTCCAGAAACAATAAATTTTTAAAAAGATGAAAATTGATCTACGAACATAAAATAGAAATTACAAACCAGTCGAAAATTGATCCAGTCTTCCAGGTTTGGTGCAAAATAAGACCATACTTGTCCATTCATATGGGAATCCTCTTCCCCTCAGCCCAGCCCCCCATCATTGTGTCCTGCCACCGTCAATCTAATACAATGTATATATATAGGATAAATGTGCTGCCCAAGTAACACCTTAGGGATAATGGAAAGAAATGGAATTTTCAGTAAGCTACCTCAGTACATATTAATATCATATTTTAAACTAAATTTCCCTGACTATAATTTAGCCCCCTTCCTATTTCCTTTGCCATCCTTTACAGTGAGGAAAATTGCCTTTCACTATGTCCACTACATCAGCACGCATATTTATAGAGTTATTTCTTCCCCAAGTCTTCTTGACACAAGGCTGAACATGTTCAGTTCTCTTACCTCCTCCTCAAGGGTCTTATTTTTAAAACATTTCATCATTTTTGTTGCTCTCCACTGAGCTTCCCTAGATCTCTCACTATGAGGGAATTTGTTTCAAATTGCACCACTCATGAAAGAAAATTCCAGGGTGGAAAAAAATGTCAAGCCAACACTGAGTGCTCACGTGGCTCTTCACACATTCAGGGGTTTGGCTCTCATTATGGGATGGCTGTGGATGCTCTTTTACAAGTTGGCCCCGAAGAACCAAGAGGAGAACATTCAATCAGTAGTAAAACACTAACATTGCAAGAGGTAATCACTGCACATGTTAGCATTAGTTCAGATATTTAATAGATCAGTGTAGGATAAAGAAAAATTTAAGAACAGTATAAGAGAACTCCATTGTTATGGTTATAATCTTTTTACTGAATTTGCACCAGTGAAAGATAGATTCTGAAGTGTAAAATCAAAATGAAAACAGCAAGAACCAATTGCTCCAAGAGAAAAGCATATTTAATCATCAAAATCAAGATGGTAACACAATGAAGTTAATGGAAATATCTCAGGACTGAGGGTAAGGAGACTATAATACTGTGTTTAATATCCTAGAATGGATTCATATTACCTATGTGGCCTTGGGTCAATTACTTAAACTTCCTGAGTGTCAGTTACTTTATCTGTAAAAGAAGAGGTAATAGGATTGGCCTAAATCTTTCAGGGTTGTAAGGACTGAATGACACAATGGACACAATAGCACACAGTGGGTATCAATGAATGGGTATTGTTATTATCGTTGTCATAAGTATTTCTAGCAGTGGGGAAGTGTACAGCACAGTAGGAAGTATGTATCAATAGTAGGTGCGTATGTGAGTTCCTCAGCTATGAACTCTCCATCTCATTGGCTTGCACGGGCTTCATTCAACCGCTTTACCTACAAGTGAAAAAGCTAATGAGAAACAAAGTAAATAAAAAGAAAGGTGTTTGAGAGGAGGCAGTCAAGATGCCCCTTTTATTATGTTTAGAGAACAAAGTATGTGAAACTCTCCTGTGTTTTCATTCTGTCACCTTGAAGTTCAATGACCAGGTGCTAGGAAAATTCATTCTGCACTAGAAGCAGGACATCTCTTGCTTCTAGTAGAATTCATTTTGAGTTGGGATTTTTTAGAGCTCTGTCCAGAGTGAAGTCCACGCAGGATCTTATTGTGAGATGACCTCATCCTTATCTTGTTTCCACAGACAACTCCTCCAGCGCCATTTTCTGAGGCCCCGGAGTGTAATCTATGTATTTACTGACTGCCAAGAAATTCAGCTCTTTTCCTTCCTCCAGTTGCTCACTAACTAAATTGATTATTCTACTAAGTCAGGCAACACCTCGTTTTTTTTATTAGGACTTGGTCTCTGATCACACATCTTAAAAGTATTGAAAAAGTCGTTAGGCATTTACGTCAGATACCACACTGCCTCATTCCACGCTGCATTCTCTATGCTCACTGGCAAGGTTAAACAGGAAGTAATAAGAAATGGAAGACTCAGGGGAAATTCTTTCCAAACATCTGAATCATCAGGATACTCTGTTAAAACCCCTTATTTTATTTGTAATTAAAAATAGACTTTTGATTGTTTTTGTCATATTACAAAAGCAATACATGCTCCTTACAGAAAAACCAGTACAGATAAGCAAAGAGAAGGAAAAAAATCCACAGTCTTACACACACAGATTACCAAGTTTAACCCTAGGGGTGATGCATTATTTATGATTGCTGTATTTATCAAGACCAAAGGGGGCGCCAGAGAGCAGTACCAGAAAGGGGCCATTTTCCCACTGTGGGAGGAGGGCAGGAGAGATTCACAGTAAGGACCTTCGCCCATGGCGGATGGTAAAAGACTGAGCTTTCAGACTCTGCTTTGTCAGCTTTCCCTCTGCAATATGACATCGCAGTGCTAAAGTCTCCTGCACCTGGTAGCCTAGCAATTGGTAGTATCTGGGAAGGATGGAGGGAGCCATGGAAGGAAAGTGGCCTCGGTGCCACCACTTCTCCTCCAAAGCACAATGGTGGTAACAGCAGCACAGCCAGCAAGAGTGCTTGTCTCAGAGTTCCAGAAGGTGACCAGCAAGGAGCAGAGGCACCTCTTCATTGTGGTGCATGGGCTTCTCATTGCGGTGGCTTCTCTTGCTGCAGAGCACCGGCTCTAGGCGTGCGCTTCAGTAGTTGTGGCATGTGGGCTTCAGTAGTTGTGGCTCGCGGGCTCAGTAGTTGTGGCACACGGGCTTAGTTGCTCTGCAGCATGTGGGATCTTCCCGGACCAGCGCTCGAACCCGTGTCTCCTACATCGGCAGGTGGATTCTTAACCACTGCGTCACCAGGGAAGCCCCGCATACCTTTATAAAGTAACATTCAACTACTTTCTGTGAAGTGTGAGTGAACAAGCTACAGTGCCATGGTAGATGGTTTCCAGAGGTGGCCACGCCAGTCCCTTGCACGCACACGCTGCCTCACCCGTCAGGAGGGAGAGTCTATTTCCCTTTGAATTTGAGTGGCCTCATGACTTGCCTTGAACAATAGAATGCAGTGGAAGTGACACTGAGCCGGATGGGGGTGCCGATGGCCCCTAAACAAAGACTACCAGTAGCACACTTGTGGTCAAACAAAATTGGGCTTGTTGACCAGCTGCAAGGAGGGAGAATGCACACCATGGGGGGGCAAGGAATGTTAGAGGGTGTTAGAAAAGACTTTTTATAGAGACTGGGCTTGCAGTGGGGGATTTTGGAGAGCTCAGGAAGTGGGGCTTGTCTCTGGGATGGATGCTGTCAGAAAGTGGGGAAATCCTATGATTGGGGAACCTTAGTAATTTTTATCTAGAAGCTAGAAAGAGTAGAATGAGGCATAAGTAATAATTAGGGGAGAAGCAGCAGTCACTGGGAGTAGCCACAATGTTCTTAGTTTTGTCTGCACTTGGACATGACCGTGAAGTGTTGTGAGGCTTTAGGGGCTTCGGGCTTTGGTTTGGGGGTTTTTTTTTGGCTTTTTGTCTTGCTCCATCTTGGTCACTGAATGACCTTGTCTAAGGTTCATCTTCAGTGAAAATGTTTACGTTTAAAAGAAAAGACCATGGCCTAACAGTGAGCACAGGACAGCTCCCAGCAACATCAAGGTTTAGCTGAGAGCGCCCGGCCAGCTCCCAGAGGGCAAGGACTGTTTCTCTCTTTGGAAGGGACATAAACTTTAAAGAGCCTGACGACTTCCACTTTTGCTGGAGATAAGCCAGCCACCGTGTCAGAAGTCCAATTACGGGCAGACCTCGTTCTCATCTTATTGCGCTTTGTTTTACTGCACGTTGCAAATATTGCATTTTTAACACATTATAGGTTTGTGGCAACCCTGAGTCAAGCAAGTCTATCGGCACCATTTTTCCAACAGTATCTGTAGTCACTTCATGTCTCCATGTCACATTTTGGTAGTTCTTGCACTATTTCAAACTTTTCTGTTATTATATTTGTTATGGTGATCTATGATCCATGATCTTTAATGTTATTCTTGCAAAAAGATTATGACTCACTGAAGGCTCAGATGATGGCTAGCATTTTTCAGCAATAAAGTATTTTTTAATTAAGCTATGTGCATTGTTTGTTTAGACATAATGCTATTGCACTTACTAGACTACAGTATAGAGTGAACGTAACATTTATATGCACTGGGAAACTAAAAAATTTGTGTGACTCGCTTTATTGCAATGTACGATTTATTGAGCTGCTCTGGAACCAAACCCGCAATATCTCCAAGATATGCTTGTACGTTGAGACCACCATGCTGTAAGGAAGCCCACACTAATCACATGGCAAGACCATGACGAAGAAAAGCATGAAACCCAGCTGAAAGAACTGCGGCCCTAATCATAGGGCTGTAGTCAAGCCATCCCAGGCAGCAAATGTGAACTCTCTTGGCTGATCTTGGAGCAGAGATAAACTGTCCCTTCTATGACCTAATAGAATTCCTGGCCCACAGCATTCTGAGAAATAAAACGGCTATTGTTTTAAACCACTATGCTTTGGACTAATTAGTGATGCAGCAATATATAATTGAAATAAGTAGCAAGCAAGTTTATATTATGCTGGTAAGATAGCCCTTGCTTTACCCAACTGAAACTGAAGAGTTGGACACTGGGAAGACCATCATTTAAAATTTTTTAAAGATTAATCTTAGGTTGATGAGAATAATAATTCCCTCATCTTTATGTATAAGAGCAAATTTCACTATACCGTATCTCCTTGAAGAGTGTGACCATACAATCATCATCTAACTTTGTACCTGTGAAAATGTATAGTACACCATTGTGAGAAAACCAGGCAAAAAGAAGGCATCTAGCAACCTGTTGAAATCAGCCAAGCACACCCCAAACTGCAGAGATGAGTGTAGATCCAGAGTCACCATGGGGTTTTCTGACTCAGGCCAGATCAGCCCAAGGAGGCAGTTCTGAAAATGGCTAGGGAATGTGCAAGAGATCGGAGCCAATATTAAGGTCCATTCCAAGCAGGCCTATCATGATTGGGCCATGTCCAGAGCTGAGCCTGTCCTCCAGGACCAATCCAGAAATGCCAGGATCAGGTGGCCCTCGGCTTCAGTGTCGACTCGGCCACCCAGAGCACACCCATCACATCACAACAACAGCCCCATTTCACCCAAGCCCTTCTCAGGGCCTCCTGAGAGACTATGTTCTCCACACTCATTATATTCCACTCCAGAGCACCATGGCAGCCAGCAGAAAGTTGGGGATTTCTGGCTCAACTTCAGCTGGCATGTCAGCTAGATTCAGTGGTGGCTGAGTTCAGCAGAAAGAGAGGGAAAAACATTGGCATATTTTTCCATACCAGGCTGTGCTTGCAACAGGGGTCGTTTGGGTGGGAGAGGTTATCTTTTGCCTTGTGGACAAAATAAGTTGTACATGTAGCAAAAATGTGGAATCAGACAAATTTCTAATACTTCCTTGTTGTCATTTCTTTGCTTCCCTTCTCCCTCTCTGGGTTCTACCCTTGTTCCCCTCATGAGCATGAGCTCTTCAAGAGCTTGCTACTCTCTGTGCTTGAGTTCAGCATAGTCCAATGAAACATAGTGCAAGCCACAGATGTGAACCATCTGTGGAACTTTAAAAGTTATGGTAGCCATGTTGAAACAAAGAGAAACAGATAGAATTACGTTTAATAACCTTTTATTTAACTTAATATATCCAAAATGTTGTCATTTCAACATGTAGTCAATAAGAAAACATTTAATGAAATATTTTACTTTCTTTGGTTGTTGTTGTAAAAATCCAGTATGTGATTTATACCTACGGTGCATCTCAATTTCAAACTAGCCACATTTCAAGTGTTCAGTTGCCATATGTAAATATGGCTACCATCTTGGACAGCACATCTCTATTTAATTGAAATTTACCTGTCTAGTATTCCCATTTCAATAATTATCTGGTAATTCTGTCCAATAAACTAATCCAACTATGAGACAGACTCACCTTCAATGCAATATATTGGCATGAACAGAAGTATACAGTGCCTTGATAAACATTTCCAGAATTATGGCAATCTATCAAGTGCTCAACCACTGTGTCCCGCAAATCATACAGGTGGGCTTCTATGCCTATATATGATGTCATTATGAAGGAGAAAATAAGAAGCCTAAGAAAAATTTTTACAGAGCCCAGAACTGATCCTGATTGGGTTTAACTTTAAGGTGATTTCTTTTTCTAGAAGAATTTGCAGAGTAATAGGTAAATATCAATACATCCCTGAGGAATCTCTAAGTTATAACAATGATATACATTCTAAAAACGTACCTTATAAAAAACCAGAAAGTCTTTAAGACATTTTCCTGAGCAAAGCAAATCTGTAAAAAGCATAAATTGGAGAAGGGCACATCAAAAAGCATGGAGGACACCACGTGGTTGTGAAAAGAGCATGAGCTCTGAAGTCAGGCAGACTTGCATTTACCATGCAAACATGGGCAGATGCCTCCAGGGCACCAGTTTCCTTGGGAGGTGGAAAATCGCATTTTCCTTGCAAAGTCACCGAGATCTGCATATGCCTAATACCATGTGCGACCCTAAGTAGACACTAAATGCTTACTTGCATGTTGTTCTAGAGTGAAGATCGATCATCTTTGCAATTTTTTTTTTATTGGAGTACAGTTGCTTTACGATGTTGTGTTAGTTTCTACTGTATAGCAAAGTGAATCAGCTACATGTATACATATATCCCTTCTTTTTTGGATTTCCTTCCCATTTAGGTCGCCACAGAGCACTGAGTTGAGTTCTCTGAGTTATAGAGTAGGTTCTCATTAGTTATCTATTTTATACATAGTATCAATAGTTTATACATGTCAACCCCAATCTCCCAGTTCATCCCACCCCCCCTTCCCCCCTTGGTATCCATACGTTTGTTCTCTATGTCTGTCACCCTTCCAACTTAAACAGCTACTGCTTTGGTCTGTGAAAACCCCAAGAGTGAGACAGTAAGCCATAGTGCATCATCTGTCCATTCAAGCATTTGGGCAGCTCCAAGGCAGGCTGGGAAAGGTCGTTTCAGAAAGGTCAGCTCCCTTTGGAGCAAACAAGCTCTCACAAACTATGGTTATCTTCTCAATCATAATCCTGGTTCCAGGAATCAGTATTTTCCGGTTAAAAAACACTGCAAACAAATTATTATTTTGCTACTGGCACAAGTCATAGGCTTTTGGCCAGCCTGTGGAGGGACCTCTCCTTGGCCAGGTGTTCACCCTCATCCAATCAGCTGTGGCCTGGCTGGGGGTGGGGTTCCGAAGTCAGCTAGATGTGTGGGCAGGAATTCATCGCAAAGGTGAGAAGGTGGAGTGGGCAGACAGTCTCCTGATTACTGTACAACATCCCACGGATGAGGGAACTGAGTTCAGAGAGGATACGTAGACTTCTCCAGCTCACTCCTTGAGTTCAGGGACTGTGTCTGGTTGCTGTTACAGGGCCCTAGTACCCCCTCCCCACCCCACTGCCCGGGTTAGTGAAGAGTGCTGTAAATATTTGTTGAAAAAATAATCGCAAGGCCAAGGAACTCCAAAACTCAAGCTTTGTCTCCCACGCCTATTTTTCCAAATCTTGGCTGTACATTTGAATCACTGGGGGGGTTTAAAAACTGCCACCCCAGAGACGAATCCGGCTTTGAGATATTTAAAAAATCTCCCCAGATGAGGCTGAGGTACATCCAGTGTTCAGAACCATGGCGCTAGTTCAGTAGTTCTTAACCTTGACCGTACATTAACATCATCCGGGGGGCTTTTCAACTCCAACCGCTCAGGCCATACCCCCAGGCCTACTATGGTTCTGATATGCAGCCAAAGTCGAGAACCCTGGTCCAGAGCAGCTCTTCTCGGGTTTCAATTTGCACTGAATCCCCTGGGGATCTTATTAAAACTGCAGACTCTGGGTCAATGAGTTTTGGATGGGTCTGAAAGTCAGCATTTCTAAAAAGTTCCCAGGTGGTACGAATGCGCTACTGGTCTGAGAACCACATTTTGACTCTAAGGTTCTGGGAAAGCTGCTTTAATGAAGTCAAGAATGATCTTGAGTTAGCTGCTTATCTCTTGGTTGTAGCAAATGGTTGCTTCCGAGCTGCCTTAAAAATTCTGCAGTGATCATTTTCAGGAACTCTCTTTCCCCTCATAGCTACAGTGAAGATGAATTTCGGGATTTGTTCATGTGGAAGTTGGTGCTGCTGAGTGGTTAGGAGCACAGACAATAGGTCAGGGATCCTGGCTTGGAAACCTGCCACTGCCACTTAATAGCTGTGAACTTTGGGTAATTTCCTAAACTGTTCAATGCCTCAGTTTCCTTAAATGCATGTTGGAAAGTTTAAAAAGTACTTATATGCTCAACATCACTAACCGCCAACGATGATGTTACTCATCACAAATAAAAACCACAATGAGGTAACACCTCACCCTTTTTAGAATGGTTATTGTCAAACTGACAAGAGACAACAAATGTTGCCAAGGATGTGGAGAAAAGGGAATCCTTGTGCACCGTCGGTGGGAATGTAAATTGGTGCAAACACAATGGAAAACAATATGGCAGCTCCTTTAAAAATTAAAAATAGAACCACCATGTGATCTCACAATCCCACTTCTGGGTATATGCCTGAAGGAGGTAAAATCACTATCTTGAAGAGATATCATCTGAACCCCCACGTTCACTGCAGCATTATTCATAAAGCCAAGATGTGGAAACAATCTAAGTGTCCATCAGTGGATGAATGGAGATATAGATATAGATACATGGAATATTATTCAGCCCTTAAAAAGAAGGAAATCCTACCACTTACAATAACATGAGTGAAACTTGAGGGCATTATGCTAGTGAAATAAGTCAGACAGAAAAAAAAAAAAAAAAAAACACCGTATGGTCTCACTTATACGTAGAATCTAAAAAAAGGCAAAATCACAGGAACAGAAAGTAGACTCTCTTGAGTAGAGTTGCCAGGGCCTGGAGGATGGGGTAAATGGAGAGATCTTAGTCAAAGGGTACAGACTTCCAGTTATAAGATGAATATGTTCTGGGACTGCAGCATGGTGACTGTAGTTGACAATACTATATAATATACTTAAAAGTTGCTAAGAGAATAGGTAAGTACTCAACACACACACACAGGCACACACAAACGGTAATTACGTGAGGTGATGGATATGTTAACTAATCTTACTGTGGTAATCATTTTGCAATGTACACGTGTATCAAATCACTACCTTGTACATCTTAAACACACAGTGTTATGTGTTCATTATATGGCAATAAAGCTGGGAAAAAGTAACTATGCATAAGTACTTATGGATATCAAATGAGTTAACACATGCAAAAGACATAGACCTGTGCTACACTGTAAGTGCTTAAGGAAGAGTGAGTTTATTGCTATTTTTCACTGAGCATTTGCTGATCTTTCTGGAGCTTCAAAGGTCAACAGCTCTGGAACACGACCACCTGGATTCAAATGCCACCTCCACTTAACTGTGAGGCATGGGTGATGTGCTTTTCCTCTCTGCACCCCGGTTTCTTCATGTGAGAATGGAAATAATGATAGCATCTGCCTCTTAAAGCTGTTGCAAAAATAAATTATGTGCAACGCACTTAGAATAGGGCCAGATGAAAGGTAAACATGCAACAAATTTTGTGACTGCCCTCGTTATCGTTATTAACACCATGGGCCAGGCACAGGGGAGACACAGGTAAATGAGGAACTTCAAGCAGAGCCCTTGTCAGAGCTAAAAGGAAATTGCAAATGTAAAACATTTGATTTAATGAGGTTTTACGGTATCCAGTCATCCTTGAAAAGAAAGTAGGAAAAAGGAAATTCTGTCAGTTAATATCTCCTGTATCTAGAGTCATTCTCTTGGTTTACAGCAGTTATTTTTCCTCTTTGCTTTAGGCCTCGCATTTGTTTAAAACTGATGGCTTGAAAAGGGAAATTCATCTGGATTCCTTCACCGAGCTGACAGTCCACTGCCACTGTTATTACAACGATTTATCGGTTTTCTTTCTCTGCTGCTTTTGACAAGAAAAGAAGGGGTTTGCTGTCTTAGGCTTTGACTTTGATAGACACATTCCGCCAAAAAAGCAGCTTATGTTTTCTGATCTCACATCCTAAGAGCTATATTCTCTGGTCCAGCTAAGCCAAAACCTCCCGAATATGCCCTACATAAAGCACAGACTCCTACTTATGTAAATAATTACCAGATATGTTACACAGAAAAAAAATTCAATCTATCAAATAGTTACCAAAGAGTAATGACTACCATGCTTCAGCCTGTCTCCTAAGTACCAGCATATTTATGATAGAGATTTGGGGAACAAACCCCCAATTCCTGGGAATATCTGCTTTATACAGAGCACACTTGGTAATGACTCTTCCCTGGGTTCAGCAGTGCTGAGAAAATAACCCTTATGGGTAGGGATTGATGCCAATAAATGATTAAATAGACATTTTTCATATTATTTGTATTCGTTAACACACACACATTCCCTGTGTAAGATGGCAAAAGTAATGACTGAAAAAGGAGCTGGGTATAAGTGTAAGCTGGAGTTTGAGATTTATCTGTATTCATTTCCTAGGGCTACCATAATGAATTACCACAAACTTGGTAACTTAAAACAACAGAAATTTATTCCCTCACACTTCTGGAGGCCAGAAGTCAGAAATCAAAGTGTGGGTAAGGGCCGTGCTCCCTCTGAAGGCTCCAGGGGAGGACCCGTTCTTCACCTCCTTCAGCCTCCAGTGAGTCCTTGGCTTGTGGCTGCATCCCTCCAGTCTCTGCCTCCCTCTTGGTATCCTCTCTGTGGGTCTCTGTTTTGTGTGTCTCTTACAAAGATACTTGTGAAAATCCAGGATGATCTCTTGAGATCCTTAATTTAATTACATCTACCAAGACCCCTTTTCCAAATAAGGTCACATTCAGAGATTCTCGGGATGCGAATGGAGATATACATTTTAGGGGCCGCCATTCAACCCACTACAATATCCAAGGAACAAAATGATCTGTAATCATAATTAATTTAAAAATGATTAAAATATCTGTCATGTCAGGGACCCTAAAGTTACAAAATAGTGGGCAGGAAAGACTGGAGGGCAAAAGACCCGTCACCTGGACAAGGTGTAACCCCAGCACTAATGGTCTCAACTCTTGGATATTGCTTCATTTTCAGATTACAACCAAATAGGACGATTTTTAAAATTGATCCCACCACAGCAGATTGGAGCAGCTCATGGATTGTCTCCACCTCAGATTTCACGAGGAGCACACCTACTTCCCTGTGCATTGCAGAGAGACCAGCAAAGCCACTTAGACACATCTCAGCATCTGTGGGGTCTCCAGTTCTTCCATTGTGATGTACAGTCCAGATTTTTAAATGCTTGCATGTCCTTCTCTCTCTCCCTCTGTGCCCTGTGTCTTCTTTCTGTGGGTTTTCTGCATAAATCAGGAAAGGGAAAGGAACAAACAGTCCTCTAAAAAAGCCATACTACTTCCATTCATTTGCGGTTCCTAAGAAGCCATGAAAGAAAATACGGTAGTCTACTCCAGAAAGAGAAAATGTTTAGGAATTTAAATATGGGTTTTGGAAAATTAAAAATAACCCTTATCTTTCAAGAATAGATAGTCATTACTTTTCCCATCCTATAAATGAAGAAAGAACCTAGGACTTAGAAGGTTAGGTAACTTCCTCAGGACACAGGGAAACTGGGAGCTGGGAAGAAAACACAGCTCATTTGGTCCCAAACCCTTTCTTTTGGGAACCAATCTGACAAGTGTTTCTGAACTCCTCTTCCAGGTGTGTGAAGGCTTTCAGGCTGACTCTGGGGTGTGCAGGAGGAAGAAGAGGAAGTGGAGTGAAGAGCCATTCTCTGAGGCATCTGAACAGAGGGAGGGACCCCACCCCACCCCCCACCCCACCCCCCCCCACCCCCGGTGCAGAGAACAGCGAAGGGGCTGATGGAAGAACGTTGAGCAGCCTATGCATACGGTGTCTTTACTCTAATGGGAATGATTCCCTAGGCTTGTTGGGAAGACCCATATAATGGAGTCCAGAAGTAATCACATGACTCTTGGGACCCCGTATACCATGTGCTCTTAATCCCTGACCAGCAGGCTGCACTGCTCTTAAAAGAGAGAGGCTTTGGCATTTCCCTTCATGCTGCCCATTCACTCAGAGGGGAGGGCTGTGAGCACAGAGGCCAGGTCAAGACACTGCTGGGCACAGGCGGTGTTGCCCCATCATCCCCAGCCAGCCGGTGTCCAGGGACAGAACGGCTCCACTCTCTGTAGATGTCCATCTCCTGAATCCTCCTCTCTCAGCAGCCGAACCCCGGTCAACCAGCCAGGAGTCACTTCTGTCCAACAGAGTACTCTGTGCAGAAGCATACCCATCATCAAGCTAATGCCACTTATGCTACAGGGACCCCTGAGTAGCAGGGGCCTCTCTCAAGGGGGCTACAGGCATTTCATATCCATAATCTATTATTTATTTTCTTTAAGAGAGTCCCCCAAATTGTAGATGCTTCAGGCCACAAAAACCTGTATCTGCCACATCTCTTATGCTACAGTCATACCTGGTTTCATCGGGCTTTGCTCTGTTGCACTTTGTGGACACTGCGTGTTTTACAAATTGAAGGTCTGTGGCAGCCCTGCATCGAGCAAGCCTGTCAGCACCGTTTTCCCAACAGCGTTTGCTCACTTCCTGTCTCTGGGTCACATTTTGGCAATTCTTGCAATCTTTCAAACTTTTATCATTACTATTATATTTGTGATGACGATCTGTGATCAGTGATCTTTGATGTCACTATTTTAAGAAGATTACAAGTTGAAGGCTCAGATGGTGACTAGTATTTGTTAGCAGTAAGGTAGTTCTTAATTAAGGTATGTGCATTGTTCTTAGACATAATGTTATTGCACACTTAATAGACTACAGTATAGTGTATACATAACTTTATATGCACTGGGAAACCAAAAAGTTCATGTGACTCGCTTTATTGCAATATTCACTTTATTGCAGTGGTCTGGAAACAAACCCAGAATACCTCTGAGGTGTGCCTGTATATCCAATGGCCATTATAATTTATAGAGCACATAACAGGGGCTTAATAAATATTACTCAAAATAATATAGCATCTATTATGCAGCAACACTAGTCTTTGCCTTAGAGAAGTCCAAAGTACAGTGGAGAAGAGAGATAGAACAGAATAATCACCAAAGAAATGTAACATCACGGCTCAGAAAAATGCCACGCAGCTGCACAGTTTTAGGCAGGGACAAGTGGAGGACCCAACCTTAGGCAGAGAGGTTTCTGAAGAAGCAATAGTGGAGCTGAGATCAGTAGGGAGTAAGAATTAACCGGGCGGACAGCAGAGGAGTGGGGAGAGAGGACAGAAGTGCTATCAAGGGAAAGAACATGGTGTGTCCAAGGAACCGAGAGAAGGCTAAGTTTGCTGCAGCCAGAGAGCGAGCCGGATCTTGGTAGTAAATGAGTCTGGGAGGCAAACCAACCGCGCAGGACCTCGTCAGCCATGTGAAGGTCTTTACCTTTAGTATTATGAAAACAGCAGGAAGTGAGGAAAGGCATTTAGTTGGCGTGTTGGGGTGCCGGTGGAGAGCACGGATAAGAGGAATGACATGATCAGGGTACATCAGGTTCCGGAGAAGGCAGGAGGTGATAGAGAACAGCTCACAGGGAAAGGAATTGGCTGAAGGCAGGAGGAGGGACATTCGTCTGCTGTAAGAGGAGCGGAAGTGGAGGAGACGGAGGGAGGGAGTTTATAGGGGAAGGAGGTACCCCCTGATGCCTTTGTTTCCCTGCTGAGAAGAGGCATCAGGAAGAGGGGGCAGAGGTTTGTGAAGAATGTGAGATGATCTGAGCCCTGCAGACACCAGGCCACGCTGCCAGCAAGATCCTCGCGCCGGCAAAGGGCTTTGATTTCCCGGACGCCCCCCGCCCCGCCCCCCTGAGGCCCTGTGAGTCTTCACTGCTCTTTCCCACAGTGCTCTTGGCTTGCGTAGAAGGATTCACACTAACGCAGGGCCTGGGCAGGAGGACGTTATTTCAAATCTCCAGGCAGGTTTTTGTTTTGTCTCAGCAGTGTTGGTGTTGTTTAAGCCTCCTAGAGGCAAATGGTTTCTCTCGTCCAAGAAAACCACCAGTTTTTCTTGAGGAAAACTATAAAGTTATACTCACCTGAACACAGAGATTTTAGTGGCCCAGCGGCACGCTCTCCGTGGTGGGGTAAACGGGTGTGTACAGCTGAGTCAGAAGCCCACCTCGCAGGTCCCCCCCTGGCTTCGGGGAGGGAGAAACGTCTCTTTGGTCTGTTTGGATTCAGATGGCACTGGGGCTATGACCTGTCTCTCATTCTTTGGGGATGTTTGCATACCTATTTGCATTTTTATTCTGATTCAGGAGGCCAGACTAATACATAAGGATGCAAATGGAAAATTGCCCAGGGCATGCGGTGATGGAAGTTGAGAAGGGGGAGAGGAGAGGGCGTGTTGCAGAGGGTGCAGCAGCCGTCAGGGAAGTTTCTAAGGAGAAGAAGGTACTTGGACGAGGCCTTCAAGGACAGAGAGGGTTGGGGACGTGTGGGTTAGGACAGGGCGTTTCCCATGAAGGGAGCAGCTTGCCTGTGATTTCTCTGCACTCTGGTCTGGCTTCGTCACTTACTAGCTTGAAAAAGATGACTTCACCTCTCTGCACTTCCTTTTCCTTAACTGTGACAAGATCCTATTCGTACCGCCTGTGAGGCTGCCCTGAGGCTGAAACGAGGTCATTCTTACAAAGGTCTTACCACAGTTCTCACACAGATGTGAAGTATGCTGAAAATATTACCAGTATTTTTCTTGCTTTTATTATTATTATGTGTTAGGACATGAAACGCCAACTACTCTCACATTCCAAAGTGAACTTTGAAGAGCACCCAGCACGACTTGCCAGGAAGGTGTAAAGGGACACTTTGCACCTCCTGGCCCCTCATCTACACTGAGGGTAGGTATAAAAAAGATCAAGAGCAGGCAGTTCCAGGGGAAAAGGCGTGTCTCTTTTCAGAGAGTTGTGCTCTAAGTTTACTCTCCCAAGGGCAACGGTGTCCCTCAACTCCAGCTGGGGAAAGGGACTTCACCAGGACCGCAGGGAGAGCTTGCTATGTGTCCCCTGCAGATGGGGACAGAGGAATCTGGTGTCTGATTCACAACTGAGAAGCACAAAGAACACAGACTGCTCTTTCGGAGCGGTGGAGAGGAGAGGCGGCACTGGACTGGCCTGCGTCCCCAGAGCTCACTGGGGCAAAAGGCACCGGGCTCCCTGTTGACCACACCCAGGCCACATGCTAGAAGGAGCTAGCAAGAGGGTCCAAGAGGGCTCCTGGTAATGAAAACCTCCGAAAAATAAGCTGGGAATGCCTAAGATTGAGGAAGGAGCCATAAGTGACAAACTGGAACAGAGATGCATTCGCCCATATAAAGGAAAAACCAGGTAAAGAATTGCTAATCACTGTATATTTTAAGAGGCTGGGAGGAAAGTGTGTGGGAGGGAGGAGGAATTCTCTCAGGGAAGAAATTGGAAATCAACCCCATGAGAGGAAGAATCCACTGTTAACTGCCAAACCCAACTCAAGAAAATTAGTTTCGTGTATTAATATAGTAGCTTCCTACTGCTGTTAGACAAATCACAAACTTAGGGCTGAAAAACTACAAAATTTATTACTTTACAGTTCTGGAAGCTAGAAATCTTCAACTGTCTCAATGGGCTAAAATCAAGGTGTCAACATTAGCAGCTGTATTCCTTTCTAGAAGCTTTCAGGCAGACTCTAGAGCTTCTTGCTTTTTCCAGCTTCTAGAGACCACCTGAATTCCTTGGCTCCTGGCTCCCTTTCATCCTCAAAGCCAGCAATGGCCAGATGAGTTTTCCCCAAGTCACATCACTTTGACACTCTCTCCTGCCCCCTTTTTCACTCCCAAGGACCCTTGTGATTACTCTGAGCCCATCTGAATAATCCAGGATAATCTCCCATCTCAAGGGCAGCTGATTAGCAGCCTTAATTCCATCTATCACCTTAATTCTCTTTTTTTATTGAAGTACTGTTGCTTTATAATATTGTGTTAGTTTCAGGTGTACAACATGGTGATCCAGTATCTTCGTAGATTATATTCCATTATAGGTTATTACAAGATAATGGGTGTAATTCCCTGTGCTATGCGGTATATCCTTGTTGCTTATTTCTTTTATATGTAGTACTTTGCATCTGTCAGTCCCATACCCCTAATTTACATCCCCCTCCCCTTTGGTAGTTACGAGTTTGTTAATTCTCCTTTACTATGTAACCTAGCACATTCACAGGCTCCAGGGATTAATATTTGGGCTTCTCTGGGGAGCCATTATTGTGCCTCTACCACAGTAAGAATCTCCTTGCCCTTTAACTCCTCTCTCTGCCTTAAATTCAACCCTGGAGGAGCCAGAGGCAGCCTGGCAAGAGCTGCAGAAGGAGGCTGCGAAACAGAAAAGGAGCATCTGTATATCCGTAGCACCAGCACAGTGTCTGAAATGCCATGAGTTATCAATTAAATGAATATCCAGTGAACATATGCATCAACGTCCCACGGTAACTGCGGGCCAAGTATGATTCCTAATGGAAGCAGCTCTCATTAGATGCCCCCAATCAGATCTTCCATCTCCCAATCGGGAGAACACTTTTTCCAAACCTCAAACTCTCTCTTATTCCGTTTTAAATTATAGTCATTATTTTCACCCTGAACTCCCGAATTGTGTAATTATACCTTATAACATATGGCACGCCCATTTCCCTGAGAAGAGGGCCCCATCAAAATTTATAAGGCAAAGAGTTTGCATCTCTGATTTTAAATGGGCTTAACCACTCAAATTAAAATAGTTTTTCTATTCCAGAGAGAGAAGCGTGTTTAGAAATTCCAAGAACAATCTGGGCAGCGATACCATCCAGCCAATGTCGTATTCAATCTCTGCTCCACTGGAACCGAAGGGCAGGTGGAGGCATGTGTGGGCTCCTGAAAGGGCAGAGTGAATGTGTCAACTGATCAGAGCTGACTTTTCATTTTTCACAGGAAAAGGAGAACAGGGCAACATGAAAGACTAAAAGACAAATACAGAGAAACAATAAGGTGCCTCCTGAATGAAGAGGTAAAGCGACCTTCTCAGAGAGAACCAGGTGAAAGTCAGCGCATGACCATGTCAGCAGTGCCACCCAAACCCATAACCCAGCTGCAGGGGCTCAGAAACACTCAATAGTAATGGAGGAGACACGGGAGTTTCCTTAGGCCTGACTGTGACTAAAGAAAGCTTTAATCTAGGCAATTCCAGCAAGAAGAATAATGCTAACTAGATGGCCTCTGTATGTCTAGAAAGGAGAGTCAAGGGCAATAATGTGTCAGGGTTTAGCCTGGGCAGAGAGACAGTGCCCAGCAGATGACAGAGGTAGACCCCCTTGTAGTCCAGGGAGGTTCATAAGATCTTCCAAAGGCCTGGCTGAATGGTCCATCAAAAGCATCTACCCTATGCTCACCAAACAGTGTTCTGATTACCAATTTAGTTTCATGGATTTGAGGAAAGAGTTTGGAATAATCCAGGAATTAACAATTAATAGTCTCCTCTAATTTAATAAACTTGTATTTTCGTTTATATATCTGATCTTAGGACAGCCTGAGTCATTCTCTAAAAAATTCTCTGGGCTTTCACAAATCCACCATACTGTGGCCATCCACTGAGGGCCATCCAGGGGAGCCAGTCACAGCTGTCTCTCTGATTTCTAGTCTTGATTCCTTGAACTTTGATCTATAGATCATTTACAAATATTAATATTCTGGTAACCACACACACCTCATAGAGAACTCCTACTCATCCTTCAAGGCCCAACTTAAATGCTACACCACTGAGAAGTTTTTTTGGCCTTACTCAGTACTGCTGGGCATCAGGGGGATGGAGAAGGGAAGTAAAATATAATTGGTGGAATCTTAGAGATCCTCTGGTTTTCAAACCTTTTCAGCTGAAGAACCCTTGTTCAACCACAAGAGGATATGGAAGCCAATATGTAAAACATGAAAAATGGATCTCCTCTGGTTAAAGAAGGAATAAGAGGCTCAGTAACTGATCCCCGGGCTTTCTCAATGTACCCCCATCACAGGGAAACCTCTCACATCACAGTTTGAAAACCACTTATCTAATCTCTCACTTTACAAATGAGGAAATTGATACAGAAGCTGATGTCAGAAAACAGTTTATACAATTGTTTCACGTGGTTCTCCCAAACCATAGACGATAAAGAACATGACATTAATACTGTCCCTTTCCAGCCTTGGCAGGCACAGCTAATCAATCCCAGATGTGGCCTCAGAATCCTTCTCAACACAGAGTCCCAGTGAGCTGCTAACAATTTACCATTCTTATTCTAAATATTAATGTTTATATCCTAAATGTTAACATATATGATTTTATATCTATTATATTATCGACTGAAATCACTAATATGTAAAAGTATATAAAAGGCTTTAATATGACACCTAAGCTAACAGAAATCGCATTTATACTTCACCTCTCCATTGAAGTAATGGCCTTAAATTTTATATTTTGGTAGTTGACCTTCCAAATCTAGTGGTATTAAGTAAACAATTACTATCTTATTACATTTTCTTTACTAGATTAAAACATAAAAATAAAGGTGCTGGATCTAGTCCTTGTTGGTGTTGGGTAATGCTAGCTCAAAATTTAAAATGCCGGGAGGACACCGTTACTTTGAACCGTCTCGGGTTTGGTTGATTCAAGCTCGAAGGGAAAAAGCATGACAAAACATTCCAAATTCTGATTCTGGCTTAGCCATTCTCATTTTCTAAATATTCACCGCTTGCTCATTATGATTTGCCTTTGTGAGGAGAGAAATGAACGTCCTTTACCAATCAGCAGAGCTGATTTTCTCATATCAGCTATGTTCAAGGCATACGTGAGCTTGAAGGCACAGCAGACAGCACGCCAGCTGGATCTGTGAACCGGTCTCTCTCCTTAGATTCCTGTGATGGGGTTCAGGACATGCTACTCCAAAATATGGCATCTTGTTATTAAATACCTTAAGCTGAGGAAATTTTTTTTTTTTTTTGCGGTACGCGGGCCTCTCACTGTTGCGGCGTCTCCCGTTGCGGAGCACAGGCTCGGGACGCGTAGGCTCAGCGGCCATGGCTCACGGGCCCAGCCGCTCCGCGGCATGTGGGATCCTCCCGGACCGGGGCACGAACCCGCGTCCCCTGCATCGGCAGGCGGACTCTCAACCACTGCGCCACCAGGGAAGCCCCCTGAGGAAATTTTTTTTAATGGCAGAAGCAGGAAGGGCACTCCGACCTCCCCCTACCCTTCTTCCCTGAAACAGGTCGTAAAACTCCCCTGTGAAAGGTGCCCTCCCTGTTCCAGGAGAAAGGAAGACTTTACCAGAAACAGGGAACTGGGGGGCCGAGAGATCTGTCTGAACACACCGTGTTAAACTAAACTTTATCTTCCTGGTTACTTCTTCACCATTTACCACCCCCAGCCCAAACGCCTTTGTCTTGTCAATTCCTCACAAAATTATTGTTCCTTTGTCTAAATGATATAAAATCTCCCTGCTCTGATCACTTCTTCAGGTCTTTACTCCCTTGTGAAGGCTTCCATGTAAATGTAAAAATTCAATAAAATGTCACACTTTTCTCCTTTTAATCTGTCTCTGTCGATTTAATCTTCAGACCCAGCCAGGAACCCTAAGAAGGTAAAGGAAAACTTCCTTCCCTATACCTGCCTAGGAGCTTTGCAGAGTAAAGTGTTCCCTCTTGGAAGAACTTAGGAGAAAGTCATTGCCCTCCTCACCACCTCCTTTCTCCATCTCTCCCTTGGAGGAGGGGTCATTCATCTGCTTGGGCAGGTGAGGACAGAGAGCACTTATACCCACCTGGTCAAGTCTTCACCTGTCTCTCTCTCTACCTGTCTCGCTTGCTGGGCTTGCTTGAAGGGAGGCTCTTCCTGTGTCTGAGCTGGAGAGTTCAAGGGCAGGTGGAGGAGGGAGCAGAGAGAATAAAGAGGAAGCCCTTCTGGGCCTCAGGTTCAATTCACAATGACGTCCAATCCAGCCTATCAGCAATACAAATGACAGACTTTGACTTCTTGGGGACCCTCAGTTGCAGAATTTGGAGGGGAGAGGAGAGTTATCACGTAGTCTCTTCCGGAGCTCCAACACTGCCCAAGATGGGGCTCTGTGTGCATGGTGTCTGTGTGCATGTGTGTTGTCAGCCATGGTTCTAGACACACATAAAAACTTCCAAACTTCTGGTAAGACAAACTTCAGGTGGTCTTTATTATCAACGAAGCTCAACCGATCAAGGAAACTTCCATTCTCCCCAGAGAAGAGGTTGTCCAATGTGATCCTCCATCACCTCCACCAGCAGCACTCACACCTTCCCCCAATACACAGCTTTATGGAGCTTTACCAGCATCGTTTTATTCCAAGTCACAGCAGGAGCACGCAAGATAATCCACCCTCACACTGTCACTGCCCTCATGATACATCAGCTGCCTTCTCCCTGACAGAAGCTTAGATTCAGCTTCCCATGTCTCTTATAAGGCTAGACTGAAACGAAGACTTCTGCTCTCCCATCCACAACACCTCCATGCTGTCTTCTGGGTGTGTCTTTGTCTAATCATTACTAGGAGTGATCAGGCACTACCTCAGCCCCCTGAAGCTGACCACAATCAGAAAAGATGGGACTTTCCCTTCTCTAGAATTAGGACTGGGGCAAACCTTCCTGCCACTCGTCTCCATTTTTAGCAGCAAATCAGGTTTTTGGCTTTACAGCATGAGCCTTCAAAAGACTGATTTCTTGGGAGTATGACAAAGTTCTGATTAGCTACTATTACCTCTTAAATCAGAATATGCATCCTACTGCAACTGTTTCAGGGCTAAAGTATCTATTATAATAAACTTTCTTCCAAAAATCTGCTTTTCAATTACTTTGAGCCCTGATTCATGCATTTTTTTCTGGGATCTTGGAAACCTTTAGGGAAAAGTTTTCATTTCTGTTTTTCATAACTTATTAAATATAAAGAAATATATCCATAAAGTAATACAAATTCAAATAGTACTAGATGGCTCAAAATAAAAAATAAGTCTTCCTTCCCTCTTTGCAACCAAGAGTCCCACTCCTCAGATGTAACCACTCATAAATGCTTCTTTTGTGTAATGCTTATGGGCTTACCTTCTCAATACTAAATCATATGCTTTATTTTTTAATCTGCTATAATATATTTTATACTTTACTTTTTAAATTTGCTAACTGTACGCCTTATATATGGATTCCCTAAAATGAAAAATGAGGAGTTTTTAGTTCATTAATACTGCCTTCCCTATTCATCTTCAATATTTCTTCCAGTCACTTTGTTTTTTAATTTTGTAGGTTATGTTCACAAGTCTAAATGATGCATTTTGAGTCTTTGAACCATTGACTTTACACAATATCTTGACCCATTAACTTCAGACAATACGTTAGGACAAGGAAATTAGTGCCCCTACATTTGCCTTAACGTCTCCTCGTAGCCTTCCAATTCCTGCCTCCCCATCTGCCCCTTAGTCCAACACGCCGTTAACTTCACATGTTCAATGTCAAGTTTTATAACATTTACATCAAAGTCAAAATATAACTAAGGCTTTCATGTTTTATTTATAAGTTGATTCTACATTGAAAGCCAATAACTAGCATTAGCAATATATGATTACGTATACATTATTCACTGCAGACCATAAAATACATAATTGAACCAGCAGAGAAAATACTGTAATCCTACACCACTAAACCTGTTCTGCTTAAGTATCCAAACCTCAGAGGAGTAGAGAAGGAGGACCAGCATATTCCAATTATACATATATAATAATTATATATATAAAATAATTTAACAATATACTTTCACTGTATTACTAAGATCACCGTCTTTTCATTCCACTGTTGGTTGAAAGGACCAGCTTTCTTCATACAGATCTCCAGGAATTTTACTGTTCCCTGTTTTTCCTTCTTTGTTTTTGTTTTATTTGTTTGTTTAATCTTTAAAACTTTATTATAAAAAGAACTATTGATTAAATCACAGCACCTATTCACATACCTTTACATTCTCTTCTCTTACTTTGAACATTCATGGGTTTTGGTAAAGTTGTGTTCAATTATTTCTTATTTTATCTTTAAAAATAATTAGTATTAATTTATTTTGGCATATTTCTGAATCCTTAAGTGGCTTTTGTTTTGTTGTTTTGGTTTTTTAATGGATTAAAACATATAATTTTCATGTGTGCAATATTATATTTCAATTCTTATATACACTACGGCATGCTCACCACCAAAAGTTTAGTTTTCATCCCTCACCATAGAGTTGCCTCCCTTTACCCATTTCACCCTCCACCTACCACATCCCCTTCCCCTCTGGTAACCACTACTCTGTTCTCTGTATCTATGTGTTTAGTTTGTTTTGTTCATTAATTTTGCTTTACTTTATTTTTTCTACATATGAGTGAAATCATGCAGTATCTGTCTTTCTCTAACTTATTTCACTTAGCATAATACCTTCAAGGTCCATCCACATATGGCAAATAGCAAGATTAGCAAGATTTCATCCTTTCTTATGGCTGAGTAGTATTCCATTGTGTATATAGCACATCTTGTGGTATAGTATCACTTACTGGAAAACAAAAGAAAGGCCTCTACACCATGTTGTTTTTTTTAATATCTTTATTGGAGTATAATTGTTTTACAATGGTGTGTTAGTTTCTGCTTTATAACAAAGTGAATCAGCTATACATATACCTATATTCCCATATCTCCTCCCTCTTGCATCTTCCTACACCATGTTTTAAAGTGGACTGACTTTGGGACTAATGCATATTTATCATCCTAGGATTCCTTTTTATTGTATTCCTGGGTTGTATCCACTTTCTCTTGCATCCATGTCTTCCATTTCCATGGATTTTTTAATTATTATTATGAAACTTTTGATTTTAAGATAATTGTAGATTTATATACACTTATAAGAAAGAATGCAGAGAGATTCCAGGTAACTTTTACCCCAAAGGTAACATCTTGCAAAACTACAATGCAATATCACAACCAGCATATTGACATTGAAACAATTAAGATACAAAACATTTCCATCATCACAAGGAACCCTTATGTTGCCCTTTATAGCCACATTCACTTCTCTCCTACCTTAACCCTAAACAACTGATAATCTGTTCCCCATTTCTATAATCTTGTCATTTCAATAATGTTATACAAATGCAATCATATAGTATATAACCTTTTGGGACTGTTTTTTTTTCACTCACTATGATTCTCTGAAGATTCATCCAAGTCTCTCTCTCTAAAAATAGATGATAGATAGATAGATAATAGATAGATAGATAGATAGAAATATAATTATATACAATACAATTTGTTCCTTTTTGATGTGTTCCTGGAATAAACCCTATGTGGTCACTCTTCTTATAAACTACTGAATTTATTTGTTAAATTTTGTTAGGGATTTTTGCATGTATATTCATTACGGGTATTGGTCTCTAGTTTTCCTTTTTTGTACTGTCTTTGATTTTTGTGTCAGTGTAATACTAGGTTCGTAAAGTGCATTGAGAAGTGTTACATCCTCTTCTATTTCTTGGAAGAGATTGTGTAGGATTCTTCTTTAAACATTTGGTAGAATTCTCCAATGAAATCATCTGTGCCTGGAGATTTCTTTTTTGGGAGTTCTTAAATTATAAATTTAACTTTCTTAATAGTTATAAATTTATTCAACTTATCTACTTAATATTAATTGAATTCTGGTAGTTTCTGTTTTTTGAGGAATTGATCCATTCCATCTAAGTTGTCAAATTTATGCGTGTAGAGTTCTTATTGTTCATAATATTCAGTTCTTATCCTTTTGACATCAGTACGGACTGAAATGATATTCCCTATTTCATTCCAAATATTGACAATTTGTGTCCTCTCTTTTTTTTGTCAGTTTTGCTAGATGATTATCAATTTTGTTGATTTTTTTCAAAGAACCAGCCTTTTGTTTCATTAATTTACCTCTGCTGTTTTTCTGTTTTCAATACTATTGATGTCTGCTCCTTCTCTTAATTTTTTTAAAATAAATTTATTAATTTAATTTTTGGCTGCATTGGGTCTTAGTTGCTGCGCACAGGCTTTCTCTGGTTGCAGTGAGCGGGGGCTACTCTTCATTGTGGTGCGTGGGCTTCTCACTGTGGTGGCTTCTCTTGTTGCGGAGCACAGGCTCTAGGCTCACGGGTTTCAGTAGCTGCAGCACGCAGACTCAGTATCTGTGGCTCGTGGGCTCTAGAGAGCAGGCTCAGTAGTTGTGACACATGGGTTTATTTGCTCCGCGGCATGTGGGATCTTCCCAGATCAGGGCACAAACCCGTGTCCCCTGCATTGGCAGGCGGATTCTTCACCACTGTGTCACCAGGGAAGTCCCTGCTCCTTCCCTTTATTGTTTCCTTCCTTCTGCTTCCTTTGGCTTTATTTCGTTCTTCTATTTCCAGTTTCCTAAAGTAGCAGTTTAGATTATTGATTTGATACTTTTCATCTTTCCTAATATAGGCATTTATGTTACAAATTTCCCTCTGAGCACTGCTCTAGCTATGTTCCAAAACTTTTATGTGTTGTGCTTTCATATTAACTCAGTACATGTACTTTTTATTTCTTTTATGCCTTCTCCATTGGCCCATAGATTATTTATGAAAATGTTATTTAGTTTCCAAGTGTTTGGGGAGTTTCCTATTATCATTCCACTACTAGTTCTCATTTGATTACATTATGGTCAGAGAACACACTCTGAATGATTTTGGTTCTGATAAATTTGTTGAGGGTTGTTTTATGACTCAGAATATGGTCTATCTTGGAATATGGTTCATGGGCACTTGAAAAGGATGTGTATTCTGCTGTTCAGTGAAGTGTTGTATTAATTTCAGTCAGATTCTGTTGATTGGTGGTGTCAAGCTCTTCTCTATCCTTGCTGATTTTCTGTCTAGTTATTTTTATCAGTTTTTGAGAGAGTATGTTGATGTTTCCAGCTACACTTGTGAATTATCTATTTCTACTTTTAGTTCTATCAGTTTTTACTTCACATATTTTGCAATTCAGTTGTTTTGTGCATAGACATTTCATACTTTTAGGCCTTGGTGGTCTGACCCTTTTACAATTGTGAAATATTCCCCTTTGTCTCTGGGAATTTTTGTTGCTCTGAGGTCTATTTCATCTGATATTAATATTTATCTGATTTCTTTTGATTAATTTTTGCATGATGTATCTTTTTCCACCTTTTACCTTCAATTTTCCTATATCATTATTTTGAAGTGAGTTTCTTGTAGACAACATACAGTTGGCTCAATGTTTTTTAATCTACTCTGCCAATCTCTCTAATTAATGTAATTAGACTATTTACATTTAATGTAATTATTAATACATTATGGCTTAAGTCTTCCATTTTATTTTTCATTTTCTTCTTTTTCTCTGTTTTTTCAGGTCTCTGTTTTCTTTTTCCTGTTTACCTGATGGTTACTTGAACAATTTTTTTAGAATTCCATTTTGATTTTTCCATAGTGTTTTTGAGTAGAACTCTGTATAACTTTTTAGTGGTTGTTCTAGATGTAACTTTATGTATACGTAACTTAATTATCACAGTCCACTGGTGTCATAATTTTACCATTTTGAGTGAAATGTAGAATCCTTTCCACCCTTACATCTCTTTACACCTTCTGTTTATAGCAAAATTGTCTTAAACATTTCCTCTACATGCATTTAGAACCATATCAGACAGTGTTATAATTTTTGCTTTAAACATCAAACATAACTTAGAAAACATAATAGGAGGAAAATCTATTATATTTACTTATATTTTTGCTTACCATGTTCTTTCTTCCTTCTTAATATTCCTTTTATTGTTTCCTTTCTCTTAAGAGATCTTAAATTCTTATAAGCATTATTTTAGGGTAGGTCTCCTGGTGAAAAAATCCTGTTGTTTTCCTTCATCTGAGAATATATAGATTTTCCCTTCATTTCTGAAGGATATCTTTACTGGGTATAGAAATCTGGGTTGATAGTTCTTCTCTTGCAGCATTAAAATATACTGAACCACTTCCTTCTGGCCTTTATGGTTTCTGATGAGAAATCTCTCATTCAAGTTCCTGTTCCTCCTTAGATAATGTACCATTTCTCTTTAGTCACTTTCAAGATTTTTTTCTTTGCTTTTAGTTTTCTAAAAACGTCTGACTATGATGTGTCTTGGTGTGGATTTCTTTGTTGTTTATCCTATTCTGAGTGTTTCATCTTCTTGAATCTGTAGATTTAGGTCTTTTGCCAAATTTGAGGAGGTATCAGTCATTATTATTCTGAATGCTTTTTCAGTCCTGCCTTTTGTCTTCTTTCCTTCAGGTCTCCAATGATGCAAATGTTTACTCTTTTGTTTCACAGATCCTTTTGTTTCCATTCATTTTTATTTTTAGTATATTTTCTTTCTGTTTTTCAGATTGGGTAATTTCTATTTGTTCTATCTTAATGTTAACTCATTCTTTGCTCTGCCCCCTCTGTTCACTATTCATCCCACCCACTAAGCTTTGTATTTTGCTTATTGTATTTTTCAGTTCTAACATACCCATTTGGTTCTTCTTTACATATTCAACTTTTTTTTTTGCTGAGACTTTTAGTTTTTCATTTGTTTCCAGCATATTTTTAATGCTCATTGAAGAATTTTTATAATGGCCTCTTTAAAATTTTTGTCAGATAATTCTAACATCAGTGTCATTTTGCTGTTAACATCTATTGATAATCTTTTTAAATTTAGTTTGAGATTTTCCTGGTTCTTGATATAAGTGTTTTGAAATCTGGACATTTCAGTTATGTCATGATACTCTGGATCTTATTTAAATGCCCCAGGTTAGCTGGCTTCTTCTGTCATCACTCTGGCCTGGGAAAGGGGAAGCATCATCTTGTTATTGCCAACTGGCAGTAAAAGTCCAGATTTTCTACTCAGCCTCCAGAGATACCTAAGGAAGGGTAGTCCTCATCACTGCTGGGCAGAGTAAGAGATCCAGCTCCCCACTAGGCCTCCACTGATCCTATCCTGGTCAGGAGGGGTAAGAGTGTCATGTCACTGCTCCCCACATAGCTTTCTTTTTTTTTTTTTTTTGTGGTACGCGGGCCTCTCTCTGTTGTGGCCTCTCCCGTTGCGGAGCACAGGCTCCGGACACACAGGCTCAGTGGCCATGGCTCACGGGCCCAGCCACTCCGCGGCATGTGGGATCTTCCCGGACCGGGGCACGAACCCGTGTCCCCTGCATCGGCAGGCGGATTCTCAACCACTGCACCACCAGGGAAGCCCCCCACATAGCTTTCTTAACACAGAGAATAAGGGGCGGCCTCATTACCATATGATGATGGTGAAAGTCCTGGCTCCCTATTTGGCCTTCTCTGACACCACATTGACGGACTCTTGGGTTGCCTCATTACAACATGACAGAAGAGGAAGTCTAGACAGCCCCTGCTGATCTTTGCTGGCATGGTTGGTGGTGGGACATCAGGTTATCTCTGTGTTATTTAGCTTGGGAAAAGCAGTTACTATCTAAAATCTTCTATCTTGCTAGGCTTCCCCTTTTTTAGTCTTTTGGCTAAAGAGAACAGGCTTTGGTTAGGTCTCTCTTTTTTTCTGTCTCTCTTGTTTATGTTACTGGGTGGGTTATCAGCTTCCTCAATCCCTGGGATACATGAGTCAAAAAAAAATGTTTCAAGTTGTTTTGCTGGTCCTTCCAGGTTTCAGAGTTTTCTTCTGTTTGCTTTATATATAATGTTCAAGATTTTTAGTTGCACTTAGTAGGGGGAATAGAGAAAAGTGTTCCTACCGCGTCTTCTGAAAAACAGAAGTCTGAATTTCTTTTTAATTTTACTATTTTTTTCAGACAATATGTCTAGGTAGTAAAATATCTGAATCCTTGCATGTAAAAAAAAATCTTTACTCTTACTAAATACATAATTTATCATGAGACTAAAAAAGACTTCTATACTCAGGGACTTTTAGTTTTAGCTCCAATATATAAGGAGATTGGAAGTTGTCACCCATGTTTACAATGTGAAAAAAAAATGGGAAAAGTGAAAATCAATGACTTGTGGACCCCTCAGAGAACTGAGGTCTCAAGGAAAACCATCACCCTAAAATCTGGATAAATGAGTGAATCCAGAGAGTCACAGCAGAGATCTGCTTACCTGGAGTAGAAACCACTGAAGCCATAAACTGATAGAAACACTTAAATGGTAATTTTGACAAGTTGCTAGAGGCTGGATGTACTAGCATTAGAATGAGAAACTCCTAAAGGCCACAATCTTAGGGGTGCCCTCATACTTTCTTTGGTTTTACCTCTTAGAGCTCCATCATGTTCTCATGGTGAAGAGCCAAGAAATATCCCCTAGTCGCTCTTACAGGAAGAGGGGAAAAGTTACCATTGTCAATATTCTCCATAACAAAGACCAGGAGAAAATACTTCACCAGAGTCTTACCCCTCTTGATGGAAGGACAGCCTCCCACTCCAGCCATCTTGTCTCACCTAAGCAGCGGGGGAAAGCTAAGATACCCTTGTGAAGGTCACAGCCTTGAGACACAAACCCACTATAACCAACTGAGATTTAATCATAAGATTATACGATTATAATTCCACATGCCTAACCACCAAACCACAAGGGCTCCAATATAAAGAGCAGATTACAGCTGAAAGAATTGCAAGATACAGACTCTCCCTGAAGAGGAGTGCTTACAGAAGCCCAAAACCAACAGGAGAGACAAAAACTAGGATGCTAAAGGAATTTGAAGTCTCAGGCACCTGCAGCTACAGCAAACAAACACAACTCAGCTCCTCACCAAATTAGCATAAAATATCACACTAAAGGCCTATTCACCTCAGTTTCTATTATCCAACATCTTGGGCTTTCAACAAAAAATTACACGGCATGCAAAAAGGAAAAAAAAAAGTCTGAAGAGACAAAGCAAGCATCAGGACGAGACTTAGATGTGACAGAGATGTTGGAATTATCATACAGGGGATTTAAAATAACTGTGACTAATATATTAAGGGCTCTAATGGAAAAAGTAGACAACTTTCAAGAAGAGATGGGTAATGTAAGCAAAAGTGACTATGCATGTTCTCATGACCTCCCTGAAATATTAACAGTGTCTCCTTTGTCTTTCAAATCTGTCCAGGAAAAAAAAAAAAAAAAAAAAAAAAACAAAAAACCTGTCCTGGATTAGGTAAAAAAACACATGGTCATCCTGCTGATATGTCAACCTAACAGACCTCAGATGTTTATCTCTAAAGACATTTAATTCAGTTTTACTTTTTGAAAGCTTCTTGAAGAATAGATACTCTACTGCTGCAGATTTGGGTTCTTTTATTTTGTTTTGTAGCAAAATTTGAAACTTTCCAGGTGTCTTGATTATCCGTCATAACTATCCCAGAACGCTCCCTAATTTGTAGAAATCAAATTGTTTATTGTTTCAATTCTTCACCCAGAAGTCTAACAGTCCTTAAATGGAGCCATAGATAATAGAAGATCATTTTTCTAAAAGGTATAAAAACTACTAACACAAAGTATAGAGGATACCAAGGTATAGAGGACTATTTGCTTACCCTCCTTTATCTGACAACTTCTTCCCTCCCACTGTGGCTGTGAAAGCAGCTATTTTGTACAATAAGGCCCTGCCCACTGCCTACAGTTGATTGGTCCAGAGGCAGATACTTGACCCACTCTGGGCCAATCAGAGTCAACCTGAGTCCTTCCCAGGAATGTATTCATTGGATCTCAAAGAGAGTCTATGATTCTCTGGGTAGTTAAAGCTCCATGATGTACAGTTTTGGATGTTGTCTGACCTGGTGAAGAAAGAAAAAGAGGGAAGGGAGGGAAAAAAGAGAGAAAGAAAAAGAAAAAGAGAGAAAAGACTGAAGTCAATGACAGCAAGAAGCAAAAACTGGAGACAAAAGAAAAAGCCCTGATGACATTTGAGCACCTGCTTCTAGTCATTTCTGAGCCTAGCTGCCTTCTTATCTTTCTCCTGTCCCTTGACTGTTTTTATCTTCCACAAAATACCCAGATTCCTGCCAATAAATTCCCCTTTTTCTTTAAGTAGAATGAGTTTGCTTTCTGTCACCTTTGATCAAGGAGTCCTAACTAATACAAGAGGTTAAAGTATATGTCCCATTTAATAAGACTCTTATGGCAGGAAGTTCATAGAGAAACTACACAGTTAAAAGCCTCTACTTTTCAGCTGACATGCCCTCTGGCCATCTGCTGCAATTTTTCTACTTACCATTTAGGAATCTAAACACAATTTTTTATATCGTCTCCTCACTTTCTGTGTATCTCTAGTCATTCAACCACCCTTATCCTTTCAACTGTTTCCATTAAGGAAAATAGGAGATACTTTTAAAGAAAAGGGTGTTTGACTTCATAATCCCCCTGATTAAAAATCTCTTTCTTTCTTTTTTTTCTATGAAGGCCATTTCCAGCATTTACTTTTAAAGCATCAAGTCCTGACTTAGAAGCTCTTAACTCCTTTACAGGTTTTGTTTTGGGTTGAATTGTGTTCCCCTCCCCAAATTCACATGTTTAAGACTTAACCCCCACTGCCTCCAAATGTGACTATATTTGGAGATAGGGTCTTAAAGAGGTAATTAAATTAAAATGAGGTCACTAGTGTGGGCCCTCATCCAATATGACTGGTGTCTTTATAAGAATAGGAAATTAGAGCAGATGTGTACAGAGGGAAGATGATGTAAATGCAGGCAGAAGGCAGACATCTACAAGCCAAGGGGAGAGGCCTCTGAAGAAACCAACTCTGTCAACATCTTGATCTCAGTCTTTTAGCCTCCAGAATTGTGAGAAAATAAATTTCTGTTGTTTAAGCCACTCAGTATGGAGTACTTTGTTATGTCAGTCCTGGAAAACGAATACCATCTCTATTAGTGTTTTCCAGAGAAACCAAACCAATAGGAAAGATGGAAAGATGGAAGGATGGATGGATAGATAGAGAGATAGAGAGATAGGGAATTGGCTCATGTGATTATGGAGGCTGACAAGTCTTGCCTTACGATCTGCAGTCAGAAGCTGGAGATCCAGGAGAGCCAATGATGTAGATACCCACAGGCTCAAGACCCAGGAGGAGCTGATGTTTCAGTTCAAGTGAAAGGCAGGAAAAAAGTCAATGTCCCAGTTCAAAGGCAGTTAGACAGAATTTCTCTCTTACTTGGATGAGGTCGCCCTTTTTGGTCTATTCAGACCTTCAACTCATTGGATGAGCCCATCTCTTTAGGAGGATGAACTGCTTTACTCATTCTACCCATTTAAATGTTAATCTCATTCAGAAACACCCTCACGGACACACCTAGAATAGTGTTTGACCGAGTATCTGGGCACCCCATGGCCCAGTTAAGTTGACATATAAAACTATCACATCATCTTATAAAATGAAATCTATAACTTAACTTAGCCACCTGATATCCCAAATTATTAGGAACAAATTCCACCCAAGTTCTTTACATGTACAGTTGACCCTTGTCAACATAGGGGTTGGTGCACCCACCTTCCAAGCAGCTGAAAATCCACGTATAATTATAGTCAGCCCTCTGTATCCATGGTTCTAAATCCACAAATTCAACCAACCTCAGATTGTGTAGTACTGTAGTATGTACTGAAAAAAATCCATGAACAAGTGTATCCACACAATTCAACCCCATGTTGTTCAAGGGTCAACTGTATATTAGATAGTCATTTAGGTAGTAAAGTCACCTGATACCACCAGGATCCATAGATTAAGCCACCAAATTACGTAAAGTTCCAAGTGAAGCTGTCTGGCTGTTAACTCTAATTTCTGATTCTGATCCCATGAGGATGCATCAGAGGTAACAGACCTGTGAGGAGAGAGCTCTTGTGCAAGAGGAACTTCACTTTTTAAAACCCCCTTTACTCTTTTTCCTTTAATCTAGTGTATCTTATGAGGAATAAAAGGAGTTTTCATATTAAAATCCTCATCAGCAGCTTGGCATATGCCTCGCTGCTTAAGAGGGCAATCAGCAAAGCCGTTCTCCATTCCACTTGCCCCTGTGGTGTGTCAGTACTCTTGTCCACTTATTTTTGGCCACCATCTCCCTGAAGCATTAGCATGTACTAGGGTAATGGCTAATTATCAATTGCAGCCCATGAAACGTGGTCAATTGGGCATAATATGTAGGTCTGGGTAAAGACAGACTTTTCTAGGAACTTTGTGAATTATCAGAAAATTATTAGACCAGTGCTTTACAAGCTGAAAATGCCAGAAAGTTTAGCAACATGGGAACAGAAAGACCCAGCATCCTCCGTTAGATTCATTACTTTCTGACCCTTAAGTATGCTGAACTTCTTTCATCCCCAAACATCACACTACTTATTATTTCATCCTCAAAGTGCCTACTCGTTGAAACGTCTTTAGGAAATAAGAAAATGATCGATTGTTAGAGATGTCCATTTTGTTCTCATATTCAATACCACAAGTCTATTCAAATACTTGAACTACCTGGGGAAATGCTACATCATTTAAAATAATTGTCAGCCAAATATAGGTAGGGATCAATATATACAGAACTCTTTGAGAAAAAGAGAAAGAGTGGTTGAAGAGTCTGTAAGCTCACCCAAAAGATGTTGAAAAAAATGGGATCGTTTGGGCAAAACTTTCTTCTGGCCCTGTGAATATCTTGGTGTATAGGTTGACCATGCATCAGATTTGCCTGGGACAGGCCTGGCTTGCCCATGATCTCCCTTTGTAATTATTAATAGCACTTCATTTCACTCTCAAAATTGCCTTGATTTAGATGATAAAATATATGGTGGCCCTATTGATTTGACCCTGTAACAGAACCCTTAAGGAAATAGGCTCCCAAGCAAAAGAATAATCTTCCTGATGGGAATTTGAGGCTCACCTCAGATCAGACCCACTAGATGGCTGCCCTTTCCAGCTATTCATGGGCCAGATTTAGCCAGTCTCAGCAAGAAAGCGCCAAGAGAGATTTGTGACCCAGCTCAGGCTCTGACATGGAGAGACTTCTGGAGCCCTGGAACACAGCGTTTCATGCAGCTCCTCCTCCTCTGACTTCTCAGTGTGAGTGTCCCTCACAAGGTTCTGCCTTGTCCTTGCTTCTCTGTCTCCTCCACAGTGCTCACTGTCCATACTACCTGAGATGCCAATCTCTCTGCATGTCTCTGAATTATCCCCTTAATCCATAGGTCCAGTGTGGCTCCCAAGTCCCAGCCCCAGCTCCTACGCCAACAGTACTTACCCACCGGAATAGCCCAACTCACTTTTCAACACGCCTGTGTCTGAACTCATTCTTTCCCACAATACACATTCTCCTCTGGATCACTACTTCTTTTAAATGGTATTTGTTTTTTATTTATCCTCCTTATAGTTATCTACGCCTTTCCCTCTTCTTTTACCTGTCACCCCCCATCCAATCCTCCATAAAATTTCTCTTTAATGAGTTCTCACACATGTATTCTTTCTCTCTCTCTCATCACAACTGGCACACTGACCTAGAGCTCCATTTCCTCAGTTGATGGGACTCCCGTTATCCTGCTGTGGCCTTCTTGCCATTCTCAAATTCGTAGCACCAAAGCATTGCTTGGTCATGACACCCTCCTGCTCTAAAAGGTTTCCCATGAATCCCATTTGTTCACAAAACGAAGTTCAGGGGATTTACTCAGGGAACCAAGACCCATCACAACCTTGCCCCAGCTCCCCTTTGGCTGGAATTCCTAAAACTCCCATCTTGAAGAGAGAATTGCGATGACTTGTGTTGTGTGCTGCAGTTTACAAATGACTTTCACAGCCACGATCTTAGCAGCTCAAAGAGCAACTGTGAGGATAGGGGCTTCAAGCAGGACTCCCAAAGTCCCTTGTCCTTCTCAGCATAGCACCCAGCAACAATGTGGGAGAAATAATTAGCATTTCATTGACATGTTACCTGGCATTAAGTATACATGATACTCTGTTTAGAAACCATAACCTAAAAATCAGAGAAATTGCTACCTGCTTCTTGGCCCCCATATTTCTATAGCTTCTCCAGCCTCAAAGTATATTTCAAAAAAACCCACAACGTCTTCTGGTTATTTCATTTATGATACACATATGGACATATGAATTGCAACAAGTTTATGTAAAACTAATTAATATCTTTAAACAGTTTTAGATGTATAGAAAATTGCAAAGGCGATACAGAGTTCCCTATACCCCACAGCCAATTTCCGCTATTATTGACATCTTATAATTTGTGATAATTAATGAAACAATATTCATAAATTACTATTAAATAAAGCCCATACTTTGTTCAGATTTCATTAGAGTTTACTTGCTATACATTATCTGTTCCAGCATACAATCCAGGACACCACACTATATCCAGTCATAGTGTGGCTCCTCCCAGCTATGATCGCTTCTCAGAGTTTCCTTGTTTCTGATGACCTTGACAGTTTTGAGGAGTGCTAATCAGGATTACATAAAATGCCATTCGATTGGAGTTTGTCTAATGTTTTTCTTATGACTACACTGGTGTTATGGGTTTTTAGGAAGAAGACCACAGAGGTAAAGTAAGTTTTCTTGCATCCTTGCTATTAGCATGACATTCCTTTTGGAGCTGACCTTGATTACTTGGCTGAGATAGTGTTTGTCAAGTTTCTTCTCTGTAAAATGACTCTTTTTTCCGTACTTCCATACTGTTTTCTTTGGAAGGAAGTCACTATGCACAGCCCCCCCTTAAGGATGGAGAGTCACACTACATGAACTACAAAGAATCTACATAAATTATTTTTAATTCCTCTCTGTGAGCTGTCTCTTCCTCCCATTTATTTAATTATTAAATCATTTAGTTATGTCATATGGACTCATGGATATTTACTGTATACTTTGGGTTATAATGCAATACTATTTTATTATCTTATTCATCTTGTTCCAGTGTTGGCCATTGGGAGCTCTTGTGTCCCTTTGACATATGCCCCTCATTATGGTGGTTTTTGTTTGTTTGTTTGTTTTATGAGCACTTCCTTACTTCCCAGCACTACAAGATGATCCAGGCTCACCCTGTGTATTTCTTCCTCAGACCTAGGATCAGCCATTCCTCCAAAAAGCCCTGGATCCTTTCACTGAAGAATAATATTAGAAACCAAGATTTGGGCACTAGATGTGTACCAACCAAATCTGGATTAATCCAGATCCAACTGAATTTTTAAGGAGGCTTTTAATACAAGATTATTTCTTACACATAAGTGGTAATAAATAGGTAAACTGACTTCCTTATTTTATCTACAGGTATGAATCAATTTTGGCCTTCTTTATAAGGGGGCTTTAATCATAGCTCCTACTGATTGGATAACACTGGTGAGGTAAATAAAATTAAAATGCTAATGATTACAGCTATAGGGAAGACATTAAGCTAAATACTATATACACATTATCTTATTATATCCTAATTATATCTTTGAGACTTAGGCATTATTATTATGTCATTTTATAGACAGTAAAAGTGATATCTGCCTTGATTATCATTCTGAGAATGAACTGAGAAATCATTGTAAGCCCCCAACACAGAGCATGTAGCAGTTGTTCAATACATCATTATTTTCTCACTCCTTTGCCTCTAGATAAAAGGTAAATAGGCAAACTTCAGTAACACATTAGCTATAAAAGTTCAGCTCAGTTCTGTGAGATGAAAAATATAGGGGTTATATTAGCTCATTTGTTTTCTTTGTTGCTATATAAATGTGATCTGATTCACAAGAGCTAAAGAAATCAACCTGCTCATAAAAGATCTCAAACAAAACGAAGTCATATTTATCTGACAGTCAACTCTGTTTATAGAGTTGTCTATTATATAACCCAAATTCTCAGAACCTATACAACAATTTTGTAGATATTTACATAGTCTAAGGCACTTTTCCAAAACTTTAGTATTTGAATTAAGATGGAGAAAACATTAAATGAATCCACAACCCCTCCTAAACTTATAAAGTTCTGAAATGGTACAAAGTTACAAAATACCTACATAACATGCAGAAAAGGTCTGGAAGATTTGCCTCTCCATGGGAGTAATTTCACTATTGTTATAAATCTTGGACAAAGAGGTTGAACCACATGCAAATTTGCAGGCTTTCTTAGAACAGATAGAATATTCTGAAAAGTGAAAGGCTTCTCATTCTCCATTGTTTCTTCCAACCATTTCCTCCTCTTAATGTATTAGGAAGACAAAAATTGAGAGTTGAAGGAAAAGCTTGGGACATATATCTTGTAAGCAGCAAGAGTGGCATCTAGAATTTAGATCTGCTCTGAAAACACTCTTTTTAGAGCCTCTGTGCTACCTTCACTTCAGCAAGAAGCTTTACTCACTGCAGATCCAATTTCAAACTTTTGGAAGTGACATACTCCACTTGACGAGCCCTTGCCTTCCTCTCTCACACTCCGGATCAGATCATCAGTTTACAAGGAGGCATAAGCCCCACGTCCACCCAAAAGTCGCCCCAATGGGCACTCAACTCCCAGTCTTGGAACTCCCCAGATTTTCTTCCTTGGACCAATCGGCCATACACCCTTTACGACAGATGTACGTCCAGTGCCCCAGATAAATTATAAGGTCCCTCAGGTGTGTTGCTCTGTTTCAATTCTCTCACCTACTAAGCCTAGCCCAGATGGTCTCAATAAATATTTCTGAGTCCTTTTCATCGATTAATTATCCCTGGGGTTATTGCCATGGTCTTTGGAGGAAAAACCAGGGCAAGGATGTTTCCTACCCTAACTGTAGGCTGTCAGGGAGCTCAGAAGGTACCTGCCCTCAGCAAGGGTTTTTCTCTAGGCTGGCATTTGGGAAACTCCAGAGCTCTGAGAGTGTTCCTTTGATCAGATTCTTATGCAAGGGAATAATGGAGCTTAAGACATTTTTTTTTAATAAAAGAGCATAAAAAGTGAATTTAAAAGCAAATGGGCCAAGGATTTTCCCTGGGAAGTCTTTCAATTTCACACCTAGCAAATTCCTATGGTATGGACCTATTAGAAATGCTTTTTCTTAGTCTCTTTATGCATATTTATTATGTTCCTCTATGGCTTTGTTATTGCTTAATTTGACACCGAGCTTCCAAAGCCACATCTTCTTTCTTCTTCAGCTAAGTAAAAGGGGCAAAATATTTTAATCATGAAGCTCTGTATAATTTAGAGATTATCTTCTGTCTGCGTGAGTTACAGCAATAATCAAAGGGAGGCTGGGGATTTATAAAACTAAGGCGCTAATTTTTTGACAGGTGTTCTGTTTGGTATGGAATTAACCTCTCTTCACATCTTATACATACATAAGAGCAAATCATTAACTGTATCGTTGGTACACACAGGCAACAAAGAGGCAGAATCCACTAGATGAGAACTACCCCGGCACAGCCTTGAGCCAGGCTCAGTTCCTCATGGATGAGAGGAAAAAATGATGGAGGATTCTATCAGCCAAAAAGAAGATTGGGAGTGGTTCCTGGGACCTGTTCTATCTCCCAGTGCCCAACCAATTTAGTGCAGTGATGACAAGCACAGCAACTGGAGTCAGACACAACCAGGTTTGAATCCTGGAACCACTACCTGCAAGTTCTGTATCTTTTGGAAAGTTACATAACCTCCCAGAATTCCAATCTCCTCATGTATATGACAGTGACATTCATCACATCTACCTCTGGGTTGTGTAAATGAGGTAACACATGGGTAGCACTTAACAAGTACCTGGCAAATAGCAATTGCTCAATTAATGACACTTCATCTCTGGCAACCTCATTGGTATCTTGTTATCCATTCATTTGTTTGTTCACTCATTGAACAAATAGTTTTTGAGCCAGATACAAAGTACCAGGTAGTGACTATGTCTTGGTAAATAAGATAAGACTTGTTCATACATTCATGGAACTCACCATCAGGAGGGGATATATGCATAAAACAGTATACAAAATTTAAAATTATGTATAACTATAAGTACATGAATATAAAATAATGTTAAGTGAAGGAAAATAATGGGGGGAGGGAGATGTACTTAGATAGAGTACTATTTCAGTCAAGGTCCTGGCAGGAAGCAGATGGCAAACTCAAGCAGAGTAATTGAGGAAAGTTTAGAAAAAGACTATAGCATAAAAAAGTGGGAGGAGAGTTGAGAGAAGCTAGCAAGGAATGGTGACGTTCCTTGGTGGGGGAGGGAAGAGAAAAGCTAGCAGTTTACATTTACTAACCCAAAAGGGCAAGGGGAGGAAGTTGCCTGTGGTTGTAGGAAACATCCCCTTGGCAGAAGCTTTCAGTAGAGGTACACAGCCCACCCGTGTGACTCATCAGAGAGGGAGCCCAAGGAGTAAATACCCCAACCTCTCTCCACCCTCTGACCTTCTGAACCCAAGAGGAAGCCAGAGGGCATGGAAGCCTCTCAGTACCTCTCAGAACATAGAACTGGGTGGAGAATGGTTGAAAGCGCATCTGAGGAGCAATCAGAAAGAGCCATCACAGGCAATCAAGAAAGGCTTCTCTGAGAATGAGACCTATACGTGGAGGAAAAGAGATTAGAAAGGAACCAACCAAGCCAAGTCAGGGAAGGATATTCAAGATAGAGGTGACTGCACGTGCAAAGGCCCTGAGGAGTGGAAGTTGGTGGGTCAAGAGACAGAAAGAAGGTCACTGGAACAGGACCACAATGGGTTAAGAGGAGAAAAGAGTGTAAGGGGTTTAGAGAAGTTCTCAGGGACCATTGGCCTACCTGGGTCCTAGATCAAAGCAGAGAGATTTTCCTTCCCCCTGATTTTTGGCCTCACAACTAGTAGAGGCTGAATATTTAAACTTACTATAAGTTAAAACTTGAAGAAGTCTCCTGAAAATTTCTATTTCCAAATAACATTCTATCCATCTGAAATACTGATCCTTCTCCTCCAATCTATGCCCAGTGCAGACTCCAAGATCAAGCTTGAAAATAATGCTTGCTGCTGTCTTGGTTTAGCTGCTTCCATGACATTTCCTTTTGAATATCTCCAAACCTTAAAGTGTAAAGATTTTGTCCACACAGATACACATATACACCTGCTGCAGGCTGTCATCCTCACTGAGACACTTTCAACTCAGCAGTTTGTGGACAAGGCATTGTGCATCCATGGCCATCCATCCATCCACTCTTCCATTCGTCCATCTGTCCAACCATGACAGCACAGCAGCAAGAAAATTTCCTTGAAATCAGCCTGGATTAACCATATTGATGAGAAGGATAGGTATCTGAAGCAATACCAGGTTGTGCTGAAAAATAGTCCAGGGAACGCTGATTAAAATATGCCCTTCCCCCTTCGGTGGCAACTAGGAAATTGGAAGTTCACCAGAGTTAGTGACATCTGATTTCTAGCCTTACCATCTGAACCCAGGGATGCCCCATGATAGTGGCAGTATGGGCAGTAGCAGAGGGGTCCTCAGATTCCAGGTACCTTCCATGGTGACACAGACAGGCCATGAGCATGGACCAGGACTACAGTAGCTGATGTCATTGAAGAAAGGCTCAAAAAAAGTAGTCACATCAAGAGGTTGGAGTAGAAGTGGTGGGAGTAGTTGGTTAAGGCTGAGAATTGGACAGAAAACTTTATTAGAGCTGACTGAACAACAGATGAGCAGTGGAAAGGTAGTCGCAGATGTTGGAGTGTTTCCTGATTCTTCACTCCCTCCTGTTATAGAATTAAACATCCATGATCTTTGTCGTGTAACTTAACAGCATCCTCCAATACTGTAGGCTGAGTATACTTCCCTGCCTCTATGATGTTAGGTTTAGCCATGTGACTTGCTTTCATCAGTGGAATATTAGCAGGTATAATGGAGCAGAGGCTTCAAATGCACCTGCGCGACTTGGCTTGATCTCCTGTAACCCTGTGATGTCCCATGAGAAGAGCATGACCCGAGATTCCACATGAGCAGACCTGAACCTGGCTGCAGTCTAGCCTGGCTCATCCAAATTCAGCCTAGATCAGGCAAACTTCAGCGGACCTGCAGATCAATGTTTATCATACAGCTTTAGGTGAGAGGTTTGTTACTCAGCAGACACTGACTAACACTAGATTTCCAGCAAATGTATGGTGGCAGAGACTGGGGTTGGTGAACAAATATGGGCAGGCTGGGGTGATTTCTAGCATATATACATATCAGACAACACAGACTCTTATCTCAGAAACTGATTGGCTACATCCTTCTCGGGGCTTCATCTATTTTCAGTAAGTTCATGCATGTAAGAGCACAGCACTTCAACCAAAATGACTATTCCAGAGCCAGAGGGATTCTACTGGCATCAGTCAGAAGAAATACTGGAATCATGTTTCCCTTGTTCTTTGTTGTCCAAACTGTTCATTCCAAGCCATATGATGTGCCAAGATCTTATTCCCTCCTTGGGGTCCCCACATGTCAGGTAATTGCAGGTATTTCTTTCCTCCCAAAGCGCTTAACTTCCCACCCACCCCCCAGAGCCTCTCTTAAATAAATCAGACTGGCTGTCTCTTTGGCCATTCACATGGTTTTTGTTCCCCACTCCACCCATCTGGCTACATCTGGCTCATGCTTCACCATACTCCTTCAGACATGATCTCACAAGAAAGACACCAGAAATTCTCTACAGGATGTTTGCAATAACGCACAACTCAGAGGTGAAAATATCTCATGCTTTCCTTTGAAACAGCTGTAAAAGGAATTGGGAAAGAGCTTAAATTATCCAGATCCTCCATTTCCCTTTTCCTACTGAACCCAAAATACAAATAGTAAAAGGAATAACTCTGAGAGCATCCAAAAGAACTCATACTAATGTGCTGCCCACTGGTTGTCCAAAAGCTCCGCTATGCACCTAACACCACTGTGCAAGGCGCTAGAAGGAGTAAGAGGAAAAAAATAAATAAATTTCCTGCCCTCGAAGGAGGGGAGGAAATTCATGCGTAAAAAGAAAACAAAAAGGCTTAAGCAAATGCTACTGTTTAATGATAACAACTGACAGTAAACTGGCCAAGCCCCTTTTTATAGAGTATGTCATTGAATCCTTGCAAAATGCCTGCTATGGACCAAATGTTTGCATCCCCCCCAAATTCATGTGTTGAAACTCTATTCCTCAGTGTGATGGTATTTGAAGAAGGAGCTTTTGGGAGGTAGTTAGGATTAAATGAGATCATGAAGATGGGGCCCTTATGATGGGACAGATGCCCTTATAAAAAGAGAAGACAAGAGATTCTCTCTCTCCCTCTCCCTCTCTTTCCTCCTCCCTCCCCGTGCACCCACTAAGGAAATCCATGTGAGGACATGACCAGGAAAACAGCCCTCACCTATGACTCGACCATGCTGGCATCCTGATTTCAGACTTCCAGACTCCAGAATTGTAAGAAATACATGTTTGCTTGTTGTTTAAACCACCTTGTCTATGGTGTTCTGTTATAGCAGCCCGAGCTCACAAGGACAATGTCCATTTTCTAGCCAGGACAATTGAGGTTTGGAATGGTCTAAGGAACTCAGCTAAGGTCACATAGCCCAGAAGCGGTTGATGTAGAACTTAGGCTGGATTCCTGACTCTGACCATGAAGACCATGTGCTTAGCCACTGCCCTTCCTACCTCTGCATGGTCACATTGCAATAAGACAAGAGCCCCAATGAAAGTGTTTACCAAGTGAGATGACCATACAGAGGAGATAGTAGCTCTCTGGAGGTGGATAGAACCATATCACAAAGATGAACAATGAGTAGAATATTGAAGAATGTATCCAATTTTACAAATACAAATAAAAGGAAAAGGCATTTGGTCAAAGGGAACAGTATTTGCAAAAGCATGAAGGTATAAAAGATCATAGACCATTCAAGGAGATTATTGGGAAAAGGTGCTGGGGGACTGGGGGTAGACAACATATAGGAAAGGATGACTCAGACAGAGATAGAGAGATAGGTTGGTACCCAACTAAAAAGGACTCTGAAGTATCTCGCAAATTAAGTTCTTAGTGGCCTTCTAGGGATCATATTTCTCTTTTATTTTTTCCCCTGATCTATCCTAGTTTGCACTTTTTGAAAATGAATCTCATTTTGCTGTTTATTACCCATATATTGAACCTGTCTATCTCTCTTGGAATAAATTCTATCCATCATTCTTATTGGGTTTATTCCAGCACCACCCCAGTTTGTATAATTTGCAAATTTCATTAATATTCTCTTTACTTTCTCTTTGAAACCATTAATAACATTGTTGCATATGGTCAGGCTTAACACCAATCTCTTTTGCACCCCTACTAATCAACTACCTCTAGCTGGATGTCACACTCTTCATCACCATGCCTTATTTACAGACCCCCTGAAAATTATCAATCCCTATGACATATCCAAGCCAGTGTCAATTAATTCCATAAGTAAATTTTTGTGACGTGGTATCAAATACATTACCAAAATCAAGATGAATTGTAGTAACTTTGTTCCTCTCCACTGTGAATTTTAAACAGCTTTCAGATCGGTCCTGGATGATTTATTTGTGGCAACACCAAGCTGCTTATTCACTCATGATTCCATTACTTCTTGGATGTTCTGGGCTATTTTTCTCCATACAATTAAACTTCCTAGAGGTAATCTCAGGGATCATTCCTCTTTTGAAAAGATAGACGAACACATTTGTTGCTGGCCTGAACTCCTGTGATCTCTGCAAATATGTCAAGCATCTAAAAAGCAGTTCCTTTTTTCCTCATCTGGCAGCTTTTATGAGGTAGCTGGGGGTCTCTACTAGCTCTGAGCTATTGCTCCAGTAAGGTGGTGTTAGGTGTCACTAGCTGGGGCGATGAGCATGTGTTACTGCTTATGGAGAAAAACATCATGGTTTCAGGGGCTCCTTCAGGTCTACCTGTGCCTCCATTCTGGAATTTATTCATTCACTCAGCCCTGGGTGCTAATATCTACGGCATGAAATATACCCAGGCCATGTACCTCACTGCCAGCCAGTGCTCAGCAGATGCTGTGGGCTTTGCAGACATAAATAAAATCAAAAGTAAATGATTAGAGTATAAATCTGCTCTTTAAAAATCAGAATGTAGCCATAAGCTGAATCCAAGTGATTTTTGGCAACAAGAGCATCGTGCTTTGTTGTAATTCTTTCTCATTTGTCCCTGACTTTGACTCCCACCTTCACCATCATTGATAAAGATAATTAATAGACAATAAGATCTAAGTATGAACATCAACAATTTCTATCCAAATGTCCTTTTTGTCTCAAAATAAGAAAGGAGAAAATATGCATGGGAAAAGCTTACAAAGGGAAAGAAAAAAGGGACCATTGGTTGGACAGTGTTGTGAGAAGGAACAGTTTACAATGAATTACAGCAAAATTCAAGTGGGCTTAGGTAGGGCTTCAGCGATTTTCAAATAATCATTCTTAAACCATCCAGGCTACATCTCCCAAGTATTTATATGACCACTTTGCTGTTGACTCATCCATGTAGACACAAGAGACAAAATTTGCACACTGTTTACTGCTAAGACCAGGCTGCAGCAGGCACTTAGTAAAAGCTGCCCTAAGTGCTTTTCTGAATAAGGTTGGCCTCCCTCTAATACATGATTTAGAGCCCTGGGGCCTCAGCCCATGACTAGGAGAGGCTGAAATGAGTCAAATGTGTCTTTAAAAAATTATGTATAAGGCCACATGAGTGTGTGTCTGTGTGTGTGTGTGTGTGTGTGTGTATTTTCTCTGCCTCTGTCCACCCGTGATACAATGTGATTATGTTCATGGCAGCTGACCTTTTACTAGGACAGATCCACAGAAAGTCTCAACTGAGCCTCCCTCAATCTAGTACCTAAAGGGTGTGCCTTTCACTGTAAAGCAGATCTTCAAGCCTGTCTCTTGCTAGGGCACAAGCCTCTGGCCTCAGCTTGGCTGTCCTCATGGGACGTGTGTGGCCACTTCATGGAGCCTGAGCTTACTGGACACTCTCTAGGACCACCCGGCACACTTCACACATGAGCTGCTTTGATCCCAAACGCCATCAGGAGATTAAATCACCTCACCCTCATATTCTCCTATATATGCATTTGTCAGCTATGTATCGAACATCTATTATATCACTAGACACTTTGGTGCCCCAAAGATGAAGATGGTTTGGTGTCTACCCTCCAGGAAGTAAGCGTGGTGGTGGGAGGGATCCTAGGACACAGACACCCATAGAGAAAAACACACAAGGCCAGGTGTGGTGTAACACGGATCGCAAACATGGGACTGTGAGAATTCACGGCCTGAGGAAGAGGTCACAGCTCGCTTTGGGAAATCTAGAAAGGCTTCCTGAGGGAGGTGGCATTTAAAGGAACACTTAGCAAGTTGAGACGGGGAGGAAGGCTTTGCAGCTGGAGAGATGTTCATTCATGGTGAATCTGGGTCCACTCAGAGAACAGTGAGCAGGCAGATGTGATGGTCTGAACTGAGTGTAAATGGATGACATTACAGGGAAAGGCTTTGAATGTCAGGCTGAGTCTGAGTTTAATTCAACCGGCAGAAAAGCTTTCAAGGAGGTATAATTTAATTACACATCCCCTGTCGTTAGAGTTGACCTATTGACGCATGTTTCCAAATCCTGTGTAAAACTGTGCTCTTCATGCCTTTTCTGCCTTCATTCATGAATGCATAATTTACAGTGCTCCATTATGGAAAAGGTGCCACTAGGGTACCTATACAAAGACAGATCATATAAATTCTGTCTTCAGTCTTACTCAAAGGAGACCAGTGACGGTGGGTTCAACTGGGTTAAATTCTACATGTGCTGAATTTAAGCCAGTGGAACCCACGTCTCTTACCAACATCCCCTTCTCCCTTGCCTCCTAGGGAACACACTCCCCTGCTCTCCTCCAGTCTCCTTGAACACCCTTCTCTGTCTCCTTCCTTGTGTCTTGTCCTTCTGCCTGCCCTAGAGTAGATTTTCTTCTATTCCAGAATCCAACCACTGCCCCTTCTCTCTTTTCACACCTCATGACCCCTTTGAAGACGCTCATCTATTTCCATGGCTTCACCTGCCGTCTGTGTGCCAATAACTGCTGTCCAGTTTTAACCTGTCCTCTGACCTCTGACACATATTTTCCAATGCCCCCTGATTATGTCTACCAGTAAATGCTTCAAAAGCAACATGTTAAAAGCCAAGGTCTTTCTCTTCCCCTTCCAGAGTCCAACTCTGCTCGAACCTGTTTTCTTAATGATTTCCTGCCTCCGTTAATAGCATCACTGTACACTGCAGTGTTCACGCTACAAACATGAGAAAACCTGTAAATCCTCCTTATTCCTTAATCCCACATACTGGTGATACTTTCAAGCATCTGCAGAATCCATACTCTCTTTTCATCCCAATCTGAGTGTGTCAACATTTGTGTCCGGAGTTATTCCAACAGTCCTATGATTGATCACCGTATCTATGGATTTCCCTACTTTAATGATGAACTGGTGCAAGGGTGACCTCTCAAAAATGCAAACTTAACAGCAACACTAGGTGAAACCAGACTCCAAGATTTTTTTAATCCTATTCAATGGGACACCAAAAAGAAACCATCATGATTCAACAGTATGATGTAGAAACGAATCAGACCTGGTCCCAATCTTTAAGCACCGACCTCCTCTAGTCTGGTGGGAGGTAAGGTGAGGGAGACAGACAAGGAAATGATTGGACTACATTGTAATTAGTACTATGAGAAAAATATGTACAGGATGCTGAGCTGAAAGAACACCCAGGCAAGCCCTCCATTTCAGATGAGAGGGTCCAGGGAATATCTTCGGAAGAAATAATATCCAATCTACACTCTGAAGAAGGTGTAGGCACCAACTTGGCAAGCTGGGGAGCTGGCATTCCAGCAAGAAATGGCATCTCTGGTATTAGGAGAAGTATAGATAGACCCAGTTGTGTGTGAAGCAATGTCCTAGAAGTTTGGCATGGCTGCAGGGAAGGGCTCGGGTAGAGGAAAGTCAAAGGCTGGAACTACAGAGGAGAGAGCAGCCAGGTGAGGAAACATCCTGTTCATTAAGCAAAGTCGTTTGGATTTTGCCTCCTCATCACCATCACACTAACTCTGGTTGGTGATTCCAAAAACTGGAAATGCCTGCAATACCTAAATACTAAAATTTGATATTCTTTTTTAAATCATTAAAGAGAACAAAAGAAAGAATAGAAACACTAATAATAAATAGGACACTAGGTTTTTTTAAATGGATTTCTAAAAGAATCAAGTAAGACAAAAAATGAAAAACACAGGGATTGAAATAAAAAATACAATGGGAAAATTAAGCAACAGATTAATGAAGAGAAGGCATTGCTACAGAAACCATCAGAATGGGGACCTTCAAGATGGCGGAAGAGTAAAATGCGGAGATCACCTTCCTCCTTGCAAATGTATCAGAAATACATCTACACGTGGAACAGCTCCTACAGAACACCTACTGAACGCTGGCAGAAGACCTCAGACCTCCCAAAAGGCAAGAAACGCCCCACGTACCTGGGTAAGGCAAAAGAAAAAAGAAAAAACAGAGACAAAAGAATAGGGACGGGACCTGCACCTAGGGGAGGGAGCTGTGAAGGAGGAAAGGTTTCCACACACTAGAAGCCCCTTCGCGGGCGGAGACTGTGGGTGGCGGAGGGGGGAAGCTTCAGAGCCGCAGAGGAGAGCGCAGTAACAGGGTGCAGAGGGCAAAGCGGAGAGATTCCTGCAGAGGATCGGTGCCGACCAGCACTCACCAGCCCGAGAGGCTTGTCTGCTCACCCGCCGGGGCGGGCGGGGGCTGGGAGCTGAGGCTCGGGCTTTGGAGGTCAGATCGCAGGGAGAGGACTGGGGTTGGCTGCGTGAACACAGCCTGAAGGAGCTAGTGTGCCACGGCTAGCCGGGAGGGAGTCCGGGAGAAGTCTGGAACTGCCGAAGAGGCAAGAGACTTTTTCTTGTTTCTTTGTTTCCTGGTGCGCTAGGAAAGGGGATTAAGAGCACCGCTTAAAGGAGCTCCAGAGACGGGCGCTAGCCGCGGCTACCAGCGCAGACCTCAGAGACAGGCATGAGGCTCTAAGGCCGCTGCTGCCGCCAACAAGAAGCCTGTGTGCGAACAAAAAATTTTTTTTATTTTAATAACTTTATTTTATTTTATTTTACTTCATTTTATTTTATCTTCTTTCTTTCTTTTTTTTCTCCTTTTATTCTCAGCCGTGTGGATGACAGGCTCTTGGTGCTGCAGCCAGGAGTCAGTGCTGTGCTTCTGAGATGGGAGACCCAAGTTCAGGACACTGGTCCACAGGAGACTTCCCATCTCCACGTAATATCAAATGGGGAAAATCTCCCAGAGGTCTCCATTTCAACACCCAGGTTCACTCAACAACCAGCAAGCTCCAGTGCTGGACACCCTATGCCAAAAAACTAGCAAGGCAAGAACACAGCCCCATCCATTAGCAGAGCGGTTGCCTAAAATCATAATAAGCCCACAGACACCTAAAACACACCACCAGACGTGGACCTGCCCACCAGAAAGACAAGATCCAGCCTCATCCACCAGAACACAGGCACTAGTACCCTCCACCAGGAAGCCTACGCAACCCACTGAACCAATCTTAGCCACAGAGGACAGACACCAAAAAAACAGGAACTACGAACCTGCAGCCTACAAAAAGGAGACCCCAAACATAGTAACTTAAGCAAAATGAGAAGACAGACAAACACACAGCAGATGAAGGAACAACGCAAAAACCCAGCAGACCTAACAAATGAAGAGGAAATAGGCAGTCTACCTGAAAAACAATTG
>NC_041224.1:167145417-167145613 GCF_002837175.3 Physeter macrocephalus
AGAATTGAGAATAATGATAGTAAAGATGATCCATAATCTTGGAAATAGAATGGAAAAAATACAAGAAACGTTTAACAAGGACCTAGGAGAACTAAACAGCAAACAAACTGTGATGAACAACACAATAAGTGAAATTTAAAATTCTCTAGAAGGGATCAATAACAGAATAACTGAGGCAGAGGAACGGATAAGTGAC
>NC_041224.1:167145880-167201866 GCF_002837175.3 Physeter macrocephalus
AGCAAGGATCTCATTCAGATTCGACGGAGAAATTAAAACATTTACAGACAAGCAAAAGCTAAGAGAATTCAGCACCATCAAACCAGCTTTACAACAAATGCTAAAGGAACTTCTCTTGGCAGGAAACACAAGAGAAGGAAAAGACCTACAATAGCAAACCCAAAACAATTAAAAAAATGGTAATAGGAAAATACATATAGATAATTACCTTAAATGTAAATGGATTAAATGCTCCCACCAAAAGACATAGACTGGCTGAATGGTTACATAAACAAGACTCGTATATATGCTGTCTACAAGAGACCCACCTCAGACCTAGAGACACAGAGACTGAAAGTGAGGGGTTAGAAAAAGATATTCCATGCAAATGGAAATCAGAAGAAAGCTGGAGTAGCAATTCTCATATCAGACAAAATAGAATTTAAAACAAACACTATCACAAGAGACAAAGAAGGACACTACATAATGACCAAGGGGTCAATCCAGGAAGAAGATATAACAATTGTAAATATTTATGCACCCAACGTAGGAGCACCTCAATACATAAGGCAAATACTAACAGCCATAAAAGGGGAAATCAACAGTAGCAAAGTCATATTAGGGGATTTTAACACCACATTTTCACCAATGGACAGATCATCCAAAATGAAAATAAATAAGGGAACACAAGCTTTAAATGATACATTAAACAAGATGGACTTGATTGATATTTCTAAGACATTCCATTCCAAAACAACAGAATAGACATTCTTCTCAAGTGCTCATGGACATTCTCCAGAATAGATTATATCTTGGGTCACAAATCAAGCCTTGGTAAATTTAAGAAAATTGAAATCATATCAAGTATCTTTTCCAACCACAACATGATGAGGCTAGATATCAATTACAGGAAAAAGTCTGTAAAAAATACAAACACAAGGAGGCTAAACAATATACTACTTAATAACCGAGAGATCACTGAAGAAATCAAAGAGGAAATCAAAATATACCTAGAAACAAATGATAATGAAAACACGACAAGCCAAATCCTATGGGATGCAGCAAAAGCAGTTCTAAGAGGGAAGTTTATAGCAATACCATCCTACCTTAAGAAACAAGAAACATCTCAAATAAACAAACTAAACTTACACCTAAAGCAATTAGAAAGAGAAGAAAAAAAAAACACCCAAAGTTGGCAGAAGGAAAGAAATCATAAATATCAGAAATAAATGAAAAAGAAATTAAGGAAACGGTAGCAAAGATCAATAAAACTAAAAGCTCGTTCTTTGAGAAGATAAACAAAATTGATAAACCATTAGCCAGACTCATTAGGAAAAAAAGGGAGAAGACACAAATCAATAGAATTAGAAATGAAAAGTAACAACTGACACTGCAGATATAGAAAGGATCATGCGAGATTACTACAAGCAACTATAGGCCAATAAAATGGACAACCTGGAAGAAATGGACAAATTCTTAGAAATTCACAACCTTCTGAGACTGAACCATGAAGAAATAGAAAGTATGAACAGACCAATCACAAGCACTGAAATTGAAACTGTCATTAAAAATCTTCCAAAAAACAAAAGCCCAGGACCAGATGGCTTCACAGGTGAATTCTATCAAATATTTAGAGAATAGCTGACACCTATCCTTCTCAAACTCTTCCAAAATATAGCAGAGGGAGGAACACTCCCAAACTCATTGTACAAGGCCACCATAACCCTGATACCAAAACCAGACAAAGATGTCACAGAGAAAGAAAACTACAGGCCAATATCAGTGATGAACATAGATGCAAAAATCCTTAACAAAATACTAGCAAACAGAATCCAACAGCACATTAAAAGGATCATACACCATGATCAAGTGGGGTTTATCCCAGGAATGCAAGGATTCTTCAATATATGCAAATCAATCAACGTGATACACCATATTAACAAACTGAAGAATAAAAACCATATGATCATCTCAATAGATGCAGAGAAAGCTTTTGACAAAATTCAACACCCATTTATGATAAAAACCCTGCAGAAAGTAGGCATAGAGGGAACTTTCCTCAACATAATAAAGGCCATATATGACAAACCTACAGCCAGCATTGTTCTCAATGGTGAAAAACTGAAAGCATTTCCACTAAGATCAGGAACAAGACAAGGTTGCCCACTCTCACCACTCTTATTCAACATAGTTTTGGAAGTTCTAGCCACAGCAATCAGAGAAGAAAAAGAAATAAAAGGAATCCAAATAGGAAAAGAAGAAGTAAAGCTGTCACTGTTTGCAGATGACATGATACTATACATAGAGAATCCTAAGGAGGCTACCAGGAAACTACTAGAGCTAATCAATGAATTTGGTAAAGTAGCAGGATACAAAATTAATGCACAGAAATCTCTGGCATTCTTATACACTAATGATGAAAAATCTGAGAGTGAAATTAAGAAAACACTCCCATTTACCATTGCAACAAAAAGAATAAAATATCTAGGAATAAACCTACTTAAGGAGACAAAAGACCTGTATGCAGAAAATTATAAGACACTGATGAAAGAAATTAAAGATGATACACATCGATGGAGAGATATACCATGTTCTTGGATTGGAAGAATCAACATTGTGAAAATGACTCTACTACCCAAAGCAATCTACAGATTCAATGCAATCCCTATCAAACTACCACTGGCATTTTTTACAGAACTAGGAAAAAAAATTTCACAATTTGTATGGAAACACAAAAGACCCCGAATAGCCAAAGCAGTCTTGAGAACGAAAAATGGAGCTGGAGGAATCAGGCTCCCTGACTTCAGATTATACTACAAGGCTACAGTAATCAAGACAGTATGGTACTGGCACAAAAACAGAAATACAGATCAATGGAACAGGATAGAAATCCCAGAGATAAACCCACACACATATGGTCACCTTATCTTTGATAAAGGAGGGAAGGATATACAGTGGAGAAAAGATAGCCTCTTCAATAAGTGGTTCTGGGAAAACTGGACAGCTACATGTAAAAGTAGGAAATTAGAACACTCCCTAACCCCACACACAAGAATAAACTCAAAATGGGTTAAAGACCTAAATGTAAGGCCAGACACTATCAAACTCTTAGAGGAAAACATAGGCAGAACACTCTATGACATAAATCACAGCAAGATCCTTTTTGACCCATCTCCTAGAGAAATGGAAATAAAAACAAAAATAAACAAATGGGACCTAATGAAACTTCAAAGCTTTTGCACAGCAAAGGAAACCATAAACAAGATGAAAAGACAACCCTCAGAATGGAAGAAAATATTTGCAAATGAAGCAACTGACAAAGGATTAATTTCCAAAATTTAAAAGCAGCTCATGCAGCTCAATATCAAAAAATCAAAAAACCTAATTCAAATATGGGCAGAAGACTAAATAGACATTTCTCCAAAGAAGATATACAGATTGCCAACAAACAAATGAAAGAATGCTCAACATCATTAATCATTAGAGAAATGCAAATCAAAACTACAATTAGATATCATCTCACACCGGTCAGAATGGCCATCATCAAAAAATCTACAAACAGTAAATGCTGGAGAGGGTGTGGATAAAAGGGAACCTGCTTGCACTGTTGGTGGGAATGTAAATTGATACAGCCACTATGGAGAGCAGTATGGAGGTTCCTTAAAAAACTAAAAAAAGTACTACCATACAACCCAGCAACCCCAGTACTGGGCATATACCCTGAGAAAACCATAATTCAAAAAGAGTCATGTACCAAAATGTTCATTGCAGCTCTATTTACAATAGCCTGGACATGGAAGCCACCTAAATGTTCATCAACAGATGAATGGATAAAGGAGATGTGGCACATATATACAATGGAATATTACTCAGCCTTAAAAAGAAATGAAATTGTGTTATTTGTAGTGAGGTGGATGGACCTAGTGTCTGTCATACTGAGTGAAGGAAGTCAGAAAGAGGAAAACAAATACTGTATGCTAACACATATATATGGAATCTAAAAAAAAAAAATGGTCATGAAGAACCTAGGGGCAAGATGGGAATAAAGATACAGACCTACTACAGAATGGACTTAAGGATATGGGGAGGGGGAAGGGTAAGCTGGGACAAAGTGAGAGAGTGGCATGGACATATATACATTATCAAACGTAAAATAGCTAGTGGGAAGCAGCCGCATAGCACAGGGAGATCAGCTCTGTGCTTTGTGACCACCTAGAGGGGTGGGATAGGCCAGGTGGTGGGAGGGAGACACAAGAGGGAAGAGATATGGGGACATATGTATATGTATAACTGATTCACTTTGTTATAAAGCAGAAACTAACACACCATTGTAAAGCAATTGTAAAGCAAAACTCCAATAAAAATGTTTTTTAAATAAATAAATAGGGCTTCCCTGGTGGCGCAGTGGTTGCGCGTCCGCCTGCCAATGCAGGGAAACCGGGTTCGCGCCCCGGTCTGGGAGGATCCCACATGCCGCGGAGCGGCTGGGCCCGGCTGGGCCTGCGCGTCCGGAGCCTGTGCTCTGCAACGGGAGAGGCCACAACAGTGAGAGGCCCACGTACCACAAAAAAAATAAATAAATAAATAAATAAATAAATAAATAAATAAAATAATCATATGCAAAAAAAAAAAAACCATCAGAATGTGCACAGGCATATAGAGATGAGCAATGCCAACAAGAGATTCAATTGATAGTGAAAAGAATGAGACAATCTAACATACACCCAATAGCATTTACAGAAGGAAATAAAGCAGGAAAAAGGCTACATTTGAATTTCCTAGAACTGAAGAAAAAATTAAGTTCCCAGATTGAAAACTGAAATTGAGTTCTAATTTTCATGAATAAAAACAATAAGAGAAAATTATTCTTTTCAAGCCTACACTGATCTAATAATTTTTAAAAAAATCATTCTGTACAAGTCCACAGAAAGGGATCTTGACAAATTCCAAAGACTCAGCATCATACAGATCAAGTTCTTTGTATGTTCTTTGACGATAATATTTTAAAAGAAAACAATAACAAAGAGATGGTCGAGGGATTTGGAATTTGTACCCAAAGTTTTGGACAGCCATGGAGATTTGAAACAGGAAAGTGACCTGACCAGATATGATGTTTGAGAAAGTACTCTCTAAATATAGCATGGGGGATGGCTCTGAGAATGAAAGCCTGACTGGAGGTAGAGAGGGATCTAAAGGAGACTAGCTGGGACCAAGACAGGCACAGAAGGAGTGGAGAGAGGGGGATGCATAGAGGCATTTTAAGGAGCTAGAAACTGATGACTTATTGATTGGATATGGGGTGGGGGGTGAAAAGGATCTACAACTTAGACTTCTAATTGGATAAATGGATCTGGGGGGTCTTTCATGGAGGTAGTAACCACAAAAGAAGTGAGCACCACTGTTTGACCCCAGGTCAGAACGCTGCAAGATATTACCTTTCATATTTCATGAAAGTGGTAACTAAAGGCATGAGTTCAGATGAGGTTACCTGGGAAAGCACATGGGGGAAGAGCACAGGACCCAAGAGCGCTCTGACAAACACCAACTTTCAAGGTCTCAGCACTCTTGAAAGAGATCGAGGAGGAATATCCAGATTCATGAGTAGAACCAAGATTTCACAGGAGGAGGGAAGAGCATGTGTAAAGGAGGACCATATAAACAGGGGCTATTCTCAAGAGGAGTCACCAAACCAAGGAGAGAGTGTGTCCATTGGATTTCCAATTGTGGGGGTCTTGCTGAACTTGGCAAAATGGCAGGAGTGGACATGGGAAGGGTGTGGATTGAGGACTGAGTGGAAGCTGAGGAACTGTAAATGGTAATTGAGGTCACTCTGCCATGAAGCTTGACTCTTCAGGGAAGGAGAGAGACAAGGTAAAAGCCAGAGTTACCTGACTCCAAACAACACCAATCCTTTCAAATAGGTGAACCTGAATATAGTAATTTGTTAGAAGGAAGTAAGGGAGGGAGAGAGGAAGGAAGGAAGGGAGGGAGGGAGGGGGGGAGGGAGGAAGGGAGAAAGGAGGGTCATTTCACCGAGATTTAGTTCCTGGTAGAATTTTGTTTCTGCAGATAAATTTGTACCTTTCAGAAAACTTACATTATACAACTCATCTCATTCTCATTCTTATGTTGTTTTAAAAAATGTGTAGGAGTCCTCCTATTCCAGTGCAGTCAAATATTTTCAGTGTGGGTGCCTACAAGCCTCTACTACTTAACCTTCATTCAGGTCTTCTAAGCCTTGCTTTATCCTTCATTATGATTCCAACAGCACTTACGAAGTGGGCAGCGGAATTCAAGCCAGGGAAAGGACAGTGGTGCTTCTTCCTCTGTGCTCACTCCAATGGAGAGACAATTCCTCCACAGATTAAATGAATTTCACTGAAGCCCACCCCTCCTGGGAGTAATTGAATTGTAGGGATACAATATAAGGTGGCCTGCCTGATGATCAGTTACAGATTCTTTTTTACTTTTTTTTTTTTGCGTTACGTGGGCCTCTCACTGTTGTGGCCTCTCCCGTTGCAGAGCACAGGCTCCGGACGCGCAGGCTCAGCGGCCAAGGCTCACGGGCCCAGCCGCTCCGCGGCATGTGGGATCTTCCCGGACCGGGGCACGAACCCGCGTCCCCTGCAAAGGCAGGCGGACCCTCAACCACTGCGCCACCAGGGAAGCCCACAGATTCTTTTAATAGGTAAATGTAAGGGCTCCATTTTTATTTTTACCTAAAGCCTTTTCCATCAAGAGTGATTAAATAAATTCAATAAATGATGACATCTTAAAGTTCAGGGAACAGTTTTTGTTATGGTTTTGCTTATTTGTGTTATAAAAATGACAGAAGGCTCATAAAAGAGTTCACCCCATCCAATTGTGACTAATATTTATTCGTGAATACAATAGAGGTTTGGGGTGGAGGTTTTAATGGGAAAAGCAGAAAAATACAGTATTAACAACCCATTTGGAGTCATGATTTATTTCACTAATTTGGATTTTCAGCCTTTTTCTGGAAAAAAAATTATAAATATAGTTGAAAGGATTTATCACCTGAGATACACCATTTGGAAAAGAAAACAGGAGAACGTATTTTTACACTGTAAATTTCTACCACGTTCACCCCTCACATAAATAAGCAGCACCAGCCTTTGCAAGAAATATTAAAGTTCATTTAAATTGCAAATCTGACCTTATTAAAATGGCTTTCTCAAAGAGCCATAAACAAATAGAGTGCATTAGTAGTACTGCCAAACAACAGAATACATTCTCAACCAGTTCTGTAATTAAAGTGGAAAATAGAATTTTCACGGTTCTGAATGACTCAGAGATTAAGAAGAAAACATGTTATGACAAAAACTTGAGGTGGGGAGAATGGATCCATCTGGAGGATCCCTCCAAAAAAACCTCTCAGCACAATTACTCTTTGAAAGCCAATATAAGTTCCTATGAACAGCTTGGAAATGTTATTATATTGCTGCTAAGTTAATGTGTTTTGAATACTTTTTTCCTACAGCTACCACACTCCCTCTTAATGTTGGAAGCATAGCCATTAAGATTTACTATGTTTAGGCTAAGAATAAAAATGAACAATTAAGAATGAGCTGGTATCTTCAAATGGCTAGGAAGAGCTAATAAATTTCAGAATTAAAAGCCAAATGGGCTGGGCTGGTTACCAGGTTTATGGAAAATCCATACCTGAAGGTATATTTAAATTAGTAAATTGTCAGCAAGCAAATGGTTTCCTTTTACTTAGAAAAATAATCCGTGGTGCAGTAGGTCACAGAAATCAGATGGAGTTGAGTTGAAACTTGACTTGGTTCTAGCTGAGTTTAGCAACTGTGGAGTTATGGCTAAGTGCAGGAAAACAAATACTGTATGCTAACACATATATATGGAATCTAAAAAAAAAAAATGGTCATGAAGAACCTAGGGGCAAGATGGGAATAAAGATACAGACCTACTACAGAATGGACTTAAGGATATGGGGAGGGGGAAGGGTAAGCTGGGACAAAGTGAGAGAGTGGCATGGACATATATACATTATCAAACGTAAAATAGCTAGTGGGAAGCAGCCGCATAGCACAGGGAGATCAGCTCTGTGCTTTGTGACCACCTAGAGGGGTGGGATAGGCCAGGTGGTGGGAGGGAGACACAAGAGGGAAGAGATATGGGGACATATGTATATGTATAACTGATTCACTTTGTTATAAAGCAGAAACTAACACACCATTGTAAAGCAATTGTAAAGCAAAACTCCAATAAAAATGTTTTTTAAATAAATAAATAGGGCTTCCCTGGTGGCGCAGTGGTTGCGCGTCCGCCTGCCAATGCAGGGAAGCCGGGTTCTAAAAACAATAAGAGAAAATTATTCTTTTCAAGCCTACACTGATCTAATAATTTTTAAAAAAATCATTCTGTACAAGTCCACAGAAAGGGATCTTGACAAATTCCAAAGACTCAGCATCATACAGATCAAGTTCTTTGTATGTTCTTTGACGATAATATTTTAAAAGAAAACAATAACAAAGAGATGGTCGAGGGATTTGGAATTTGTACCCAAAGTTTTGGACAGCCATGGAGATTTGAAACAGGAAAGTGACCTGACCAGATATGATGTTTGAGAAAGTACTCTCTAAATATAGCATGGGGGATGGCTCTGAGAATGAAAGCCTGACTGGAGGTAGAGAGGGATCTAAAGGAGACTAGCTGGGACCAAGACAGGCACAGAAGGAGTGGAGAGAGGGGGATGCATAGAGGCATTTTAAGGAGCTAGAAACTGATGACTTATTGATTGGATATGGGGTGGGGGGTGAAAAGGATCTACAACTTAGACTTCTAATTGGATAAATGGATCTGGGGGGTCTTTCATGGAGGTAGTAACCACAAAAGAAGTGAGCACCACTGTTTGACCCCAGGTCAGAACGCTGCAAGATATTACCTTTCATATTTCATGAAAGTGGTAACTAAAGGCATGAGTTCAGATGAGGTTACCTGGGAAAGCACATGGGGGAAGAGCACAGGACCCAAGAGCGCTCTGACAAACACCAACTTTCAAGGTCTCAGCACTCTTGAAAGAGATCGAGGAGGAATATCCAGATTCATGAGTAGAACCAAGATTTCACAGGAGGAGGGAAGAGCATGTGTAAAGGAGGACCATATAAACAGGGGCTATTCTCAAGAGGAGTCACCAAACCAAGGAGAGAGTGTGTCCATTGGATTTCCAATTGTGGGGGTCTTGCTGAACTTGGCAAAATGGCAGGAGTGGACATGGGAAGGGTGTGGATTGAGGACTGAGTGGAAGCTGAGGAACTGTAAATGGTAATTGAGGTCACTCTGCCATGAAGCTTGACTCTTCAGGGAAGGAGAGAGACAAGGTAAAAGCCAGAGTTACCTGACTCCAAACAACACCAATCCTTTCAAATAGGTGAACCTGAATATAGTAATTTGTTAGAAGGAAGTAAGGGAGGGAGAGAGGAAGGAAGGAAGGGAGGGAGGGAGGGGGGGAGGGAGGAAGGGAGAAAGGAGGGTCATTTCACCGAGATTTAGTTCCTGGTAGAATTTTGTTTCTGCAGATAAATTTGTACCTTTCAGAAAACTTACATTATACAACTCATCTCATTCTCATTCTTATGTTGTTTTAAAAAATGTGTAGGAGTCCTCCTATTCCAGTGCAGTCAAATATTTTCAGTGTGGGTGCCTACAAGCCTCTACTACTTAACCTTCATTCAGGTCTTCTAAGCCTTGCTTTATCCTTCATTATGATTCCAACAGCACTTACGAAGTGGGCAGCGGAATTCAAGCCAGGGAAAGGACAGTGGTGCTTCTTCCTCTGTGCTCACTCCAATGGAGAGACAATTCCTCCACAGATTAAATGAATTTCACTGAAGCCCACCCCTCCTGGGAGTAATTGAATTGTAGGGATACAATATAAGGTGGCCTGCCTGATGATCAGTTACAGATTCTTTTTTACTTTTTTTTTTTTGCGTTACGTGGGCCTCTCACTGTTGTGGCCTCTCCCGTTGCAGAGCACAGGCTCCGGACGCGCAGGCTCAGCGGCCAAGGCTCACGGGCCCAGCCGCTCCGCGGCATGTGGGATCTTCCCGGACCGGGGCACAAACCCGCGTCCCCTGCAAAGGCAGGCGGACCCTCAACCACTGCGCCACCAGGGAAGCCCACAGATTCTTTTAATAGGTAAATGTAAGGGCTCCATTTTTATTTTTACCTAAAGCCTTTTCCATCAAGAGTGATTAAATAAATTCAATAAATGATGACATCTTAAAGTTCAGGGAACAGTTTTTGTTATGGTTTTGCTTATTTGTGTTATAAAAATGACAGAAGGCTCATAAAAGAGTTCACCCCATCCAATTGTGACTAATATTTATTCGTGAATACAATAGAGGTTTGGGGTGGAGGTTTTAATGGGAAAAGCAGAAAAATACAGTATTAACAACCCATTTGGAGTCATGATTTATTTCACTAATTTGGATTTTCAGCCTTTTTCTGGAAAAAAAATTATAAATATAGTTGAAAGGATTTATCACCTGAGATACACCATTTGGAAAAGAAAACAGGAGAACGTATTTTTACACTGTAAATTTCTACCACGTTCACCCCTCACATAAATAAGCAGCACCAGCCTTTGCAAGAAATATTAAAGTTCATTTAAATTGCAAATCTGACCTTATTAAAATGGCTTTCTCAAAGAGCCATAAACAAATAGAGTGCATTAGTAGTACTGCCAAACAACAGAATACATTCTCAACCAGTTCTGTAATTAAAGTGGAAAATAGAATTTTCACGGTTCTGAATGACTCAGAGATTAAGAAGAAAACATGTTATGACAAAAACTTGAGGTGGGGAGAATGGATCCATCTGGAGGATCCCTCCAAAAAAACCTCTCAGCACAATTACTCTTTGAAAGCCAATATAAGTTCCTATGAACAGCTTGGAAATGTTATTATATTGCTGCTAAGTTAATGTGTTTTGAATACTTTTTTCCTACAGCTACCACACTCCCTCTTAATGTTGGAAGCATAGCCATTAAGATTTACTATGTTTAGGCTAAGAATAAAAATGAACAATTAAGAATGAGCTGGTATCTTCAAATGGCTAGGAAGAGCTAATAAATTTCAGAATTAAAAGCCAAATGGGCTGGGCTGGTTACCAGGTTTATGGAAAATCCATACCTGAAGGTATATTTAAATTAGTAAATTGTCAGCAAGCAAATGGTTTCCTTTTACTTAGAAAAATAATCCGTGGTGCAGTAGGTCACAGAAATCAGATGGAGTTGAGTTGAAACTTGACTTGGTTCTAGCTGAGTTTAGCAACTGTGGAGTTATGGCTAAGTGCTTCCAAGCAGATCCAGAGCAAAGTGATGAGTTGTTTTTTTCTTAATAAAATAAAATAAAGGTGCAGATTGGACCACAAACATGTAAAGCTCTGCATTGACTTGAAATGAAATCACCCCCCAAAATACTCTAACTTTTTAAAAATTCATTATGTCCTATTTAGATGTGTTTTTGGTGCATTCATTGATTCATTCAACAAATGCTTATATAATATCTACTCCGTCCTAGATCCAGAGTTGGGTGCTAAGAATGTAACATGAACGAAACAGACATGATTCCTGCCCTCACGAAGTTTAGGACTAATTTCATATGATCTGTTTAAGAAGGCAGGGTAAGTTTCACCTCATCTTATAAACATTTCTATCAAAAATAGTTAAAACAATTTTAATACTTAAGTTGTTTGCTTTATGTTGTGTCTTTAATAAGAGGTGATTAGAGCGCGTGTGCATTTCAAAGGCATTTTCATTTGTGGATATTCTCGGAGATTTTAATAGTTCCAAGTCCCTTTCTCAGAGAGCAGTTTAACTCAGACAATCTGACATCCACCCAAAGACCTATGTACCAGAATGAGAGAGGCTCAATTGAGATTTTCTGTGGATCTGTCCTGGTAAGATGTCAGCCACCATGAACACATTACATTGTATCACAGGTAGACGGCAGAGAAAATACACACACACTCACACACACACTCGTGGCTGTATATATAATATTTTAAAGACATATTTGACTCATCTCAAAGTCTCCTAGTGATGAGTTGAGGCCCCATGGCTCTAAATAATGTATTAGCTGGAGGCCAACCTTATTCAGAAAAGCACTTAGGGCAGCTTTTACCAAGTGCCTGCAGCAGCCTGATCTCTGCAGTGCCTAAAGGGCGTGGCTCTCACTTTAAAGCAAATCTTCAGGCCTATCTTTCACCAGGAACAAGGCCTCAACGTGGCTGTCCTCATGGGACGTGTGTGGCCACTTCATGGAGCCTGAGCTACTGGACACTCTCTAGGACCACCCGGCATACTTCACACATGAACTGCTTTGATCTCACACCCCATCAAGAGATTAAATCACCTCACCCTCATATTCTTCCATATATGCATTTGTCAGCTATGTATCGAACATCTATTATATCACTAGACACATTGGTGCCCCAAAGATGAAGATGGTTTGGTGTCTACCCTCCAGGAAGTAAGCGTGGTGGTGGGAAGGATCCTAGGACACAGACACCCATAGAGAAAAACACACAAGGCCAGGTGTGGTGTAACGCAGATCGCAAACATGGGACTGTGAGAATTCAGGGCCTGAGGAAGAGGTCACAGCTGGCTTTGGGAAATCTAGAAAGGCTTCCTGAGGGAGGTGGCATTTAAAGGAACACTCAGCAAGTTGAGACGGGGAGGAAGCTTTTGTAGATGGAGGGATGTTGGTGGGTGTTGAATTTGGGCCACTCGGAGAACAGAAAACAGGTAGATGTGACGGTCTGAACCGAGTGAGTGTGTAAACTTGCCTTGTGTCCGCCAGGATAAGTCAGCGGGATGGTCATATAAATACTTGAGAGATGTAGCCTGGAGAGTTTAAGAATAATTACTTAGAAATCGTTGAAGCCCTACCTAATCTCTTCACTGCATTTGCCCACAAGCCCTTGGTAAATAGACCTGCTCCCTGAAGTTCGCTACGCTATTCACCAACTTCCTATATTGTCCCAGAACTAGCATGTGAGGCCAAAATTCCAGTGTCACATTAACATTTTACAGCACACTGTCCTGAGTGGACATAGAAATGTCCCTTAACTTTCCTGGGCCTCAACTTCCTTATCTGAAGTGAGAAAACAACTCCAATTTCCTGTTATTGTTCAGAAGACTACACGCGCTAATGCAAGAGAAAGGTTGTGTAAATTCCCATCTGTAGACGCTGTTGCTGCATCTACCACTTTCACAAACTATCATCGTGACCACAACTACCATGGCTACCTCGGATACTACAACTAGGATTATAGAAACCATGAGGAACCTTGATAAAGCAATCTAAACTAACCCAGAGGACCTTAACCTGAGCCCATTTGTATGGGTCATTGCAATTTCCTAGAGTCAGTGCACCGGCAACTATGCAAGTCTCCTGGAAATACCAGGGAATTCTACAATCTGATGGATCCTGTCAGAACAGGGAAATGTAGGGGAGGAAACATTTTTCCTCTACTTAGCTTAGGTTCTTGGTTAGGGGTCTGTAATAAAAAATAGATTCACCAGAGAAAAACAAACATGGTTATCAACATGTGTATTGCACACGTAACACATGAGAATAGCCAGAGATGAGTAACTCAAAGATGTGGCTTGGAATTCAGGCTTATATTGCATCATCAACAAAGAACAATAAATCTGTAGAGATATGACAGGACATAGGAAAGCTATTTTAGGCTTCTAAGTCTGGCAAACCGTGGGAAGGTAAATATAAAGGAAACTGATAGTAGATAAAGGCTAGTTAGTAAAGTTATGTAGATACCTCTGGTGCCATCTCCAGGCTGATAAGGGTTTCAAGTCGTCTCCCATGATTAACTTTTGTCCTTCCTGGTAGAGAGGGGAAAAGGGACATCTTTGAAAATGTATGTCCCGCTTTTGGGCAAGTGGGGGAGGGCAGGGAGCTTTTCTTGTATCTGCTTCTTCTCAATTGCCTTCAGCTCAAAGCAGTCCTTATGCCAAAGTGGCACATTCTGGTTTCCTGCAAGGACAATGGCTCCCTGCAAACCACCCAGCTGTATGTACTCAGCTGCTGAGCATGGCCTCAAAGTAGGCTGAGGTTGTGTGAGATAATAGAAAATACATATTGGTCTCTGACCCTGGCTCCTGGCAGAGAGCTCCTGAAACCCTTGTGATTTTCTGGGTGATAAGAGTATCTTTTGTTCTAAAGAGGCAACTCTGGGTAGACTCCTGGATGGTTTCTGGATGGGGACGGGTCACCAGAGAGAGTGAGCCATGATTAGAAGATTGGAATTTTCAGCTCCGCCCCCATTCTCTTGAGAAGGCAGAAGGGCTGAAAAGGGAGTTAATCAATGATCATGCCTGTGTGAGAAAGCCTTCATAAAATCCCAATAATATGGTGTTCAGGGAGCTTCCACGTTGGTGAACATGTGGAGGTGCTGGGAGAGAGGTACCCAGAGAGGGCATGGAAGCTCCACACCCTCTCCCACATACCTTGTCCTATGCATCTCTTCCATCTCAATGTTCCTCTGCATCCTTTATCATATCCTTTTATAATAAACCAATAAACATGAGTAAACTGTTTTCCTGAGTTCTGTGACCCACTCTAGCAAAATAAATGAACCTAAAGAGGGGGTCATTGGAACCTCCTATCTGTAGTCAGTTGGTCAGAAGCACAGGTGACAACCTGGACTTTTGATTGGAATCTGAAGCAGAGGGCAGTCTTGAGGGACTGAGCCCTTAACTTGTGGGATCTGATGTTATCTCTGGGTAGGTGGTGTCAGAATTGAGTTGAATGGTAGGACACCCAGCTGGTCAGAGCACCCCTTGTTACGTGCGTGGGAACTCCACAAACACACACATTGAAATATGGTCCAGGAACGCAAAAGAGGTTTCAACCAAGCCACCTGGTAGGTGTATCTGTCTGACACTGACATAGCTAAAGACAAATCAACAATCTTCCCCAGAATTTTCCGAATATCTCCTTTCACGCGTGTGGAGTTGAGTGTCATTGTTTGAGCCTACTCAGTTCAACCATCAAATGTGAACTGAGCACCTCCCTTGAATCATACTAGGGAGTTAGATTTTATTATAGGTGCCACAGGGACCCTCTGGGAGTTAATATATAAGCATATGTACCCAGCCCAGTATGTGTTCAATTACTCATAGCTCCCACATAATAAAAGATTTGTATACAATAAAGCTACTAAAACAGAAACAGAAGAAGAAGCAACCCACCAGGCTAATAGAGTTACTGAACGTAAGCATTTCATTTTGTTCTATACAAGCAATTCAGAGCAAGGAATGTGCTTTAGTTCTTGTCACTTTTTTCTCTCGGTAACACCAGGAGAGACGTTTCAAATGACTAATGACTAAAATGGCCCCAGATTTCTCATTCAGAAAGGACCATTTTCTATGTTTGAAATGTAATTAGAAAAATATCCATCAATGCTAAAGCGCTTGAGTGTGGCTATTCCCAACAAATAAATCACAAACTTTTGTCAATCTGTTGATCCCAAAGCCTGACCTGGGAGATTGCCATGTTCCTCCCTTTCTCCACTTTGTCCACACAGTCCCAGGCCTCACAGGCAATTGCCACGGTGACCCCCAGGCCCCAAGCTCCTTCCTCCATTTATAGATGGACATAAATGTGACTCATGACTCATGGCGCTATTACTACATCAAATCACTACCAAATTATAACTACCATCCCGATCTAACAATGTATTTTATTATCACTCACAGCTCTATCCTCTCAATGCAACCCAGTAATGTCAAGACTCAAGGAAACCAGGAGGTCATTCACTGTGAGAGGAGGCTGGGGAAGCTGTCTGAACAGAATTCCAAGTGATCTGATTATCAGCACTAAACCTGAGGGAAATTGCTTCTGCTGTAGTTTGCCCGAAAGCTATGGGAGAGTACGTGAAACTGGGAAGGGAGAGAGAGTTTGGGGAAGGAGGCAAGTACTCCTCGGGAATCAGTTACCTCGGTAAACAGCCTGTTGACTCCACTCAGGCTGTGAATGTGCCCTTTCTTCTACAAATTCCGGCTCAGGAAATAAAATCAAGAGACTGGAACTGAGGGACAACACGAGGCAAACTTGATTTAAGCTTTGATTTTCCATGTAACACAGCTTGAAAATAGCAAGCTCTGTGACTCCTTGAGCGGATAATAAAGGACGTGATGCATTTCTCAGAAGGCTTAGAAAAAGGCTCCCCAGCACAGTATATGATTTGATTTTCTAGAAATTGTGAAGAAAACACTCTTCCCATCCATGCTGCTATTTTTCTACAACTTATGCCACTTCCTAGAAATGCCTACTAACTACAGGATAAGGCTGTGGTCTTATCTGAAAGCCAGCTGGGTCGGCAGGTATTTATTACCTACTGTATGCAGTGTAGGAGCCAGGAAAGGTGGAACTTACAGAAGAAACTCAAACATTCTTCTCCCTGGAGAAGTTAGGTCAGGGTGGAGAAGTAGCACCTACATATGTGAACTCAGAGACCAAAAAAGACGAGCACAGAATCTAGTAGTGGGAATCACGCAAGGTGTATGTGTAGTAGAAATAAAGCTGGTCAGGACAGAAGCAAGGCAACAGGAGAAGGCATCACGGGCCGGGCAAACCTGGGTAGGTTTGGAAGAATACACAGTGTTCTGCTGCTGGGGTTCCAGGCACTATCTGGGGGCTTCCAAACCCAGAGTTGCAATCTACCCACAGTCACAGGAAGCTAGACTCAGACTTCTGGATCCCGGACACCTGTTATCTGTCTTTCGAAGAGCCTGTCTAGGACCACAAAATTCCTACCTACTCAAAAATCTCAGGGTGAGCAAAACTGGGAACATTCCAGCTAATGGGGAAGGTGTATAGTGGCAAAAATTATCCAGGAGGTGGGGGAATGGGGCAGAATTTGGCTAGATGTTTTTCAAAACCTCAAAATATGCCTCCTTTGACTCAATAATTCTACTTGAAAGAATGTATGCTAAGGAAAAAATAAGCCTGTGCATAAGGATTCAGCAGTGTCTATTTTTGTATATATAATGAAAAGTTTGAAGCAGCGTAAACAACTCAGAACAGGGAATCAGTTAAGAAAATTATGCCACACTGAAATGAGGCGGTATTATTTAGCTATTAAAACTGAAACAGATAAATAGGCATCAGCATGAAAAGATGTTCATGACATATTAAGCATTCTACAAAAGTTTCTGTACGATTCTAATTTTATTTTTTTTAAAGTGTGTATAACACACACACAGACCACACTATTATGTGTCCTTGTGTGTGTGTCTATAATTGCAGATGTGATACAATGTCAAGGTGGTTATCTCTGGATTGTGGGATTAGGCGTGCATATTATTTTCTGTTATCTTTTTATTTAATGTATTATTTGTTTTATTTATTTTCTATTTATGTCATTTCTGTTTATCTGCATTTTATGATTTTATGACATGCCTGCTTTCCTTTGAATATTAAAATAAAATCCTTTTTATTTTTAAAGTTGTTACAAAGCAAACTCTCAGGGGAAATTAAGAGATGGAGCAAGTCTAAGAGCCACAGCAATGAGTCCACAATACGGTCTGTGAGGGCCACAGGTGGATGTACAATTGTAATTCAACTCCAGGCAAAAATGCAGCAGCAAAAAAGAAATGCATTTTAATTCTCAGTTGGTCGGCTTGGCCATTTCATCCAAGGCACCACCCCAAAGATGGGCTGCAAAATACAGTTCACAGCCACTGGAGCTCAACAGACTGGAACGGCTTGAAGTCATTGCTTGTGAGTCAGATAAAGATGAGAACAGATGCAGCAGGGGCCAGTCAGGTAGGAAGGCGGGAGGTCAGGCTTGATTTTGTTGGACCTGAAGAGAGCTTGAAGTCCATGGCTTACTCTGTGTGAGCCAACAGGGAGAGGATGATGGGGAGACCCCCTGGAACCCAGCCGGAGCCTTCTTGGTGGATGAAGCGCCCGCCCTCAGAGAAGTGACACTGTTACTACCCAGCTTAATAACAGTTTTTAGAAGGAATGACAGAAAGCACATTGAAACCGCATTACCCACTGAATGGGGAAAAAAATAAATAAAGCAGAGTTTATTAACTGGTGGAGAAAAGGATTACAGGGTAAATAAAAATGACTCAGGGAAATGGAGATGAGGACGAATTAAGGAAGAAAGAAAGATATTTCAGCCAAAGAGGATCTGTGAAATGAGGTGGGGAAAGGGCAGGCTGTCGACGGTGAAGCAGAGAGGAGAGGGTGGCTCTAAACACAGAGTGAAAACTGCTTAACACAACGGGAGGTGAAATGGGAAATAAATGGAGCTTGCTCGTGCACACACTGTTGCGAGGTGCAGAAATCAGAGCCAGGCAGAAGTGACACAGGAAGGGGTGAAGGCCTTTATGAGAAAGAATCTACTTGTGGGCTGGAAAATGGCAGGAAGCAGACTGCATGGAGAAACTAAATGGCTCCTTCGAGCAGTTTCTCACATACCTGTCTGCTATGGCACTGAGGAATATAACCCACAGCCTAGTGAAGAAATAATCCCCATAGAGCCCAACTATCTGCCAACGCTGCCTGAGGGCTTAGGACTTGCTTTTCTTTTATGCATATTCCTGTCCATCTCCACTGCTATTCTAGAAGAGATTCTCTGGAGATAAATCGTGTCTCTAAAAGTCCCATCAGAGACACTGACCCCAATCTACCAAGATCTTATGGCTTTGGACATATGGGTGTACAAATTCCTACTCCACATGCCATATCCCCAAGCCTGGCATTTTATCTCAGATTTTGTTGGTGAAAGAAATAATATCCATGCCCCAGCTACAGCCCTTCCAACATTTATCTCCTTCACTTGAGAGACACCTTACTTTGTGCATTTTTGCTGGTGCATAACTCATGAAAAGTATCCTGGACTGTCAACAACCAGGCTTTTCACAACCTTAAGCCCTTGAGGTAATGCTCCCTCTTTAAACTACCAGGTTTCACCTTGCTACCTCACAGACTAAACTCCAGTGGCATTTCCTCTCGGGAGACTTCTGGGTCAACCCTTCCTTACTCTGGGTAGTGTTCCGTAGTGACCTGTCGTAAACTCCTGCCATTACCGGACTGACAGTTCCTTGAGACAAGGATCAAGTCTTTTTCTACTTTCACGTTTGTCCAACAAGCCTAGAGGCTGGCACTTAGATGATGCCTAATAAATGCTTGATAAATGAGTGAGCAATTGAACATCTAAATAGTTTCCTCTCAAAGCCACCATCTCCCTCCTTTTGTGCATGTTTTGGGAAGAAGAAGACAGATTCAGGGAGAGAATGACTGACATATTCTTGTACTGGTGGTCTCCTACCCCTCCCAACCTCCTTGCTATCTACTCATCCATAGCGTATGTATAAAGTGCTTACTGGGCTCAAGGCCTCCCTCTGGCACAGTGGATTCCAAGTGCCCTGCCCTTGAGGAGTCTATAATAGAATTCCAGAAGGATGGTTCATAGTACTCATGCAGGGTTTAAATATCAGCGCCCAATTATTTGACACCTGCTACTAACTCCCAGCTGGTCAGGCCCCCTTGGCTGCCCTTCAGACCTTGCCAGCCTCATGAGCATTTTGGTCCCCTGGTTTCCAGTGATTAGGCCCTGTTCCATTACCTCTCTTACTGTGGTGTTCCTTCATAAATGGATCTTCTATATAAGTTACTTCCCTCCAAGCCATGCAGCATTATAATTCTCTTTTCCAGATGAGAAAACTAAAGCACATAGACATTACAAAACTCACTACAGGGCTCATGGTTAGTGGATATCTGAGCTGGGATCAAAACTACTCTTTCTCTCTCTCTCCCTCTCTCCTTAGATCTCTTAACCTTTTTCTTTGTGACTCCTTTTAAACATTAAAAACACTACACAAACCAGTAAGATAGCTGTCATAAAACAGAATAGCAGGTGGTAAAGGCAAAGCTAGTGACCTAGGTAATACTAGCTCTGTGTTCTCAAGTTGGAGAAATCACTTTGGCTGAGGGAAGGGGCCGGTCTCTTTATAAACTAGTTGATGAACTCTGCACTTGGAGTCACATTGTCAGGACAGGGAAGGACGGCAAATTGCTTCAGAAGGAAACAGATCAGTGGTGAGTCCCTGGGAAAGGGGTTTGATTTGTTGCATCTTCACAAAAAGAAGTGTCCCAGTAAGGAGCTGATATTTCGAGATATTGAGAGGCTTTCTTTGGCAAAACCTACTTTGCTGAAGAGCAGACTGAAATCATTGAGTAAGAAAATATCTGAGATGACAGTGGAGTAAATGTGGCATCACCTCCTGACGTGACCACAGCTCTGCCAGCTACTGAACGCATTTCACTCCACTGCTTTATACTGATGGAAGGAACGTGTGATTTGACCCACATGTTAACACAACATTGTAAAGCAACTATATTTCAATTAAAAAATCTAAAAAAAAAAAGAAAGAAAGAAACTAAGCCAGAAAAAAAAAATTTAAAAGGGGAATAAAGGAAAAACAGACACAACAAAAAAAAGAAAAAAAAATTTGTCAGCGCTAAAAAATAAAAATAAATAAATAAAGCAAGACTCCAATGGAACGGCCTGCTCAGCTACGTGCATAAACGAGGGACCCTGTCATCAACTTCTATTGTGTTAGTTTGGGTTCTCCAAGATATAGGTGCCAAAATGGGATTAGATGAGCAAGAGATTTATTGGGGAAACTGCCACTGAGGGAAAATGAGAAAGGAGTAGGTGGAGGCTGGGAGAGCTGTCAGACCACAGTGCAGGTCTGACCCATCTGAAAAAGAGACAGAAGGAAAACGTTTGGGTGAAGTGTCTTGGACTGCCATGCAGTCTAAGGAAAGTTCCATCAGGCTGTCAGGGAATCCTTGAGCCAATGTTACCCATCAGAGGAGCACTGCATCTTGCAGAAATGGAACTGCATCTGTGTCCCCACTGCACTCAGCCATTGGCTGGAAGACCCCAGGGAAAGCCCGTGGAAATAACAGCTAAAGGTGTCCCTGGAGCCTGTGGGCCCCCTGTGAGCTAGACTTTATCCAGGACATCATTTATTACCCCATCACTGTAACAGGGGGCCATGATGTGGTAAGCAGAAATCAAAGATAACTCCCATGACATCACCCTCGCATAATCTCCTCCCCTTGAGTATACGGGATACCTGTGACTACCATGAGATATCACTCCTGTGACTATGTTACATTATAGAGCAAAAGGAATTCTTGCAGATGTAATTAAAGTTACCAGTCAGTTGACTTTGGTTTGATCAAAAGGGAGATTATCTGGGTGGGCCAGCGTTTTTTCCAGCTGTGGCAGAGGAAGGAGTGAGAGTAATTCAGGGTGTGAAGGGGAATTCAACTTAAGGGATCCTGCCACCACTGTGATGAGGTAAGATGCCCCGTGATAAGGTTGATGACAAGAAACTTGGCCCCTAGTAGCTGAGAGCAGCTAACCTCTGACAGCCAGGAAGTGGGGACCTCAGCCCTGCATCACAAAGAACTGAATTCTACCAACAACCTGAATGCACTTAGAAGCACATTCTTCCTCAGAGCCTCAGAAGAGATTGCAGCCACCTGAGACACCTTGAGTGTGGGTCCCTGAGCAGAGAATCCAGTTGAGCCATGCTGAACTTCTGAGCTAAGAAACTGTTGGATAATAAATGGCATTGTCATAAGCCACTGTGTAAGTGAACTGTTATACAGTGAAAGAAAACTAATATACCCTTCCCCTCTCCTCCCTCAAACACACAAATTAGTTATGTATGTATGAGGGTAGTTACATAGATAGATAGATAGCTCGATAGATAGATAGATACATAGATAATAGATAGATGATAGACAGACAGACAGATAGATAGATAGATAGATAGATAATGCTTATCACAATGCTCTCAAAAGCTCGTGTCCTCACACAAGTTACTTAAGCTCTCCCACAACAGTTTCCTTAGGTGCAAAAAGTGAGGATGAACAAAAGCAAAAGACAGGTTACCTTGCTAACTAATCTCTACGTTTCTTTCCAGTTCTAAGATTATCAAGACTCTATTGTTGTAATGACATGCATAACTTGACAGATCCCATTTTAGTTTACTAACCTTCCTTTATTATGTTTATTCATAACAATTTTAATAAAAATAGTTCCCCTTTCTTAAGCCTTTACTGTGCACCAAATACATATATCATTTCATTTACTCCTCACCAAAATCCTATAAAGTAGAAATCCTATAATGGAGAATGTAGAAATCATCCACTTTCTTATAGGTTTGTTTGCTCACAGTATTAATCAAGCACCTACTATATGCTGAACACTGATATAAGCCCTAGGGATACAGTGGTAAATAAAGCATTAAAAAAAAATCTTGCTGCTTTCATGGAGCTTATTCTACTGGGAAAGCTAAACAGTAAATGAGTAAACAAGTAAATGAATATGTTTCAGTTTTGATAAATGCTATGAGGGAAATAAAGCAAGGTAATGGCATAGTGAGTGACTGAGGTAGAGGGTGGCCTCTTTGGGCTGAGATCTGATTAATGAAAAATATCCCATAATGCAAAGTTCTGGGGGAAGAGCAGTCTAAGCCGAAGCTACCATGAGGACAAAGGCCTGAAGCAAGAAAGAGCTTCGCATAGTCACAGAAACAAGGGCCAGTGCAGAAGCTGAGGCTCAAAGCAGCTAAGTTGCCAGGTTCACCCAGCTAGTAACTTGTAGAACTGGGATCTGAATTCAGGTCTAGCTCCTGGGCCTGGGATAGCACCTATAATGCTCTTCAGCAGAGGGTGGCAAACTGTGGCCCCTGGGCCACATCCAGCCCATCACCTGTTCTTGTATAGCTCAGGGGGTACGCGTGGCTTCTACATTTTTTAAATGGCTGAAAAAGTCAAAAGAAGAACAATATCTCATAACATATAGAAACTCTATGAAATTCAAATTTCACGGTCCATAAATAAACTTTTGTTGGTACACACCCATGCCCACTTGTTTATGAATTGTGTTTGGCTGCGTTGGCACTGCAATAGCACAGGGGAGCAGTTGTGACAGACACTGCAAGGTCCACTAATCCTAAGATATTTACTATCTGGCCCTTTACAGAAAAAGTCTGCAGACCCCTGCTCTATAGGCTCTTATCACACCATTTAAATGAGTAGGAAAAATCTGCAACAGTGAACCACAGTGGTCCCCATTGTAAAACCTGGGAGGGAAACCCAGGAGCCATGCTTTTCCACTGCTGGGGCTTACAGGCAGGCAAGAGCAGCTGACAACCTGTAAATAGAGTTCTTGTTTTATTGTTAGGATTATTTGTGCTACTTTGTAAAAAGGAGCATGGTCACTACTTCCTAAATGGCGGGAGGTGAGACAAACCACTTATGATCATGAGGAAGAAAAGAAATACAGCATTTAATTTTTTAAAATTTTTCTTAAATTTTTTAAAGTTGATTTACAATGATGTATGTTGTGTTAATTACTGCTGTACAGCAAAGTGATTCATATATATATATATATACATACATATATATATACATACATATATATATATATACATTCTTTTTTTATATTCTTTTCCATTATGGTTTATAATAGGATATTGAATATAGTTCTCTTATACATTCTATATATAAAAGCTTACATCTGCTCCCCCCAAGCTCCTGCTCCATCCCTCCCTCCCCACCACCCCCGCCTTGGCAACCACAAGTCTGTTCGCTATGTCTGTGAGTCTGTTTCTGTTTTGTAGATAGGTTCATTTGTGTCATATTTTAGATTCCACATATAAGTAATAGCATATGGTATTTGTCTTTCTCTTTCTGACTTAACTTCACTTAGTATGGTAATTTCTAGTTGTATCCATGTTGCTGCAAACGGCATTATTTTGTTCTTTTTTATGGCTGAATAGTATTCCAGTGTATGTATATGTATACCACATCTTCTTTATCCATTCACCTGTCGGTGGACATTTAAGTTGTTTCCATGTCTTGGTGATTGTAAATAGTGCTGCTATAAACATAGGGGTGCATGTATCTTTTTGAATTACCATTTTTTTCTGGATATATGCCCAGGAGTGGGATTGCAGGATCATATGGTAATTCTATTTGTAGTTTTCTGAGGAACCTCCGTACTGTTCTCCATAGTGGCTGCATCAACTTACATTCCCACCAACAGTGTAGGAGGGCTCCCTTTTCTCCACACCCTCTCCAGCACTTATTATTTGTAGACTTTTAGTGATGGCCATTCTGACTGGTGTGAGGTGATACCTCATTGTAGTTTTGATTTGCATTTCTCTAATAATTAGCAATGTTGAACATCTTTTTATGTGCCTCTTGACCATCTGTAGGAAACACAGCATTTTAAATGGACTCCCAGGAGACCCTCTGAGAGTGGCTTTGAAGAATCACAAGGAATCCTGGCCTCATTACTTACTGGCCAGCACAATCATTTTAACGACCCCAACCCCCAATTATCTCAATTGCAAACCCTATTTGGGGAGGGGCCCCTGCTGTTCATTCCCAAATCACCCTCTACGTGCAGTCTGGCACCATGAGACCTGTGTGCTCACCTTGTAGACCCAGCATCTGACCTATTTTCTGCTTATGGGTAGGCACTTAATAAATGTAAGCTGAATGACTAAAGGAATGCTGTGACAAGTTAATGAGATGCATGTGAAATTAGACCTAAATTAGATGTACTTTACAGCCGTAGCCTATGATTCAGTCTGTTCAAGAGCTCGATACATATTAGTTTCTTTTCCCCCTTCTCCTTCCTATTTGAAAGAAGCCAAATCAACTTGTCCCTCTCCTTGCTGGCTGTTGCAATTTCACAAGCTTGTCATGCTAAACACCAAAATGCCACCTGCTGAAGTTTCATAAACCCTAGGGAAAAAACTAGACTCAAAAACAGTTTCCTTGATAAATTACCCTGGGCATTTCTTTCAAAAGCTGTTTGCCGATGACATAATCACTCATAAAAACTGATTCTCGTTCTCAGCTACCATTCTCAGATACAATGACTTATTTCCTAGAGAAAATTGAAGAAATAAAAGTGTGTCGTCCTTTTCTGCAATTCCTCATGAAGAACAGACATTCTCCTTTTGTTGTTTTTGTAACTTACATTGTCTGGTCTCCGAATAGCAGGGCTGAAAGAATGAGTACAGCCACTAAAAGAGATTTCACAATAACTCCCATTCTTTATGTGAATTTCCAGACCCCTTGTAGATCACAACAAACTTCCTTTAAAACCCCCCTTTTCCTTCTCCCTTCCACTTCCTTCTGCAATGGCAGCTGCTCCTACATCTGCACAGGTGAAACTGGAGGTACCTGAGCTTTATTTGTTTTAAAGGCCAAAAGGAGGTTCTGAAAAATTAGTGGTTTGTCTTCCCACTTACCCGCTGGGATACTTTGGGAAAGCTATGTAACTTATCCAAGCCTCAGTTCTCTCATCTGCAAAATGGGCATACCGAGGCCTATATCACGAACTGTCATAATGAACAGATGAGCTAATGGGTATGTAGGCAAAGTGCTTAATACATTGCACTCACTAACTAGGGCCTTATTACTGTCTTTGAAAATTATGTTAATGATGTGATTACAAGCAGTCTCATGTTATCTAATAATAGCTTTCACCAACTGAGAGCTTACTACAGGCAGACCTCGGAGACATTGTGGGTTTGGTTCCAGACCACCGCAATAAAGCAAATATCAAAATAAAGTGAGTCACATGAATTTTTTGGTTTCCCAATGCATATAAAAATTATATTTACACTATACTGTAGTCTATTAAGTGTGCAATAGCATTATATCTAAAAAAACAATGTACATATCTTAATTTTAAAATACTTTATTGCTTAAATGTGCTAACCATCATCTGAGGGTGGAGGGTTTGAAATACTTCAAAGAATTACCAAACTGTGACAAAGAGACATGAAGTGGGCAACTGCTATGAGAAAATGGCACCAATAGACATGCTTGACACAGGGTTGCCACAAATTTTCAACTGGTGAAAAATGCAGTATCCAGGAAGCACAGTCAAACAAGTCTGTCGGTATGTTGTAAGCACTGTTCTAGGAGTTTTTTCCATGTTTTTATGTTATCCTTGCAACAGTTACAAGAGGGAGTTTTATCATCCCCAGTTTACTGAGGAGAAAACTTGGCCAAGTTTACCCACAGGTGAGTGCTGGGGTTGGAAGCAGAGCTACACTTGACTGCCAGTCTGGACTGCTCTCCTTGAAACACCACTGTGGGTTTAAAGTCCAGAGAGACTCACAGAGACACTAACTACCAACTGGAAAGAGAAAAAAGCTTCTGACAGTAATGACACGTGTTCTTTTTAAATTTTTTACAGTCTTTTGCTCTGATTTCCAGAAAAGTGAGCTCCACTCCTTGGACAATTAGCCCACACTTCCAAAAATTCTCAAGAAATATTCATTTCACATAAACAGAAAAAAAGAATCATACAAATGATTTTGTGTATTACAATGTAATACAGCTAGGCAAAATCCAACACTAAAATAACAAAGCATAGAAAAAAAAAATGGAAAGATATACTCCAACATGTTGATAATAGTCATCTTCTAAAAGTGATTCCTACCCTACTTTCTATCTTCCTGTATTTTCCAAATTGTCTATATATTCCTATGCAGCACTTTTATGAAGGAAAAAAATATTCTTTCATAAAATGAATATGACCTGTTTTATCAGTTGATTGCACAGAAACCAGCATTTCTCTTAATATCTGAACTATACAGTGGAGGCCAACTGCTCTTGTTTAAATACTTCAAAGTTCCCTTACACACATAAAAAATTAACCTCTTCTATTTAAATTCAACAATCTATTCTCTTCCACTTTTCACATGTGCTGGTTTAAGCCTGACATTTAGAAACTGCTTGAAACCGTTTCTGGAATGGAATCCCACCCAAGAAATAAAAGTTTATTTTCTCTCTGGTTTTATGCCATCGGACCGCTTTGCCCTCTCTCATCCAGTTGTTCTACAAAATTCTTGCATATGTTTACCAGCCATGACCATTGTGCTACGTACTAAACAAACATCAAACTGATAATAGAGACAAGTAAACTCTATGAAGTGTCGTTCTGAATCAGACCTAAAAGCCAGCAACACACCACAGTCAGAAAGCTTTCAACAGTCATCTTCTAAAATGTGCCACCAGTGGGACTAGCTTCTTTCGCAGCCTGTTAGTATTCTGAGAAGCCTGTTGTATTAGTCAAGGCTCTCCAGAGAAACAGAACCAAGAAGAAATATAGATAGATATGAGAGAGAGAGAGATTGAGTTTAAAGAATTGGCTCACACAGTTGTGGAGATGCAAGTCCAAAATCTACAGAGAAGGCCAGTCACCTGGAAACCCAGGGAAGAGTTGCAGTCCAATTCAAAGGCCATTTGCTGGCAGAATTTCTTCTTGCTCAGGGGAGATCAGTCTTTGCTCTATTTGGGTCTCCAGCAACTGGATGAGGCACCTCCACATCATGGATGGCCATCTGCTTTACTCAAAATCTACCAATTTATTGCTAATCTCATCCAAAAAATGCCTGAGTAGGAACATCCAAAATAATGTTTGACCAAATATCTGGGCACCATGGCATAGCCAAGTTGACTCATAAAATCAACCATCACACCTGTGATGGCAACCATGGTTCAGAAATGAGCCTCAAGGCATTTCTAATTCCAGTTACAAAACCCTTCTGTAGTTGTCTTTTATTAATATTTTCAAAACCCCTGTGTCATCTGTCTATATTTCTAGGAATGAAAATTCTTGAATATAAAATTCAAACATATGAAAAGAAAGCTTTCAACACTGAAGTACAGAACAATCTCATTAATTAGATTGATTCTGCAAAAGATCCGTCAGAGAAAATAATCCTGAATTATTGGATATTTAAAGATATGCAAACTTATTAAGTACAGCTGTATATTTTAGCCAAAACAGTATTGCTACAAAGTAGCAAGTCAATTTCTTTCAGGATCTGCTTTAATAATCAGATTTAAATGATCAGTAAACAGCACATCAATTACTGATACGGAAATAGGTGCCAAATGGATTTTCAAATAATGTGTTCTCAGGGGAGGTCAACCATGTGCTCTGCAGCCTAGTTTTTGTTATTGATAAATGTAATTTTTCAAGCTTATGTCTGACTTGAAGTAGATTCTACATTAGTGAGGTCCAAATTATTAATGTTCTTCTAAGTAGGGGTAAAGCAGGGTTTGTCTAACAATTTCACTGGGTATCTGGACTCTTTTTTTTAAGACACAATCCTTTCCTTTAGAGCAATTCCAGGGAATAAGCCAGAAAATGCCCCTTGTCTTCCACCATGAGGGATGCCCCTGTTAGTGTGGTCAGTGGAATTCTTGAGGGGAGAAATATCTCAGAAGGACATAGAAGCAAATGTCTAGTGCAGGACCTGACTAAGTGGCTGCTGGATCAGAATCTGCATTTCCTACAAGGCCAAGCTGAAGAATAATTTGCAAGTTGATTCGAGTGCAAACCGGTTTCACGATAGGCTCAAGGGAGACAGAACAAATGAGGGCGGTTTATCAAATGGGGAATGAAGAGTTATTCTAACGATAAAACTAGATTGATGGAGTATCCTTCCAAAGAAGTTTTCTTTCTAAAATTCCAAAGCTCTTTCACAAACGTGACTTTGTTCACATGGAGTTTGTGGTCACCCCCTTTTAATAACAGAGAGATAGTCAAATGAAAAACTCTTTGAAACCTCTTAGCACATTTTACGTACAGGACTTGCCCAGTCTCACTCCTCTGCATCACCACACTTCATGCTTTTCCTTGATGGCCAGTCACTGTCCATTCAAGACTCCATTTTTCTTTAAAGCTTCAAATAAATAACTTATAACACAATCACTACAGTTGCCCACACTCTTCTCAATTTCAATTTATCCTATTCTTCATCCTTTTTGCCTTGAACTGCACTGACTGATGATGATCAACCTCACATCCTCCCCATAACATGTTGGCAAAGAGACTGGGATTCCATTTCCTATGAAAAATTGCTGGGTCAACATGGGTGTGGTTTGAGGCCCTCTGCAATTATTCTGCTTCTGGATACGGCTCAGAGCTGAACAGCTTTGAATATCTTTGTTCAGAAAGGCCCCCCAAATTCAGGAGCAGGTGTTTCATGGGCATCTCCTGAGGCGATAAGCAGAAGGTAGGCTGGGGTCCAGGAAAACTTTGGTTCAAACACTTGCTTTGGCACTGAGTAGGTTAAGTTACTTCGGCAAACTGGAGTCTCAGTTTCATTCCTTGTAAAATGGGGATAATTCCACATGTCTTGCAGGCTTAACTAGAGATAATATAAACATAAATGGCTGAGCGCAGTGCCTGTCACATAGTAGGTACTCCGTAAATATTGAATCCTCGATATTAGAAAAGGAAAAATTGGGCTATAGAATTCAGGTAGTTTGAGAGAATGGCTGTGGGAAGAGATCTACTGAAAAGAAAATAATTTATTCTTCATACTGATGCAGCATTTTTATAAGAAGTTTGACACATTTGCTTTCGGTTTTAATAAAGAGAAAAAAGACATATTTAAACTGGCTGCCTGTGAATTCAGCTCAGCTCAGCTCTGTCCCTGAAGGCCGTGCTGACTCAGAAAGGCCTTGGCCCCTCAGGGGGTCTTTCTGTACAAGGAGCAGAGAGAAAGATGCACATGTCCTCCCTAGGCAGGGGCCAGAGTGGTCTCAGAAAGCCCTTGCTGACACCAGCTGCCAACACCACGCTCTTCCCACTTTTCTTTTTTTCTTTTTTTTTTTTGTGGTACACGGGCCTCTCACTGTTGTGGCCTCTCCCATTGTGGAGCACAGGCTCTGGACGCGCAGGCTCAGCGGCCATGGCTCACGGGCCTCGCCACTCCGCGGCATGTGGGATCTTCCCAGACAGGGACACGAACCCATGTCCCCTGCATCGGCAGGCGGATTCTCAACCACTGCGCCACCAGGGAAGCCCCCCCACTTTTCTTCATGGCACCACCTACCTGCTTACCTTCCCCGACTTCACAGGTGATTGCTAAAGTCACCTGGAACATTAAAAGGCTTCGGAACATAAGGGCTCGGAACATTAAAGACCATCCAAACTTGGGCCTTCCTCACTGATTGTTGGGACATGTCTGCCCACCTGCTTTCAACATCAGAGCTAAAAGAATCATCTGGCAAAGGCAACCCCCGAGAGGGAAGAGCCTTGCACATTCTCTAACGCTGAATTGTTGATTGTACGGAGGTAGATGCTGAGATTCGTTTGATGTATTTATGGCCCCTACTCTGTCTGTTGCCTTCAAAGAATGCGATGACCAAACACCACAAGGCTTCCTCAGAAACTCACCGTGGCCCCAATAAATACATACATAATATGACATTTCTTTGACATTTATTAGCTTCCCTGAGGCTCATGGTATATGAAATACAGGCCACTTGAATTTTAAACAGTATCCTACTGACCCAGTCTGGGTTATTGTTGAAAACTACTTGATCTGTGGACTATCCCCCCAATACAAGTAAAATAAAAGAAATGGGTATCGAGGAACTACACACATGGATATTGGCAGCTGCTTGAGGTTGATGGAGACAGATACCAATTTCTTCCCCGAGAGATGGAGAAGCAGCACCGCAGAAGGTGATGCCTTTTCCAGGAGTCTGACCTCCCATCTTGTAAGAAGGAGCCCGCGGCTCTAAAGGTTTTAATGGCATCACTTCATTTGGGGTGAATTTAGCCAGTACGTAAACGCCCTCCTTTCCTATAGGTGACAACTGTGCTAAGGAAAACTAACATTACTTCAGGGCCCAGAGTCATGTTTTTCCATTGGAACCACCTGCGCCAAGAGTTAACCTAAAATCCCCCAGGAGAAACACTAGGCTGCGGCATTGGCATGCTTCCTTCTCACATCTTGCACCAATATGCTCCAACCCCCCGAGGAAGCCATAGCTCATCTTCAAATGGCTGAGTTTTCTACTGCAACTCTTAAGAAATGCTATTTGTAATTGTAACCAGATGTCCCCCCAAACATGCCGTAGAATCTGGTAATAAAGGTAATGTTCTTCTATAAAACAACAGTTTCATAAAATGATCAGAGCCTGGCCCGGTGTCCTAAACACTTACCTACCCCCTTAAAGTGTTGGATTAGATTAAAGTGCCATGGGGACATAACTGATGTAATGTTTCAAAATCCTAAATGCAGGGCGAGGGATTTTTAAAGCTGGATAATGGAGAGAATGGAATAATGCAATAAAAGCTGGCTCAAACGCTGAGCCTGTGATACTTGATTTATTGTTTTAATATAATGCTGTAAAGGCCATGCTTGATTATACAACAGTATTTTATTTATCTGATAGCCATGATCCTAACAATGGGTGTTTAACAACAGCTTTATACAGGGGATGGCACACACCGATGAAGCTGGTTTCAGGATGTTCCCTGAGAAAGGTAACAAACCAGCAGGGAGAGTTCCCTGAGAGCCCCTCTGAAAAATAGAATTCCTCACCTCTCCAGCATGGCTCTGGGGCTTTGCAACTGCCCCCCAACCCTGCAAAGCTCAGCAAAGTGGACACAAGACGGAGACCTGGGTGAACAATCACAGCCCTGGCCCTGAACTTATAGTCTGGGTCCTCCCTAAAGCTAGCATTGGGGAGAATACACAGGAAGGGAAGAGTGCCACAGGAAGGTAGGGAGAAAGAAGCACCCCCATCTTCCCCATCTCCCTAAAGGCCCAGCTCTGCCCTCTTGGAATGTATGAGAGAAAATGCCAAAGTGCCACTTCATTCCGGGGAGCTTTTCAAGTGGTCCTCAATTGAGAGATGGAGGATCAGGCCTGGTATATTTGCTGACATCCTTCTTTCTTAAAAAATTCAAAACCCACCACCTGTGAGCTATTTCCAGCAGTTCATTGTCAGACTGTCCAGTGGTGGGGTCTTTGAATGAACTACCGTATGTAACCAGTATTGCTGGAACAAGAGAGTTTCAAAGGTTGTAATCAAAACTCAGAGCTTCCCTTCAGAATGTATTCAGTGGGAGAGGATTTTTCTTTGCAGTTGATGGAGGTCTGTCTGAACCCTGGCCCACAACTAATGAGTCCTAGATGATAAAATCCATCCAATCACTTCTCAAATACCATCTCAATTCAGAAATGGGAAGGTCCGGTTCTAGGCAATAGTCACATGTGACTTGTTTTCGAATCTTCTCTCCTCGCCAAGAGAGTGTCTATGCCACAAAGACTCTGTCCCTCTAGAGGGTCTTCTTGGGTTGTCTCCTTCTAAATGACCTTAGACCCAATATTCCCACCAGTCTGCGTCTCTGGCCAACTATTCATGTACCTTTCTTTGACCTGCTTCCCTATTTCCTCCTCCCTCCTGCCCCCTCTCCCACATCAGACCCACCCAACCTCAATGTGCCCCCAAACTGCCAGCAGAGACAATCCATTCTCCGAGTAGTCCCACTGAAACCCCCAATTGTGGGGGGAGGAGGGGGAGGAGTTTGGCATTAGCTGTCTCCAAAGAAATCCTCTTCACAAATCCGCTCTTTCTGCCCTTTACATCCTACGGGTGGGTGTGCCCACCACCGAGCCCCTGCTCCTTTGAAAGTCTGCATTTAGTCTGGCATCTCACTTTGGAATTTCACGTCTATGGTATCCTGATGCCTTTATTGGAATTTCCAGTTTACTTCCTATCACATGTGTGCATTTGCTAGCACATACCCAGCCTGAGCTTAATAAATAAGTACTTACTAAATGCATCTACCCATAGTAATAATGAGAACATAAATTACAGCACACTAAAAGCACATCAAGTGACATCAAGTCTGAAACACGATCAGGGCACATCTCCACTTGGCTAAAACCTGCAGCGGCCTCTCATTGCACTTAGGATCAAACGCCCTCCTTATCACACATTGTCCAGCTCCTGCCTGACTCCCAAGCGTCATTCCCTTCCCATCTCCATGCATTTTTCCTCCAGCCACACCGGGCTTCTGAATGCTGTTCTTTCCCCAACACCCCAAGCTCTTCCCCATCTCAGGTCCTTCGCCCTCCTGCTTCCATAGCCAAAATCCTCCTCCCAGATCCTTGCTCTCACTTGGATTCCAGCCCAAAGAGGCCCACCCTGCCTACCCAACTGGAGTAGATTTCTCTCTCCCACCCCCTTCCCAGGCACAAACAAGCCCATCCTTATGAAACATTTTCTTCCTGGCATTTACCACACTCTGAAACCATTTCTTAAATTTTCTGTTTGCTAATAGAGTGGACTGAATGTTAGTGCTCCCCCAAAATGTATATGTTGAAGCCCTAACCCTCAATGTGATGATATTTGGAGGTGAGGCCTTTGGGAGAGAATTAGACTTAGATGAGATCATGAGAGTAGGGCCCCTACAATGGGATTAGTGCCCTTATAAGAGGAGGAAGAGAGACCAGAGCTCTCTCTCTCTCTCTCTCTGCCATACGAGGACACAGTGAGAAGACAGCCATCGGTAAGCCAGGAAGAGGGCCCTCACCAGAACCCAACCTGGTGACACCCTGATCTCAGACTCCAGCCTTTGGAATGGTGGGAAATAAATGTCTGAGTTTAAGCCATTCAGTGTGGTATTTTGTTGTAGCAGCCCGAGCTAACTAAGACAGCTTATTATCTGTCTCTTTTCCTCCCCCAAGCAATGAGTGACTCCCTTACAATTTCCATCCAAAGAAAAACATCTCCCTCTTCCAAATGCATGATGATCTCCCAAGCCCATAAGCTATGATAAGGGCATAATAATAACTGTTAACATGTATTGAGTACTTACTTGGGAGGCAAATGGCAGATGGGTATTAACCATTTAACAAAACCCTCTAAGGTTGTTACCATTATTATGCTCATTTTCTCCTGAGGAAACTAAGGCACAGAAAGGGTTAGTAAACCTGGTCATGGTCACACGGCTAGTATATGGTGGTGTCAGAATTTGAACACAGACCATCTGGCCCCGGAGCTTCGATTGTTACCCACCATGCGGTGTGCCATCTTGTACTTCTCACCACCTCTGTGAGCAGGAGGGAGGTCCGCCAGAGAGGAGACGGACACAGTAATCTCCCACCACCACACCCACTCTCTGCCTTTCCAAATTCTCATCACAGCTACAGATTTAAGGTTGAATTTTTACACAAAGGCAGAGAGCAGTCATAAATTTATAGATGTAAGACGCTAAGATTTTCCCACTCAAATTCTTATTCGCTTAATCATCATTTTATGATGTTTCTCTGAATTTTTTCTATCAACATCTGCTTGGCACTAACTTGAATGCTAGACTATGAAATCAGTTAATTGCTTACTGGCAGTGTCACCTGCGTGTGCGTCCCTCAGCCACAGGATGGATGTGACTCCCAGATCAAGTCAATAAGAACATCTCCCGCTCTCTTCTCTTTCCCTTTCTTCTGTCTTTCTTATTCCGAGAAAAAGCAGAGCAGAACTACAGGAGTCAGGCTCCAAAACATTTATTTCTTGGCTCTATAAAAACAGTAATAGTGACCATTTACTGAGTACTTCTTGCAGAGAGACAGTGGAGGACAGTGGTTAAAATCTGGACTCTAGAGCCAGAAAGGCTTTGAACACTCACTTGAGATTTTGATAAAATTATACCCCTTTTCAGTTCCCTCATCTTAAAAATGGGGATACATCCATCATAGAGTATTTTGAATATTAAATGAGTTAAAGTATATAAAGTGTTTAGAACAGAGATGGTATACAAATGCTATATAAGTATGATAGGCCTGTCAGTTTGGGGCAAGAGAATATAAAAGAGAGGAGTGTCAGAAGATTGGGGGAACCCCAAAAAGAGTAGGAGAGGGGCTCAACTGGCTTGTGGATTAGTACAAATTGGCTGAAACATAACCCCAAGAAAATGCAATTACAGATAAAAGGTTTGCTGAGTTGAGATGAAACATTACAGCACAGGGCACAGAAGAAAAGAGAAATTCTTTCGTTTAGAGGTGGTACAATTTTCCTTATTGTCTTTCATTTATAATCAGTTTCTAAATGCCCACATGTCCCTCCCAAATAGGCATCCAGCCAGTACAAGAATCATGCTCTACCATTCCCCTCCCCCAAGATGTCCATGCCCAAATCCCCAGAACCAATGAACATCACTTCATATGGCAAAAAAGGACTTTGCAGGTGTGATTAAGTTAAGGAGTTTGAGAGGGGGAGATTATCCTTGGTCATACAAGTGGGCCCAAGGACTCACAAGTATCCTTATTAGAGGAAGATTTGAATACGGAAATAGACAATTTGCTGATGGAAGCAAGAGACTGAGTGCTGGGAGGAAGGGAGCACAAGCCAAGGAATGCCGATGGCCTCGAGAAGCTATGAAAGGCAAGAAAATGCATTCTCCCCTGGATTCTCCAGAAGGAACCAGCCCTGCCAACATCTTGACTTTAACCCACCAATTATTTAAAGTGGTTAAGTAATTTGTTCAAAGTTGTAAAGCTAATTCCTAGCCAAACGGGACTTCAAGCCCAGTTTGAGTCCAAAAATAATTACATTGAATTTAACAACTAAAATATGTAAAACTTAAATTTTCTCTCAGTGGTCTTTCTTATACTTTGGGAATCTATTATCCCATGTCTGCTGGTGTGTGCTAGCAGAGGACCACACAAAAGAATTGATATTAACAGCAAAACTCAGGATCATCAATGCCCAAGATGCAATTGCTTATTTAAAAACCCTAGGTATTTGGAACTGTAATTATAATGTTATCATGTTTTATGGAATGTACCATTTCATTATATTCAATATTCCTAAGCATTGTAAATGGAGAACAAATAAGAGGTGACTTACATGCAAGGATGCTCATCATTGCTAATCATTAGAGGAATGCAAATCAAAACTACAATGAGGTATCACCTCACACCGGTCAGAGTGGCTGTCATGAAAAAGTCGACAAATAATAAATGCTGGAGAGGGTGTGGAGAAAAGGGAGCCCTCCTACACTGTTGGTGGGAATGTAAGTTGGTACACCCACTATGGAGAACAGTATGGAGGGTCCTTAAAAAACTAAAAATAGAGTTACTATATGATCCTGCAATCCCACTCCTGGGCATATACCCAGATAAAATTCTAATTCAAAAAGATACATGTACCTCTATGTTCACAGCAGCACTATTTACAATAGCCAAGACATAGAAACAACCTAAATGTCCATCGACAAATGAAGATGTGGTGTGTGTGTGTGTGTGTGTGTGTGTGTGTGTATACATATATATATATATACATATAAAATATGGACTATTACTCAGCCATAAAAAAGAATGAAATAACACCAGCAGCAACATGGATGGATCTAGAGATTATCATATAAGTGAAGTAAGTCAGAAAGACAAAGACAAATACCATATGATATCACTTATATGTGAAATCTAAAATACAACACGAATGAACTTATCTATGGAACAAAAACAGACTCACAGACATAGAGAACAGATTTGTGGTTGCCAAGGGGGAGGGGGAGGGGGGAGGGAAGAATTGGGAGTTTGGGGTTAGTAGATGAAAACTATTATATATAGGATGGATAAACAACAAGGTCCTACTGTATAGCACAGGGAACTATATTCAATATCTTGTGATAAATCATAATGGAAAAGAATATATATATATGTGTAACTGAACACTTTGCTGTTCAGCAGAAATTAACACAACACTGTAAATCAACTATACTTCAATAAAATTTTTTTAAAATAAAAAAAAATAATAATAAGGTGTGCCTTTTGAGGTTGCCATCTATGTAGAAGGCTCCAGGCCATGATAAACATTTAATTATAACAACTGTACAAATACATCAGTGATTTTTATTTTCCTCATTTTACAGTTGGGGAAACTAAGGCTTGGAGAGCTTAAATAACTTGCCTAAAGCCGCCCATTTTATGTGTGGCAGAGCCTTGGGTTGAACCAAGAGCATCTGCTTCCAAAATCCTCGCTCTCTTCTGTAACCCCACTGAGCTGGGAGAAAACTATCAAACTCGATCTGCCTTCCCCTCAAAAACCTGTCATCCGGAAAAGCGTTCCACCCCATCCTCAGTCCCTGATGATGACTCGGTCTGAGGGTAGTATAACAATTAGCTCTGGGGAGAGATGGGGCAGAAAGGCCAGAGGCAGAGTGAGAAGTGCTCAGCCCATCGTTTTCTAGTACTCTGCAAAGAACGCGATGACTTCTTGGGATGAGAAGAAGGGATGAGCTAGAAAAGCATTCATTTTGTTGAGTCCAAGTCTGTGTGCACGTGACCTCAACCCCATTCCCGTTCCCCGATCTCTGGGGTCACAGAGAACAAACCTATGCCCCCTCCAGGCGATGAAGCGTTCCTGCCTCCTCCCTGTTTTTATTTGTCTCTGAGCTAAACACATTCCTCTTTTTCAACCACCCTTGGTGAGACCAGGTTTCTGTGTTAGGATCTGTCAGGATCGGAGATGACTCTCTAACTGGCTGCTGCCTTGACTTGATTCCTGCCGTCTCAGCAAGACAGACGCCTCAGGACACAGAGAGAGAAACTGGTCAGAGATTTGGGGTTTGTTTTTCTTTTCCTTCAGTTACTACTCAAGACAATGCAATGCAATATCTAGCTCTTCTAATCGCTGCTTCCAGCCCATGGTCAAGGGAGTGATGACTTGAATGAAGGGCAGCCATGGTCCCCTAAGCTGGCACTGCTCACTTACACACAGGGGGCGACACACAGTGGTAGCCCACACCCCGCAGCCAACCCCATGCAGGACCAGGAGCCTGCTTCAGTGGGGTAGGGGGAGCATCACCTTTGATTTCCTCCCCAGGGCAGAAACATTCCTGTCTCATCCAAGGCATTCAGGGGAGCTTCCTGTCCATCTCCAGAGACGCAGACAAACATAACTTCCAGACACGGAGCCCCCTGTCACAGGAATGCCATAAATATCCGAGGGGAAAGGGCCCCGAGCACAGGAACAGTGACCATGCTCAGTTACGTCAATTTGTTCTCATGAAAAAGGAAAAGTTCTTCCTTCCAGGTGAGCTCTTGTGGGGTCTTCAGGCCCCTGAAGGGAATCTGACCCATGATCTCCTATAACAGTTTCCATTTTCACCATCTTGGCTCTCCTGTAGAGAATACCATTTACGATGCCCTATTTCACAAAGCAATACAATTGAGGTATTTAAGAAAATAAATGACTCATGGTGCATTCTTCTCTAAGAAAGATGGCACCACCTCCTTCAAACAAAATCCTCTAAAGCATACCTGTGCTAAAAGAAAAGCGCACAGACTTGATCTGGATTTTATCACAAAACAACCGATTTAAACACATATTGACCTAGGATGATGCTACCACGTTGCAAACCAGATGCAGGGCTACTGCCAAGAAATCTCTGACTTTCCAACAGTACACTTTGGGCTCCAGGGTCCTCATGGACTTTGGTTCCGGAACCATTTCCACCAGGTCTGGGAGCCCTGAGGTCTGTGGAACAAGTAGAATCAGGAATCTGGGGTTCAGGTCCAGTCTCTGCTTATTTTCATTCTGGGATTTTGCACAAGCCCCTCAGGCTTCTGAGCTTTGACGACCTCATCTGTTGAATCACTGTCACTTCCCACAGCAATACTTGCCTCCCGGGTTATTGTGAGAAGTAATGAGGGAAGCACTGTTTCACACAAACATAACTTGTAGGATATGATCAAGGGGCAGATTCAGGTCTCACCAGCTCTATGGGTTCATCTCCCAGAACAGGTTTTTTCTTGCCCCTGTATCAGATTTAGGGCAAGTCTCATGATTCTTCCACACACCTTAAAGGCATCAAACAAGTCTTGGCTGGGTAATTCATATCTTTGGGTCTGAATGGATAAATAAACCTTTTCACTTCTTTGTTCACTCACAGCTTCTCTGTGTTCACTGTGGGCAAGGAGGTGGGCTGCCTGCCTGGGAGGAGGTAGCGTTTGCCTTCTCTTTCCCATCCTGCACATTCATCCCTTCTCCTCAACCTTGTTAATCATGGTTTCTGACCCTTCTGGATCAGAGCTTGAGGGAAGGAGAGAAGAAAAGGAATTTCATCTCGGGATCACCTGGCGTGAACCCCCAGCTTCCCTCCTGGGGCTCTCCCCTGAGCCTCTGAAACATGCCCTCCCTGGCCCCATAGCTGGAGGTTGCTCTGCTGTAGTTCTGTTGACTTGGACAAATGCCTCTCTTCCAGCCGACATTCACACATCCTGCTTTAGCCCCTGGAAATCCAGAGCCCCCACTCCTCTCTGATGGGAGGCATCTCACCCCTGCTGGTTTTAACATCCTGGTTAAAACCTAAGACAGCCCCACCGTCCACAAGCTCGGCCCCATCTGTTCCGCAGGGCCCACTTCCTTTGCCTAGAGAAGCGCTGGGAGTGCAGCTGACCCCAAGGCAGCCGCAATCTCTCCATCACTCCATCCTCTCAGCAACTGGCCAGTCTCTCGCCCTCTGGGATCCTGGAGATGAGTCGTGTACCCGTCTGTGGTATCCACCAAACTGCCAGAGACACATAGTACGTTCTCTGGGCAGACTCCTACAGCCCTCCTCTCTGGACCTGAAGTGAAGCACCCTTAGGAGACCAACTCACCAGCCCCCAATAGCTCCATCTTCAATTCTCTTTCTCATCTCCTACCCTCTTGCCCATCTTTCCAACCTCTTTGAGGCTGGAGATGAGTGGTCAGAAGGAAGTCAGAACCCAAGTTTCGTTCACAGTCTTGCCTCTGGTTTTCCACCTTACTTTGGATGGTAGCCTGTATTAACAATAATAGTAACAATGGCAGCCAACACTGATCAGTCACTAAGATGTACTGGGCACCGGACCAAGTGCTTTGTGAGTATTGTCTCATTGAATCCTCATTACAACCCATGAGGAAGCTGTGCTGTTTGCCTACTTGACAGATGAGGCGACTGAAGCTCAGAGAAGACCAGGTGACTTGGCTAGGATCACAGAGTCCATAAGGGGCAACGGTTGGATTAAAAAGCTGTTGGCCAGTGCCCCAATCACTCTCCTCATTAGACACTAGAAGCCTTTTGTAACCATCAAATCAGTCATTTATTTGATAGTCTATGAGAAAGTCTTTTGTAAAACGATAAAGTATTCTTCAATTATTTATATTGTTATTGTAGTTGTAAAAAACAGTAATTTTTATTATTCCCTTCTATTGGTATGGCTTTGGGCTGCTTATATAAGACACATTAAACACTCCAAAATGATTTAAACTGAGGCTGGGAATTGGGAGGTGATAGAATAAGTGTTACAGCAGCCATTAAAATGTCTTAAACATTAAGATTCCTAAAAATGGAATATTTAACTATATTAAGAGCGCCAAGTGAAACTGGCTATTTTCCCAAGCACAATCTCTAGTAATTGCCACTTGACTGTATAGTGAACCGAACAAACTGACACATAGGCAACACAAATGATGTTCAAGTCTCCCCCCCACACCATTAGGTGCATGGAGCTTCACTGATTGCTCAGAAAACAGAACGCCTATGCTTTGTTTTGGATACATACAAACATCAGAAATATTTCCACAGGTTTCCCCTCTACTTAAAAGAATTTTAAAAGAAAGTTTTCCATTCAACCATTACATGGGTGAAAAGGATGATAATGTCAGCAGCTAACAGGAAATGAGTCGCTGCTCTTTGCCGGGCGCTGGCCTGAGCACATCAAAAGAAAGGCTTCCTTCAACCTTCTCAACAATAGTCTGAAGTAAAACCAGGAGGATTCCCGAGTTACAGAGGGGGCTTAGGATAGTCACCGTGGTAGGCAGAATAATTCTCCCCAGAGATGTCCACATCCTCATCCCTGGAACCTGTGAGTCAGCTACATGGCAAAAAGACATTGCAGATGAGATTAAGTCCAGGATCGTGACATGGGGAGATGATGCTAGATGATCCAGGTGGTAATCACAAGGATCCTTGAAATCACCATGGAATCACAAGGAGACTTAAAATATGGAAGAGGGAGGCAGAGGGTAAAGTCAAATTCAAAGGCAGATTTGAAGATGTTACACTGCTGGCTTTGAAGTTGGAGGAAGGGACCATGAGCCAAGGAGTCCAGGCAGGCCCTAGAAGCTGGAAAAGGCAAGAAATGGATTCTCTGCCAGAATCTCCAGCAGGAACACAGCCCTGCTGACACCTTGATGTTAGCCCACTGGGACCCCTTTTGGACTTCTGACCTCCAGTACTGTAAGATAGAAAAACTGTATTGTTTTAAGCCACTACATGTGTGTAACTTGTTACAGCAGCAATAGGAAACCAACACAGTCACCTCACATTAGTAAACGACGGAGGCTGGATTTGAACTCTGGTGTGCCTGACTCCAGATTTCATCCTGTGCTTTCTCACTCTTGTGGTTTGAATTGTGTCCCCGCCTCCCCACCCTCAAAAAATAATAATAATGATGTTGAACTCCTAATCCCCAGTATCTGTAAATGTTACCTTCGTTAGAAATAAGGTCTTTGCTGATGATCCAGGTCAATTGAGGTCATTAGGGTGGGTACTAATCCAAAGTGATTGGTATCCTTATAAAAGGGGGAATTTGACCAATGACGTGCACAGAGCGAAGATGACATGAAGAGACATAGGGAGAAGACAGCCATCTACAAGCCGGGGAATGCCTGAGGCTACCAGAAGCTAGGAGAGATGCCTGGAACAGTCCTCACGCCTTCAGAGGGAGCATGGCCCTGCCAACACCTTGATTTTGAACTTCCGGCCTCCTGAACTCTGAGACAATAAAACTGAACTGTTCTAAGCCACCCAGAGTGTGGTACTTTATTTCAGAAGCCCTAGGAAAATAGCACACCCACAGTGCAGAACAACCTCAAGGCACTTGAGTCTACAGTCTAAGGGAGACACGTTCTCCACAGCCAGCATTAAGGAAGCTATTAATAAGAAACTGGAAACAATACCAACTTACTTGTGTGCATAAGTTTTTATTTTATAGGCACTTTTTACCAGTATAAACTTATCTGATCATGCCACGATCATGTAAGCAAGGCAAGGATTGTTTCTCTAGCATGGCGCTACCATAGTAGTATGTATGTTTCAGACACCAGCCTAAGACTGTGCAAATCCTGCCCCAGTCACTGACTCAGGAAAGTTACTAACCTTTGATAATCCTCGGTTTCTTCATCCATGCGATAGAAATCATCATAATAGTTCCTGCCTCATGAGGTTCTTGAGATGGTTAAATTAGAGAACACATGTAGAGTTCTTCATCCAGCCCCGAAGAAGCCCCCAGAAAACGCTTTTACATGATAGGAAAACTGAAGCTCAGAGAAGTTAAGTGATTTCCCTAAGGACATTTGGCTTCTAAGTCACAAAACCAGGACTAAAATCCAAGGCTTCTAAATACTAAGGCAGGGGCTTCCCTGGTGGCGCAGTGGTTAAGAATCTGCCTGCCAATGCAGGGGACACGGGTTCGAGCCCTGGTCCGGGAAGGTCCCACATGCCGCAGAGCAACTAAGCCCGTGAGCCACAACTACTGAGCCCGAGTGCCACAACTACTGAAGCCCGCACACTCTAGGGCCTGTGCTCTGCAACAAGAGGAGCCACCGCAATGAGAAGCCCACTCACCGCAAGGAAGAGTAGCCCCCGCTCGCCACAGCTAGAGAAGCCTGCGCGCAGCAACGAAGACCCAACGCAGCCAAAAATAAAATAAATAAATAAATGTATAAATACCAAGGCAGAACTCTTTGCACCATAATATCCTGTCTCTCTATTACCCTTCATTTTCATTATTCTTTGGGTTTAAATAAATCTGAACCTTTTCATCTTTTGAGCAATTCTAAATTTAGTTCTGCTTCCCATGTCCATCCCATCGGTCAAGAAAGATTACAGTTTCTATAAACCACTAAGTCTTCTTGCCCAATTCTTTTACGAAACCCTTTATGCCAAGAACTAAGTCATCTTATTGCCCAACAGCAAAGTAGTTCTCTCAAGATAATGCCTTCTCTAGATAAAACACCGAGACATGAAAAGATGGAAGACACCGCAGCCCCCAAACTGCTGAGTCCCCCAAACCTGCCATATTGTATTCCAGAGTCACCATGGTTTGGCAAGGCAACCCTGATAACTCATGAGTTCTTCTGGTGTTTGTTAATAAACTCAGCACCCTGCAGATTGAAAAGCTGCCTTGGGACCTCACTTCCCCCTTATTATATTTTCTGCATTTATCCAACCATCTCAGAAAGTGGTTCTCCTTAAAATTATGAGTACAGAATGAAAAACCCATCGGGATTTAATGACCATATTTCAGCATCTTATTGCTTAAAGGAACTTGGCTTTTTCAGCGCTTTTGCAACTGTGCAAACAGGAAGCAGATCAAAAAGGTAGAGGGAGAGTTTGATTTTTTTTTTTTTAACCTCCACAAACCACCCATCAAAGTTAAACTATTGATAGGGAGAAAGGAGAAGGTAGGAAGAACCATGGGTGCGGAGGATTGGAGAATATTAAAAAAGACAATCTCTCAGTCTAATAAAATACAATTAACTGAATTTCATCAAGGCCTCTATAAAAAATACACAAAGAATCAATATTAGGCATAAAACCCAAAAGTGGGTTGTTATCTCTAAACCAGAGAAAACATTTCATTAGGCTGAAGGGTTTTATACTCCCATTGGGAAAATTGCTTTTTCCTCATACCACTCCTTTGCTCGCTACAGAAACTCAATTGAAAAGTCAATCATCAAAATCACTTAGCAAATGTCAAAAGGTACTGCCACTTTCTAAATATATTTGTTTATGGAAAATTCAACCCCTAGAAACCCTGGCACCTTTCCTCTGAACTGACTCACACCCCTCCATCATTTTGCTGTTTTTACTTTTTCCCAGATTTCTTTTTCTGTTTGCTTGTTTTTGTTGTTGGAAACAGAAAGCCCGTTTTATAAGGTTATGGCGAACAGCTTTCCCCTCTAACATTTCAATGTTCTTTCACGGCCACTGCACCGCCAAGCCCTCCTGCTGCCCCGAGTTATAAATAAGCATCGCTCTTAAGTCCCACTGGCCACAGCAAGAAAAGCCTTTTCCAGGCTAATCACATGCGGGGTAGTCCTTCCACACATCTTCTCTGGAAAAACCTGTTGCTTAATTTACCCTCTGCCCAGTCACAATGCTGGTTTGGTTTCAGGTCCTGCCAGCCCCAGCTGGACAAGGCACTCCCCCTCCTTCACGACTCACCAAAACACAAGTGGAACAGACACACAGAGACCCCAGAAGCGGAATGTGAAGATCAGGCACACACACACAGTCAAAGCTGGAACTTAAAGAATCACCTGGAGACCTCAAGTCATAAAGTCTTGAACGAGATAGAACATGATGTAAGACTGCTATGCCTGGATACCAATGACCTAGCAAATAGTAACCACAGTAAAATAGCAATTGATGGGGTACCTCCGATGGGCACTTGACATGTTTTATCCTTCCACTTCTGAATTCTTTCTTCACTGGCATCTGGGGGAGATTGCTGCATTTTCTGGACATAGTGTTGTTAAACTCACATGTAATATATCTGAACACGCTTTATCAACTATCAAGTGCTTTAAGACAGGAAAGAATTATTTTGCCAAGCACAACTTGTTCTATTCGTCACCAGTCTGTGTGTGTATTCATTTATTCAGCTAACTAAATTAACCAGACTGTCTACATATTTCTAACATTTTGCCTTGTCCATGTGGATGTCTCCTAAAGATGACAGATGGTGACAATAGCGGACAGCTGCAGCAGTCCCGGTCCCTAAAGAACATGTCTGGTGTCAGTGTTCTCCTAATAATCCTTAAATTTGGAAAGCCACCTCTGATGCTGTCAGGTCCAAACCCTTTTCCTGATCATGCAGCTCTTTCCAAAAGAACTTTCCATCATCAACAGGGAAAGTATCTAAATCTTAAAAGGACTTGTAAAAAAGAATTTACTTAGTACTGAAGGATGTACTTTACCTACGTGTCGTGGTATATATTTCATTGGCATGTAACCGACATGAAAACCTTGGTCTGCATTGCCAACGGCTCACACACGGCCTGGCACTCAGTGAAAACATAATGACTTAACATATTGCATCCACGAAATATCAAAAATCGGACTATAGCTAATATTAAATTGTGGTAGAAAAAGAAGCAATTGACTACATCATACAACTGAGTGAAAATCAGGATTGACCAGTAATTAGCAGGACCACAGCGGTGTGGCTAAAGTATACTAAAGCCATTTAATAAATTAGCATTTGAAAAACAAAGGCAAACATTGGGATTATTCAAGTAAGGGTGGTGGCAGCCAGCAAAGGACTTTTAGCCATAGCATTAAACCTGCCTAAGTCACACATGGGTATGAGTAAAGATAGTAAGAATTATGGTAAGAAAGCCAATATGATACTTCACACAATAATAGTAAGAATTATATATTAGATATATGTAAATATATAGTTTAGTTTATAATATTTTAACAGCATATTCGTATCCATAAAACCTTTGACTTCCAACCTCTGATCAGAGTAATAAATCCCCTTTTCCAAGCCAGAGAACGCTACTGAGACTTTAACCATAGTCATGCTGTCATCTAGTGGACATCCCTTAGAACTGCGGCTCTTCCATCTCCTGGAAATTGTTAAGAAAGGATTTAAAGTGCTAAGGTTCATGTCAGACATTGCTTTTCCCTTAGGAGGCTAATTTGTGGAATTCCTTTATAGATTTCCTTGAGTGTATCTCAGAGAATTCTTACACTATCCCTCTCTCCTGTCTTGGTAGAAAGATATTTTCAAATATGTCAGTGACACTCGGTGAGTCAGAATAGAATTTCTGTTTATCTGCTTTTGTCTAAAAATGAGAAGCTTCTAACAAGAGAAAAGATGTCCCCTGGAAAGAAGCACCATCAGAGGGCAATCGCCTGCCTTTTGTTGAGCTCCATGGCGTGTCTTCGAGGAGCTAGACCTCAAACGGAAACTCTGGCCTATAGCTTCCTCTTTTTTTTTTCTTTTTGTTGTTGTCCTGAGACATTTATGAACATTGTTGTGGGACAAAAGTGCTACTGTTTGGAAAGAAATGTTTTGCTTTAGCCCCTTTACATGCATGGCTGCAGGACTGAGGTCACACCAAGGAGGAGGAAGGACGCGAATGCAAAAGCAGAGAGGCTGGGCTCCTTCCTCAGCTGTGCACCCTGAAGGAGTCATCTCTCCGAGCCTCAGTTTCTCCTTCTGCTGAAAGGGCAGGGGCATTAGATGACGAAAGTAACTCCTCGCTCAAACGCACATTCAGATACATCTGCCTACATATGTGAGCTTTACTGCCCTATGAATAAAGCAAGTACTGTGCCAGGATTACAAACATATATAAATAGATAAACATGTAATACAAATAAATACATAACATACACAATGTATTAATTTATACATTGCCTGCTATACATAAAATAATATATAATGTATAAATATTTATATATATATGTATTTGCCAAAGTGATAAGCCAAAAAATGCTGTCTTTTTATTATATTAATTAACCTATGCATTTTCGTGATATCTCCTGTGCACTAGAGCAATGCAAGTCTCACATGGTGACCATCAGAATGCTTTGGTTGACTTGGTCTCTGCTTGGGAATGGCAGCTAAGGTGGCTTCCTTACCACAAACTGCTAAAATGGCCATTCTCCGTGGATCTAGCAGGCTTTGCAGAGGTCCTCAAGGGAAGAACTGTTTTACCTGCGCACCCCGGGGTGCTCTGTTCTGAAATGCATCACCCTCCAGGGCAACACTCCTGAGGCTGTGATCAACCACTGCTGAGCCCCTGGTGGCCATCTTGTCTCTGTTTGCTCTGCGGTGTCCCCATTCACTCAGCAGGAAAGGCGAGCTTTTTGTTTTAATTGTAAAACAGAACTGGCCCTTTACTGGTCGAAGGCTGTTCACAGGACTCCCAGAGGCACTCAGATCGGTGCCCCTTACGGATCTGCAGCTCCCAGAGTGGGGAAGGCTGGGGAGCTGGACACACACACACACACACACACACCCCCAAGGTGCCAGCTTCTTCTTGACTTGGGCCACTTACGCCATCTCTCTGTGCCTTACTGTCTGCAAATAGTACTTTACAGGATTAAAAGAGCTCCCTTCGAAAGTAACAGAAGCAGAGGCTGCCTCCAACGTGCCGACTCCCTCTCCTTACTGGAAGGGACTTCTGCCCCTGTTCCCTGGGTCTTTTCCTTCTCTGCTGAAGTGAGTAGGTCCACCTAGAAGGCAACCTTAAGGTTCTCTCTCTCTCCAAAACCTGCAGCCTTGTATGCCAGCCCCGTGGGGTCTTCTCCTTTGGAAACCCCAAGCCCACCCCGACTGCTGCTGCATCGAGAAGCACTCAGGAGCCCCAGTCTTCCCTCTTGAAACACCTCAGCTACAAAGCCCACTGTCCAGCCCCAAGCAAAAGGACCCAGCTCTTTCAATTCTCCAAATCCAGAATCCCTGGACTCCTTCTACAAAGGATATTCATCTTAGGTGGCCGAAATAGCTCAGCTGGGAGAGCGTTAGATGGCAGATACTCATCTCTGCCATGGATATAAAATCCAGAAGCAATCAAAATGACTAAAAACAGGGACGATTAGATTAGGGTCCACAACCTCAACTGAATGTAACATGGCCACTAAAAATTACAATTATGAAGCCACATAAAAATACAGTACCTTTTACAAAATTGCAAACTATAGAATAATGCTTTGAAGACTGATTATGACGATGCCAAAATGTGCCTATACCCGGGCAAAGGAATCCAGAAAGAGGAAAATTGCTTTGTTGTTAGGATATAAATATTATGGCGAATTATTGTAAATTTTTAAAATGTCCTTTCCATTGTTATAATGTGTTCTTATAACAGATAAAATTTGACCTAACAAGCACGAAGAGCAGAATTTATTTAAAATTTCCATCTTAAATGGATAAAATAAATAGAACACTAAAAATAACAGTGTTGAATTAAATACACGTACTACAAGTTTATAGTAATGAGAGCTCTCACTTCCAGAGTACTTAGTATATGCCATGCGTGCATAATCTCATTTAACCTGATAACCATACTTACAGGATTAATCTACCTAGTTTCACACATGAGGAACCTGCAGCCCAAAGAAGGGAAGTGTTGTGCCCAAGATCAGAGAACAAAAGGCAGAGGTGAGGGAGGTCTGTCTGGATTTCCAAACCCAACGATGGGCGGCAGGGGGCGGTCACTTATATTGCATGATTCATTGCTAACACAGCAGAGCACCTATGGAGTATTAACATAAAAGTTTGGTAAAGTTTTCTGCCTTGTTTAGCAGTGCAATCATGCCCAAATACTTCATTTGGGTAATTTATATTAGTGGAAAATGCTTAAAAGCAGATTACACTTTTCACTTTGCCTATCTCTGAAACAGAGTTAATGGGCTACAGGTAAACTATGTGATACTTATTAAAATGGACTTTTATTGCATCCTAAATAGCTGTGGTAGCTTCACTGCGAATTTTAAATGTACACTGTCTTTATTTTCACTCTGAAAATACAGTTTATATGATTCCTTGCTAATCCATTTCTTATCTGATTAGTATTTGATGACTCAGGTTCAGCAGCTGACACATACTAATGATTCTGTCTACAACAGTGGAATAGGGAAGGGGTGGTGTGACCCACACGAAAAGAGTGCCTGTGATGTTATAGACTAATTCACATCTGCAAAGCCATTTAAGCCTTCAAGAAAACACTGTACTCATGTTTTGTCATTTGGCCACTCAGAACCTTGCATGAAAATATAATTCATCTTACACAACTGGTGTCCTAGACGTTCCGTAAAACAAGTTGCTGTTATTGAATTATACTTTTTGGCCCCTGAAAAGTATTGAAAGGGCCCTGCATCCCAAGCCACTACAGAAATCACACCCTCACCCCCAACAATTTTGTCTGCTAAAATTAGGTTAAAGTGTCTTTGATAAATGAGGAGACGGAAAGTTGTCATAAAGATGATAACTACAGAGGAATATAACGGTAGAAGAACAATCCAGATTATTTGCTTTGTTGCGAGTGGAGGGCAATTATGGTCAGATTATCAATCTTTTAGCCTCAGGCCTTTATATTCTACCAAAAGTTAATGGAAAATCCATAACACATGGAGAACTCATCACTGGCATCACCATGTCCCTTATAATCCAGACAAGACTGGCTGTAACTCCCATTTCATTTCAACCATCCACAAGATTTCTGGGGATTCGTGCCTTTCCGTGGCCTCTGATTTAGAGCCCTGCTTCTGCCGAATTTGCTAAATTTCTGGATTATCTCCTCATCCTATCCCTGTTCTGCCCTGTACCAACCCTCTCCGGGGACATCGCAGTTTCCTGCATCTGCACAAACCGCCTTTTCTCTTTTTCTGTCTCTCTCAAGTTCTCTCTCTCATACACACACATGCTTACACACATCGTACATGCATACACACAACCGGGCCTGCATTTGCATGCACATACATGCACATATACACTCACACAAGCACACCACATAGAAAAAGCATACGCTTGTGTGCACAATATACTTCACCAAAGATTTCAACAAATTGGGAGCGGGGAGAGCTACATTACTAACATGCAGCCCCTTGGTGTTGAGCATTTGTCATCTCTGTGCATAAAATTCCTTTGAGCTCCTTACCAACAGGGGCACCATGATGGTTAACTGTATGTGTCACCCTGACAAGGTCACACGATGCCCAGATATCAAGTTAAACATTATTTTGGGGTGCGTCTGTGAGAGGGTTTCTCAAAGAGATTAGCATTGGAATTGATGGGGTAAGGCACATGGCCCTCCCCAGGTGTGGGCGGGCATCATCCGATCTGTTGAGGGCCTGCATAGAACAAAAAAGTGGAGAAAGGTTGAATTCACTCAGCCTGACTGTTTGAGCTGGGACATTGCTTTTCTGTCTTTGGTGCTCCTGGTTCTCAGGCCTTCAGACCTTGACTGGAAACTCCATCTCACAAAGAGCAGATCATAGGATTTCTCAGCCTCCATAATTACGGGAGCCAATTCCTTATAATAAATCTCTTTCTAGATTTACATATACATGTACATGTACATATACATATACATCCATACCCTATTGGTTTTGTTTCTCTGGAGAATACTGACTAATAGGATAGACGCACTTCATACTTCTTTGGCCTCTGGCCCCCTCTCCAGCTTCATCCTCCCTTCTCCTTCTCCTCAAGTCCTGATATCTATACACAGCATTTTTGAAATTCCTTGGGTTGTCTTGACCCCTAAGAACCCTCAGTGCTTCCACTTCCATTCCCAGATGACTTCTCAAGATATTTTCCTAAAATAGCTCCCTTCCTGGGAATATTTCCAGTAGCAGATGTTAAAATAATACATTCTTTCCCTACTTGCTTCTCTCTTCCCTACTTTTTTCATGCCTATTTTCTCCCAGACCTACTTTTTCCTGGTAGCCAAGACAATAAACAAAAGCCATATTCTGGATTTGATAAAGCCCAGTAACACAAAGAATCATTAATTAAGTTTAAAACCATTCTATCTTTATGGGTATCCCACTAATCTAAAGGACTTTACTGGCCTAAACTGTGTTAAACACAAAGAGTTTATCTGTATATTCCTTGGCTTAGGATCCAAACCATCCAGAATCCCCATTGATTCCATGGCACTCAGCTCTACTCAGGGACAGCTGGTCATCCCTCAACCACAAGATTTGAAGCCTAGAAGGCAGATGTTCAGTAATCCAAGAAGAAAGAAAAATTAAGAAAATAATCCCATTTACAACTGCATCAAAAAGAATAAAAAACCTAGAAATAAATCTAACCAAGGAGGTAAATGACTTGTACTCTGAAAACTATAAGACATTGATAAAAGAAATTGAAGATGATGCAAACAAATAAAAACATATATCGTGTTCATGGATTGCAAGAATTAATATTATTAAAATGACCATAATACCCAAAGCAATCTAGATTCATGAAATCCCTATCAAAATATCAATGGCATTTTTCACAAAACTAGAACAAATAATTCTAAACTTTCATGGAAACACAAAATAACCCAAATAGCCAAAGCAAGCTTTAGAAAGAACAAAGTTGGAGGTGTCACACTCCCTGACTTCAAACTATCAAACTATACTACAAAGCTGAAATAATCAAAAAAATTTGGAACTTGGGGGGACCTTCAAGATGGTGGAGGAGTAAGATGTGGAGATCACCTTCCTCCATCTACATGTGGAACAACTCCTACAGAATACCTACTGAATGCTGGCAGAAGATCTCAGACTTCCCAAAAGACAAGAAACTCCCCACATACCTGGGTAGGGCAAAAGAAAAAAGAAAAAACAGAGACAAAAGAATAGGGACGGGACCTGCACCTCAAGGAGGGAGCTGTGAAGGAGGAAAGGTTCCCACAAACTAGGAAGTCCCTTCACTAGCGGAGATGGAGGGTGGGCAGGGGGGGAGCTTCAGAGCCACGGAGGAGAGCGCAGCAACAGGGGTGCAGAGGGCAAAGCGGAGAGATTCCCGCACAGAGGATCAGTGCCGACCAGCACTCACCAGCCCGAGAGGCTTGTCTGCTCACCCACCGGGGCAGGCGGGGGCTGGGAGCTGAGGCTCGGGCTTCAGAAGTCAGATCCCAGGGAAGGGACAAGGGTTGGCTGCGTGAACACAGCCTGAAAGGGGCTAGTGCACCACAGCTAGCCGGGAGGGAGTCCGGGAAAAAGTCTGGACCTGCCTAAGAGGCAAAAGACCATTGTTTCGTGGTGCGCAAGGAGAAGGGATTCCTCCCCTGTGTGCCCACAGAAGTCAGAGCACTGCCTAAACGAGCTCCAGAGACAGGCACAAGCCATGGTTATTAGCTCAGACACCACAGATGGGCATGAAATGCTAACGCTGCTGCTGCAGCCACCAAGAATCCTGTGTGCAAGCACAGGTCACTATCCACGCCCCCCCCAGGAGCCTGTGCAGCACACCATTGCCAGGGTCCCGTGATCCAGAGACAAGTTCCCCAGGAGAACACACGGTGCACCTCAGGCTGTTGCAATGTCACACAAGCCTCTGCCACCACAGGCTCGCCCTGCATTCCAGTTATAACTACTGTACCCCATCCTCCCCCCCGGCCTGAATGAGCAAGAGCCCCCTAATCAGCTGCTGCTTTAACTCCATCCTGTCTGGGTGGGAATAGATGCCTGAGGGTGACCTACATGCAGAGGCAGGTCCAAATCCAAAGCTGAACCCCAGGAGCTGTGTGAACAAAGAAGAGAAAGGGAAATTTCTCCGTGCAGCCTCAGGAGCAGTGGATTAAATCCTCACAATCAACTTGATGTACCTGCATCTGTGGAACACCTGAATAGACAATGAATCATCCCAAAATTGAGGCAGTGGACTTTGGGAGTAACTGTAGACTTGGGGTGTAACTGTAGACTTGGGGTTTGCTGTCTGTGACTGATTTCTTTCTGATTTTTATGTTTACCTTAGCATAGTTTTTAGCGCTTGTTATCACTGGTGGATTTCGTTACTGGTTTTGTTGCTCTACATTTTCATTACTTTTTTTTTCATTTTAATAATTTTTTTTCTTTCCTTTTTTCTCCCTTTTCTTCTGAGCCGTGTGGCTGACAGGGTCTTGGTGCTCTGGCCTGCTGTCAGGCCTGAGCCTCTGAGGTGGGAGAGCTGAGCTCAGGACATTGGACCACCAGAGACCTCCTGGCCCCATGTAATATCAATCGGTGAGAGCTTTCCCAGAGATCTCCATCTGAACGCTAAGACCCAGCTCCACCCCACAGCCAGCAAGCTCCAGTGCTGGATGGCCCATGCCAAACAACTAGCAAGACAAGAACACAACCCCACCCATTAGCAGAGAGGCTGCCTAAAACCATACTAAGTTCACAGACACCCCAAAACACACCACCGGAAGCAGGCCTGCCCACCAGAGAGACAAGATCCAGCCAAACCCACCAGAACACAGGCACCAGTCCCCTCCACCAGGAAGCCTACACAAGCCACTGAACCAACCTCACCCATTGGAGGCAGACACCAAAAACAATGGGGAATATGAACCTGCAGCCTGGGAAAAGGAGACGCCAAACACAGAAGTTAAAAAAATGAGAAGACAGAGAAATATGCAACAGATGAAGGAGCAAGGTAAAAACCCACAAGACGAAACAAATGAAGAGGAAATAGGCAGTCTACCTGAAAAAGAATTCAGAGTAATGGTAGTAGAGATGATCCAAAATCTTGGAAATAGAATGGAGAAAATACAAGAAGCATTTAACAAGGACCTAGAAGAACTAAAGAGCAAACAAACAGTGATGAACAACACAATAAATGAAATTTAAAACTCTCTAGAAGGAATCAATAGCAGAATAACTGAGGCAGAAGAATGGAAAACTGACCTGGAAGAAAAAATTGTGGAAATGACTACCCACAGGCAGAATAAAGAAAAAAGAATGAAAAGAATTGAGGACAGTCTGAGAGACATCTGGGACAATGTTAAACGCACCAACATTCGAATTATAGAGGTCCCAGAAGAAGAAGAGAAAAATAAACGGTCTGAGAAAATATTGGAAGAGATTATAGTCGAAAACTGCCTTAACATGGGAAAGGAAATAGTCAATCAAGTCCAGGAAGCACAGAGAGTACCATACAGGACAAACCCAAACTACCCAGCAAGGATCTCATTCAGATTTGATGGAGAAATTAAAACCTTTACAGACAAGCAAAAGCTGAGAGAGTTCAGCACCACCAAACCAGCTTTACAACAAATGCTAAAGGAACTTCTCTAGGTAAGAAACACAAGAGAAGGAAAATACCTACAAAACCAAACCCAAAACAATTGTGAGGGGATGGAAAAAGATATTCCATGCAAGTAGAAATCAAAAGAAAGCTGGAGTAGCAATTCTCGTATCAGACAATATAGACTTTAAAATAAAGACTATAACAAGACAAAGAAGGACACTACATAATGATCAAGGGGTCAATCCAAGAAGAAGATAAAACAATTGTAAATATTTATGCACCCAACATAGGAGTGCCTCAATACATAAGGCAAATGCTAGCACCCATAAAAGGGGAAATCAACAGTAACATAATCATAGTAGGGGAACTTAACACACCACTTTAACCAATAGACACGTTGTCCAAAATGAAAATAAATAAATAAACACAAGCTTTAAATGACACATTAAACAAGATGGATTTAATTGATATTTATAGGACATTCCATCCAAAAACAACAGAATACACTTTCTCCTCAAGTGCTCATGGAACATTCTCCAGGATACATCATATCTTGGGTCACAGATCAAGCCTTGGTAAATTTAAGAAAACTGAAATCATATCAAGTATCTTTTCTGACCACAATGCTATGAGACTAGATATCAATTATAGGAAGAGATCTGTAAAAAATACAAACACATGGAGGCTAAACAATACACTACTAAATAACCAAGAGATCACTGAAGAAATCAAAGAGGAAATCAAAAAATACTAGAAACAAATGACAACGAAAACACGACAACCCAAAACCTATGAGATGCAGGAAAAGCAGTTCTGAGAGGAAACTTTATAGCAATACAACCCTACTGCAAGAAACAAGAAAAATCTCAAATAAAGAACCTAACCTTACACCTAAAGCAATTAGAGAAAGAAGAACAAAAAAAAAAAAAACCCAAAGTTAGCTGCAGGAAAGAAATCAGAAAGATCAGATCAGAAATAAATGAAAAAGAAATGAAGGAAACAATAGTAAAGATCAATAAAACTAAAAGCTGGCTCTTCTTCTTTTTTTTTTAATGGAATCATACAGTATCTGTCTTTCTTCTTTTTTTAAATTAATTTATTTATTTTTGGCTGCATTGGGTCTCGTTGCTCTGCACGGCCTTTCTCTAGTTGCGGCGAGCGGGGGCTACTCTTCATTGCACTGGCGGGCTTCTCATTGCAGTGGCTTCTGCTGTTGTGGAGCACAGGCTCTAGGCACACGGGATTCAGTAGTTGTGGCTCACAGGGTCTAGAGCACAGGCTCAGTAGTTGTGGCTCACAGGCTTAGTTGCTCCATGGCATGTGGGACCTTCCCAGACCAGGGCTCAAACCCATGTCCCCTGCATTGACAGATGGATTCTTAACCACTGTGCCACCGGGGAAGCCCTAGAAGCTGGTTCTTTGAGAAGATAAACAAAATTGATAAACCATTAGCCAGACTCACTAAGAAAGAAAACTACAGGCCAATACCACTGATGTACATAGATACAAAAATCCTCAACAAAATACTAGCAAACAGAATCCAACAGCACATTAAAAGGAACAGACACCATGATCAAGTGAGGTTTATCCCAGGAATGCAAGGATTCTTCAATATATGCAAATCAATCAATGTGATACACAATATTAACAAACTGAAGAATAAAAACGATATGATCATCTCAATAGATGCAGAAAAAGCTTTCAACAAAATACAACACCGATTTATGATAAAAACCCTCCAGAAAGTAGGCATAGATGGAACTTACATCAACATAATAAAGGCCATATATGACAAACCCACAGCCAACATCATCCTCATTGGTGAAAAATTGAAACCATTTCCACTAAGATCAGGAACTACATCAACATAATAAAGGCCATATATGACAAACCCACAGCCAACATCATCCTCATAGGTGAAAAATTGAAACCATTTCCACTAAGATCAGGAACAAGACAAGGTTGTCGACTCTCACCACTATTACTCAACAATGTTTTGCAAGTTTTAGCCACAGCCATCAGAGAAGAAAAAGAAATAAAAGGAATGAAAATTAGAAAAGAAGAAGTAATGCTGTCACTGTTTGCAGATGACATGATACTATACATACAGACTCCTAAAGATGCTACCAGAAAACTACTAGAGCTAATCAATGAATTTGGTAAAGTAGCAGGATACAAAATTAAGGCACAGAAATCTCTTGCATTCCTATACACTAATGACGAAAATATCTGAAAGTGAAATTAAGGAAACACACCCATTTACCATTGCAACAAAAAGAATAAAATACCTAGGAATAAACCTACTTAAGGAGACAAAAGACCTGTATGCAGAA
>NC_041224.1:167202485-167202871 GCF_002837175.3 Physeter macrocephalus
AGATCAATGGAACAGGATAGAAAGCCCAGAGATAAACCCACACACATATGGTCACCTTATCGTTGATAAAGGAGGCAAGAATATACAGTGGAGAAAAGACAGCCTCTTCAATAAGTGGTGCTGGGAAAACTGGACAGCTACATGTAAAAGAATGAAATTAGAAGACTCCCTAACACCATACACAGAAATAAACTCAAAATGGATTAAAGACTTTTTTTTTTTTTATATAAAGAGGGTGATGTGATTCATTTATTTTATTTTATTTTTTTGTGGTATGCGGGCCTCCCTCCGCTGTGGCCTCTCCCATTGCAGAGCACAGGCTCCGGATGCGCAGGCCCAGCGGCCATGGCTTCACGGGCCCAGCCGCTCCGCGGCATGTGGGATCC
>NC_041224.1:167203301-167210108 GCF_002837175.3 Physeter macrocephalus
ATGGACCTAGAGACTGTCATACAGAGTGAAGTAAGTCAGAAAGAGTAAAACAAATACCGTATGCTAACACATATATACGGAATCTTAAAAAAAAAAATGGTCATGAAGAACCTAGGTGCAGGACGGGAATAAAGACGCAGACTTACTAGAGAATGGACTTGAGGACACAGGGAGGAGGAAGGGTAAGCTGGGACAAAGTGAGAGAGTAGCATTGACATATACACACTACCAAATGTAAAACCTATAGCTAGTGGCAAGCAGCCGCATAGCACAGGGAGATAAGCTCGGTGCTTTGTGCCCACCTAAAGGGGTGGGATAGGGAAGGTGGGAGGGAGACACAGGGGGAGGAAATATGGGGATATATGTATACATATAGCTGATTCACTTTGTTATACAGCAGCAACTAACACAACATTTTAAAGCAATTATACTCCAATAAAGATGTTAAAAAAAAGAGGTACAAACCGCTTATAATAAATAAGTCACAGGGATGTAATATACAGCATAAGAGATGTGTTCAATAATATTGTAATAAGTTTGTATGGTGACAGATGGTTACCAGACTTATCATGGTGATCATTTCATAATGTATGCAAATGTCAAATCACTATGTAGTACACCTGAAACTAACATATATTATATGTCACTATATTTCAATTTTTAAAAAAGACTTCAGGTATTAGAAATATCTGGTAAAGAATATAAATTATGTTTGATGTTTCTCTAAAAGTAGGAATTGAAACATAAGTAAGAAGTAATAATCTAACAAAATGGCCAGCATAAAATTTTTTTAATAAATTAAGAATATGCTCATAGTATTAAAAATATTACCTTGTGATGATGGATGTTCACACATTAGGTTTAAAAATAATCTTCTTTCAGAAAGCAGTTTAGTTTTATTAATTTGGGGGAAAAAAGCATCCATGTAATAGTTTATTTAATGATTTAAAAGATAAAATTCCAATTTTCATTTGTTTTTTTAACTTGCCAGCCAAAGAAACACATATCTGTTACATTCGCTTCTTCATAAGTATGCCATAAGTAAGTGTATTGGGTATAAATTGAATAGCCCGAAATACCGAATTTAACGGAAGACATTGTTTTAAACAAGAAGACACGGGATTATCTTCTGTGAGCAAGCTTATGCTTTTTTCCTTTCCTATTCTATTGTCAGAAACTTTGTCCCCAAACACATGTGAATTCTACTTCTCTGACCAAAGACCTAAACTCTTCTCTGTTTACACAGAAATCATTCCCTAGTTTAATGCCTGCAAATTACATTTATTAAATTAAAAAAAAAAATTCAAGAAGACTGTTGGGGGGCGCCCAGTGCCAAGTGCATGATTCCGTGTCAGAACAGAAGCCTGCCCCAGACTCTCCTTAGGGGGAACCAGAGGGGATCATGCCAGCAGGAGGGATTTCAGGATAATTCAGTAGGAGTGGGCACAGAGGGGACAGCTGGAGTGTCGCTTTCAAACCTCAGTCCCTCATGCCAGACACCCGAATAGAACAGAGTAGGAAAAAATAGAACAAAAGCATGAGCAGATGTGAGCTCAGAATGCCAGGTGTCATCTTTGTTGTGATGGAAAAAGGAGAGAGGAAGGAGGGGACCAACTCCCTGGATCCATGACCTTAAACGCGGGGCCCGTTCTCGGTCACAGATACTCAAGATGATACACAAAAAGCCTGCTGCCTCCAGTTTCAGGGTTTCTGCCTCGGTTTTTCTCCTTTCGCCGGCCTCCTCGGGGTCCCCGGCCCTTCTCTCTCACCTCGGTCCACCCTCCCTCTCACCCCACATTTGCTCTGTGCACACAATCACAGGCTCAGAAGAGACCATTCCTGTCGCTCCTGCCTCCCTGGGAAACGGAGGATGCTTCCCACAGCCCTCAGGGGAGCTGCATTTTCACCCTGTCAGGGGAAAGATGCTCTCTCGGCCAGGAGATTCCATCCTGCCCCAGGGCCTAGGGAAAAGGGGTGGAGGGTACATGATGTGCCCGTATTTTTGTTAGAAAATGTTCCTCTTTGTTCCAGAAATCATTCTCTGGCTCTGCTGGCTTCCTTTTTTCAGTACAAAAGGAGTCAGCTTAGCCAAGGATTATGAGCAATTTGGGAGGTATGATTTCCCTGCCAAGTTGCAAAGAAAATGCAACTGCTGAGGCAATAAAAGGATCAGGGAAGAGTGATGGCCTGGGAGTTCGCTGAATGCAGCAGCCAGAACCACAGGGGGACATGAAATGCAGAGTCCAAGAGGCAACGCAAAGGGCTCTCCAGCTGAGCTCCAGCATCTAAACACAGGAAGCCCCGGGTGCAGGGCTTAAGAACCAAATGTTCTCAGCCTGCATCCCGGTAGCCCCACCAGCAGCATCGGGAGTGCCATGCATGCGCCCTGCCCTGAGCCGGCTCTCCCTTGCCTCTCTGCTATCACACTGCAACCCCCCCACCCCCGCCCCTCAGCCTTCTTGGCTGCTTTCTCCTCTCCCTGCTCTCCTCTTCCTGACCTCCAAACTCAGAACGTCCCAGGGCTCAATCCTTGGACCTCTCTTCCACACAATTCTCACTCTTTAGCTGATCTCATCCATGCTGCAAGGACCATCCACATGCTGATGACTCTCCCCTTAATCCCCAACTCATCTATCCACCTGCCTGCTCAGCGGCTTTATTTGGGTATCTGACAGGCATCTCAAACTTCACATGTCCCAAACAGAACTCTTGGTCTTCTGACCAAAACCCATACCTCCTCCCCTCTTATTCATCTCAGTAGATGGAAAAACCATTCTTCCAACTGCTCAGACTAAAATCTTAAAGTCATCCTTGAACTTCCCTCTTTTATTAGACCATCAGCAAAGCCTATTGGTCAACTTCTAAGTCTACCTAGAATGCAACCGCTTGTTACCACCTCATCACTCCCATCCCGGTACCAACCTCCACCCCTCTGCATCTGGACCTTCGCAATAACCTTCCAACTGGTCTCCAAGTTTCCACCCTTTCTGCGATGTGCTCCACTGGACCTGGGAGTCAGAGCAGACCATTTCCCTGTTTAAATCTTCCAAGGATTTCCAATCTCACTCAGCATAACTTCCTGCACAATCTGTCCTCTGCTGTCCACCATGTCTTGTTTTTATTCTTAGCAATTTGTCATACCTGCCATGTTAAATATGTTTTATTGTCTAGAACGGGAATCAACAAACTACAACACTCAGGCCAACCATCTGTTTCATAAATAAAGTTCTATTGGAGACAGTCATGTCCACTCATTTATATTTTATCTATGGACGCTTTAGTGCAGAAACAGCAGAGTTGAGAGTTGTACCCAGAGACCCATGGCCTGCAAAGCCTAAAATATTTATGGTCTGACCATTTACACAGACCATAAATATATTGACAGACAGCCCCTCACACAACTCCCAGAATTCCCCTGGGGAGGGGATGCCTATGGCTTTGACAGTGCAGAACATTACAGTGTGGGTACCCGAAAAGGAAAACATGACCTTATTTTGGATCACACCTTTGAGACCAGGACATTTAGCTTATAATAAAATTAGCAATTTAAAGGTTATTATTTTAATGATCACCATCAAGTATTCATGTATTTATTCATTCAATATATATTGATTGAGTGCCTGCCATGTGACCATTATTGGGCGGGTAACAGAGATAGAATAATGAGCCCAACAGACATGGCTGTGTTTTCGGAAGCTTGTGGTCCAGTGGAGAAGGCAGACAAAAAACAGAAATTAAACAAATGTTTATGTGCTTGTAAATTCTACAAAGGAGAAGCACAGGGAGGGAAACACAATGAAAGAAAGAGAGGGAGGGAGGGAGGGAGGAAGGGAGGGAGGAAAGGAGGGAGGGAGGAAGAAAGGAAGGAAGGAAGGAAGGAAGGGAGGGAGAGAGGGAAGGGAGGAAGGGAGGGAGGGAGGAAAGGAGGGAGGGAGGGAGGGAGGAGGAAAGAAAGAGAGACGAGAGATGGAGAGGAAGGGAGGAAGGGAGTAAGAAATGAAGAAACAAGAAAGAGAATGGATTCGGCAACTTCTCCACACTCCTAATTTCATCTGACCCACTGTGATTTTCTGGTCTAAAGAACGTGCCCTATTCATAGCTAATTGGCTGGGTAACTCCATCTTACATTCCTAATCAATCTCCTTCCTTTGATCCGGAGAAGGACCCCACTCTTTGCAGGCCCCCAAGGCCCATTCCACACAATCATGACACCACACCCATACAGTAAGGAGAGATCTTCTCTTCCCAACCTCATTTACCAGACCAGGTGACTTCTAGGTGACTTGCTAAAAATGGGAAGATGATCCCGCCTCCCAGCAGCCTCCATGACCATGACAGTACAGTTCCATGGATTCATTAGCTGTTTTATTAATATGTCCAAAGAAGCCGATTCTCTGGTGTTCCCTCTCAATGGTGATACGAACATGGAGTGGACTTATTTTCTCCAGTAACTTCCCTGCCCAAAAGAATCTGCTCTGCAAATATCTCCCTGCTGGAGAAGGGGATTGTAATAATATCTCAGGCCATTCCATCACTTTTTGGTCACTTTCAATTATTAGAACAGTATAGTTCCAGTTCCTGAAGACTCAATCTTCATTTTAACTCTTCAAACTCATACTTGATTCAAAGCCCTCTCTGCAAGGCAGCCTAGACCCTCGGCCCTGTGGGTCCCCCCCCACTCTCTCTGTCTCTTTTCTGTTTCCTACTGCTGTGGTGTTGGAACAGGAAGACAGAGAGTTAGTTGCCTGGGGCCGAAGACCAGCCCCTCTCAGTTGGTGGCCCCCGTTTCTCTGTCGAAGCCTGACTAGAGGTCCGTCGCCTCCATGGGACGGGGCTTCAAGATGGAGTCTCAGGAGCACACCTGGGGATTCTTGTAAGGGAGAGGAGTCCTCAGGGCCTCTCCCCCCAGGAAGTCCTGCTGAGTCTGTCCTTATCCCAGCTCCCTCAGCACCCCCAGACGAGGCACCCCAGACGAGGCTGCAGGGACCCATCTCCAGTAGGTACTCTCTCTCTCAGGGAGATCTGAGAGAGGCAGCCAGCCACCCCTTCTGGGGCATGTCCTAGAACAAAGGATGTCCCGGCCAGGCCCACAGAGGTTGTGCAGGCAGCTTCAGCGGAGCTGTCTCTGGGAAGTCCACCTGCACAGCCCAGCAGCCTGGGAGCCCAGGTGGAGGAGACCACTAGTTCCCACACTAGTGGGAGACGGGATGGTTTAGACTCCTTCTTTGGATTTGGGAGCCTCCTTCCCCTTATTTTGGGAAGGAGACCAAAAGGAATAGTCTCTCTTCACCAATAATGCTCACACACACATACACACATCAAGAGGCTGCCTCTCCCTTGCCCCCAGCCCCTTTCCACCAGGAGAGACAGGATAAGGCCACTTCTCCAGCTGGTGTTCTCTTGGAAAGCCCTGCAGAGAGGGGCTGGGTCCACCTGCTAGCAGTTCTCTGAATTTGGAACATGGGGTCCTTATCATCATTGGGTGTCAGCCGTGGGGCTTTGTGGGCAATTCTAGGGAGAGATGACTGCACTCCACGGCCAACACCAGTCTGTTACACTATCTTAACAGCTCAAGACCAAATGGGTGAGAGCATCAAAATTCAAACATATCACACTGAAAAGATGGGAAAAGCCCCAGGGAGGACCCCTGGGTTCCCTGGCTGGAGCCCTCAAAGGTCGGTGACATCTCAGTTGGTGACAACTCATCTGTCAGCAGCTCAACCACACACTCACTAACAACCATCGGAAGAGGAATGTCATCTTAGGTGGCACCAGCAGGGGCACCAGACATGGGGGCTTGTCCCCCTGTTCTCAGTGCCAGCCACACCGAACATTTGAGTTATCGAGTCCCAGAGTCGGATGGGCACTTGGGAATCAAAGATGGATGGCACCCCACCACCACCACCTTGAGTGACTGGGAGCCTTAGGGAGGAAATGGATCCAACAACAAACCCCTCGCCATAGGGGAAGGCGCCACAGCAGAGGCTGGCAGCTGCCGAGAGAACCAAGAAACCTTCTCAGAGGCATAGCATATGTCCTGGTTTTTGAAGCACAGCTAGATCAAGAGGGAAATGTCAGGAGATGAGACGAGGAGACAATACATCAGCTTTTCAAACAAGACTATAAGGGGGTGTCTGCTTCACCTTCACATGCCCAAGACCTGAGGACCCCGGAAATCCCCTCCACAGATAATAAATGGATACCATTATACAAAATGGTCCATGCCAGCCACCTTTCTGTGTTTGAAAAGCTTTGGAGTGGGACAAGAATTACACTTTCTGGGAGTTGATTCTGACCTAGAATTAGAAACAATTGGTGGCAGTTCTAGAAAGGCAGATTTGGGGCTCAAAACAACTAATTTCTAGTGATTGTAACTCTCCTACAATGAAGACATCTCTAGGCAAGTAGGGACACCTATCCCTAGAGGGGTCAGGCAGAAGCTAAACCATCACAGGTCAGAGCTGCAGAAGCGGGGGTTCTCCTCTCATCCAGCCTCCGAAGCACCTTCCAAATAACTCGAAGATTTGCTGATTCTGTTCTGAAGAAAGTACCACTCGTTTGGATGCCTCATTTCCAACACGTGTACTGAACAGTAATCTCTAGAGTCCACAGATCATCAGAACAGGAAAAATCTGCCAAAGAGCACTGTTTATGAAAAGAGCTTATATGTCAAATTATTCATTATTTGTCTGCACCTATGGCCAAAGGACTGGAATTCTTTTTTTTTTTTTTTTTTTTTTGCGGTACGCGGGCCTCTCACTGTTGTGGCCTCTCCCGTTGCGGAGCACAGGCTCCGGACGCGCAGGC
>NC_041224.1:167210767-167227092 GCF_002837175.3 Physeter macrocephalus
AGCGGCCATGGCTCACGGGCCCAGCCGCTCCGCGGCATGTGGGATCCTCCCAGACCGGGGCGCGAACCCAGTTCCCCTGCATCGGCAGGCGGACTGTACACTGCTTTTTACATAAAAGGGATCATAATGTACTTGACCTTTTGAAACCTTAATTTATCACTTGAAATGTCATGCGATGGTCATTGATCTTGAGCAACAAACATAATAACATCTAATACTCACTGAGAGCTCAAAAGGAGACATCGTATTAACTCATCTAATTCTCATAAAACCCCAGCCAAGAAGGTTATCTATTATGTCTACTTTGCTGTTATTATGTCTATTTTCCAAATGGCAAAACTGAGTACATTCCAAGATCTCAAAGCTAGTAAGTGGTAGAATCGGGGTTCAAACCCAGCCTCTCTAGTTCCAAAGCCTGTGCACTTAATTGCCACATGACACTGTCCCTGAGAATGCCCCTGTTTTCCAAAGGCTATTTTGTGGTGTAAATGTACTGCCATTTATTTCCTCAGTCCCCATTTGATGGGCATTTAGTTTGCAATATTTTGCAACTGAGAGCAACACTCTCATAGCAGTACTCTGATGCTTGGATATGCCTCCTGTTACCTTCTTGAGATGATTTCCTTCTTTGGCAGAGCCTCCTCAAAGCAGGACTGCTAAATCAGGGGACTGACCTGCCTTTTACAAAGGTTTTCTGACCTTACAGTGGAATGAGGGTGCCTCTTCCCCCCACATCCTGGCCAATACCAATTTTGTCGTTGGTGATTTCAGTTGCAGTTTTTGACTGTAATAAGGTTGACAGCTTTTCATTTCTATTGACCTCCTGGTTTTCTTCTTTTGAGTTACATGTCTTTTCCTTTGCCTGTTTTTTAAATTAGCACCCTTATCTTTTCCTGGTTAGTTTCTCACCGCTCTCACTGTGTACGTGCCAGGGGGCATCATTATGGGCAGTAGATTGGCTCCTTCAGCACCTACCCTAACCTCCTCCTGTTCCAGGAGAGCTGAAAACCACACTTTCCAGACTCCCTTGCAGCTAAGATTGCAAATGTGCTATCGTTCTACCCCTGGGACATGCTGGCAGGAAACTGGAGAAATTGGGTCGGCACCAGGCACACGTGGCATTCACGTTTGTTGCTCTGGGGTCACTGGGCTCCATGGGGCTTGTGAGTCAACAGGGCTGGCTAAAGCTTCCTGATCTTTGGCTCACAACGGTGACCCTGGGATCCAGTGACCACGGCAGGAGACAGCAGCTTCCTCTGCAGCTTCCTGGGTGAACGAGAGCAGCAGTTGCCCTGGCAGGCCAGCTCTGAGATCTCCTGCTTCTGCCCTCCCAACAGTTCAGGAACCGCTTAATTCCTTGTTTTAAATCCCTTCCTGCTTAACGAGCCAGAGTGGGTTCTATAATCTGCAACTGAACCACTAAATGTTAAACCATGCTAAACATGTCTTAAATAGTTTTCCAAATTTGCCATTTAATTTACAATACTGTTTCTGCTGTTCCCTTGCCATTTAAACAATATTTTGTTTGCAGTCATATTTTAGAACTCTTTATCTTCATTTATGGCATCCCTGGAAAAAGTTTTTCCATGGCAAGTTGATAAATGCTACATTTTCTTTCAGTACAATTATTACTTACTATTTGCAATTTGTATGTGTGTATTGGAGGAGAGAGGCGCACAAGAACTATGACAACTGCTGTAATCAAATAATCCCAGTGATTTTTAAATGTCATCTATAGACACTTGAATGCAGACTTCATTCTATCACAAGGGTTGGCAAATTTTTTCTGTAAAGGAACAGACAGTAAATATTTTTTGGACTGCTCAAATGGTCTCTGTTGCAACTACTCAACTCTGCCTTTGTACCATGAAAGTTGCCATAGATAATATGTAAATGGATGGGCATGGCTGTATTTGGCCTGCTAGTCTTAGATTTCTGACCCCTGTTCTACATCGCCTATGTGTTTATTCCTGGGCCATTATCATGCTCACTGCATGGCTACAACTTTAAGTTCTTTCTCATTATACTTCTTTACAGATCTTTTCTGGCTATTCTTGAATATCTCTTTCTCTAGAGGAATTTTAGAATTGTTTTTTCAAGTGAAGAAAATCTTATTGGAATTACAATCAGAGAACTGCTTAATTCATTAATAAATTTAGAGGGAATGTCATCCTTACAAAATTATCTTCCAATCTCCATTTATTCAAGTCTCCTATGATCAAGAATTTTGTTCCTAAAGGGGCAAAATGCAGGCACAAAGTCCAGTCCTAGTTCTATCACTTCCTGGCAGTGTGACTTTGGGCAAGTTACTTCTCTGTGCTTTTATTTTCTCACCAGTAAAATGTGAAGAGTAGCATTTCTCTTGCAAGGTGTTGGGAGAATTCAATGATTTGCCTGGAACATAGAAAGCGTTGTTCACTTGGTGCTCTAAACTTGTTGTTACATCTGTTAAATCATAGCAGTTACTGCTGCGGGCATCCCATCTATTTCTAACTTTAAAAACTGGTTCTAGTGTTGCACCATCAAGCATAATGAAAACCTATTGAAATTCCCCTAATATGATCTATTACTATTTTACTGTTTTGTTTATCCAGAATATACATTGACTTTTATCAAATGCCTTTGCCACATCTATTGAAATCACCATACTTTTCCCTCTTATTTATCCATCAAAATAGACAATTACTTTAGCAGATTTCCCCTACTGATCCATCTTTGATTTGTTAAAATGAACCTCTCTAGGCCATGGTGCTAACCTTTTGTGCATTGCTATGCTTTAGCTGCTTACGCTTTACTTGGGAATTTTAGATCAATGTTCTTAGGAAAGATTAAATTGCTTAACTGTTTTGTTTTGTTTTTAAACATATTTATTGGAGTATAATTGCTTTACAATGGTGTGTTAGTTTCTGCTTTATAAAAAAGTGAATCAGCTACACATATACATATATCCCTTAACTAACTGTTTTTAAGAGGTACCTTCGGGCTTCCCTGGTGGCGCAGTGGTTGCGCGTCCGCCTGCCGATGCAGTGGAACCGGGTTCGCGCCCCGGTCTGGGAGGATCCCACGTGCCGTGGAGCGGCTGGGCCCGTGAGCCATGGCCGCTGGGCCTGCGCGTCCGGAGCCTGTGCTCCGCAACGGGAGAGGCCACAATAGGGGGAGGCCCGCATACCACAAAAAAAAAAAAAAGACCTACCTTCACCCATTATTTTATACCAATGGTGTGCTTGTTTCAGAAAGATAATTTAGAAGCTTTACTTCTTTTTCTCTGTTCTAGAACACTTCTAAACAGCCTTGGAACCATGTGGTCCTCAATATTTTAAAATTATCCAAGCGGACACTGTTTGTGTCTGATGTTTTCCAGCAAATGGCTCAATTTCTTCCATGATAACTGATCGCTTTCTTTTTTCTTTTCAATTCATCTTGAGTCAGTTTTATTAAGGCCATTTCTTACAAAAGCATTCATTTAGCCTATTTTTTCCACTTGTTAGAAGATAATCTGTGCTCAGATTTACTGGTTACAGAAAAGCCATAAAAATTTTCTAGTTCACATTTGTTTAGTTTGAATTATTTCTTTCCTTAGGTTTATTCATTAATTTTTAATTAAAAAGAAAAATAGTCCACTGTTATATATACCTCACTCTGTGATTTCGTAGAAGCCTTCCGTGCCCTGTCCTCCCCACCCCAGTAAAATGCAGTCTTTAACAGTCCTTACAAATGCCGTCCAATATGAGCAGAAGCCCCCAGGCTACATGAGCCAGGACACAGGAAGGGGAGAAAGGCATAGAAAAACAATGGTCACTGGGGCAGGAGCCTACAAGAATGACTCAACGCCCACTACACATCAGAATCACCTGGGATGCTTTTAAAATAAATGCCAGTGCCTGGACCTCTCTCCAAACTAATTCAACCAGACCCTTAGGGGTGGAACCTGGGCATCCATATTTTAGGTCTCCTCAGATGATTCTATGTGCACCCATGGTCAAGAACAACCAGGCTCTAGAAATATGGAGGGTGGGGGGACATAAAACCTTTAAAGGAATGTGGCATCATGGTCTCCAACCCACATCCACTCAAAGACTTGAGCCCTAGATCAAGTCAGTGCTGTGGATCAGCTTTAGGGATTCTGTTCCAGACACAATGGCTTAGGTCTCGCTGCAGAAGTCTGCAAAACAGGATCTCATCCTCACCACCTAACACAGACTTCTGGCATTAGTAATGCCTCAGGGGGAAAATAAAAAATCCCATACACAAAAATAGAAAAATTCTGTCTCAACGAGGTGGAAGAGCAGTGCCTGAGGCATAGAAACCAGTCAGTTCTTGGGGCTCACTGCTCTCCTCTGCGTCTGTGCAAATGCACCATTTCCTCTGAAAGGTTTAGCATCATGGGAATAAACCCTGGAAATAAGATTTCAATGTCTCTCATCTATGATCTAGAAGTGATACACCACAGGATGGCATTTTCAAACGGAATGTACGGTTCAGAAGAAAGTCCCTTGACTCTCAAACAAGATAAGGTAGAAACTTTATTGCATAATTATTCTCCACTCAACCTCATTCTTTTCCTCCCCAAATACCCAACCATCTTTAGCTAACCCAGCAGGTCAGTCTTTTCCTATTTTATTCTTCCATTATTTTTTAAGGCTCAGTAACTTATCTTTAGTGCTGGATAACATGTCAGCTAGTCAGGCTTTTAAAATTCCCCATATTTAATCTAACAGTAGTTTTATACATTTCATATGATAATCAATGGCAACCCCGAAACCTCCAGCCTCCCTAGTAATTCAGGACGGAGTCAGACAGCGTAGTCCAGGTCCTAACACTATGTTTGTATGCTTGGGCACGTTTTCAAATTTTAGTTTTAAATATTACCTACCTCATTGGATAGTTATGAAGATGGAATGAGATAACCCATGAAAAGTGCTTAACACAGTGCCTGCCACCTTGTAAACACTACGTCCACTCATCCAACAGCTATTTATTTGTTGTGTTCTCTAGTACGCATCACGGACTGGGCTAGGCACAATGGATAGAGTGATGAGGAAAATCAAACTTGATCCCTGCTTCCATGGAGCTTACAAACTAATTCTCAATAGATGCCGGCTTTTATTATTTCAAGATGCTAAGAGTGGAAATGATCCTTTCGCTGCTAAAAATAAATAGTGTGAGCGGTACAGCAAGAATTTGCAGCTTTTTACTTGGGCTTGCTTATTCCCAGATGGCAGGTATTTGTAGAGTTAAGTTTCATGGAAAGAAACAAATGCAGCCCTGAAGGGCTGGATAGCTTTCTGACTTTGATTAAACTTGAAATGACAGGGTTTTGGGGGCGGGGGGTGGGTATAGGTATAGGCTGAGACAACCAACTTCCTGCTTCCAAGAAGTCTTTGCAGTGCATTGTAACTTTTAAGTCACTTCGCGTCTCTGTGCTTTAGTTTCTTCCTCCGCCAAATGAAGATAATGTGCCAGACTCTAAGATCCCTGCCAGGTCCAACATTTTCCAGTAATTTTAAGTGCGTGTATGTGGCTTTTGTTTTTCCCTAAAAACAATGATGATTCAGGTCTCCCAGATTTAATATAGCAGTACTGAAAATCACTAGGCAAAACGCATTTCCACAGACTGAGATTTTAAATAACACTAACAAAGATAAGCACCAGGTGGCAGAGGCTGGTAGTTGTTGGCCCCAATATTCACTTTCCCTTTCTCCTGGGCAACTGAACCCAATTTTATTTGGAGTGTCAACGTGCACAGCTAAAAGACCTTAATTCCCAACCTCTCTGGTGACTCTGGCTAGAATGTTACTTAATTCCAGTCAATGACATGTCAATTGGTCTTTCCAGTACATCTTCTCAACTGGGAAGGGCCAGGCCCCTTTTCCCCTCAGGAAGAGCAGTCAACAAGAAGCATATATGGGAAGAAAAATGCTACTGAAACATGCAAAAGAGTAATTTTCAAAAGTCAATTTTTTTTAGCAAGCTTTTTACTTAAACTTAGCACCATAAACCAGCAAGCCATATGCACTCTCTTTAGAGGATTAGGTAAATGGTTCTTACCCGCTTTATACTGCTAGGGGAGGGAAATGTCATCACAGAGTAATTGTAGGCTTTTCATTTGAGTTTCATTCACAAATGTTTATGATCATTGAAGGCTTCCCACGCACTCTTCTATCCTCTATAAAAAATAGCTAAAAACCCTTGTGTTTTAAGTTACATTTTTATTAGAAAATGTAATGCAGTACTCCAAATGGAAGATTTTATCTACTTCAAGAATGCCAAAATGCACTTCTATGATAAAGGCATCTGTATTAAGAGTTCTCCAGAGAAACAGGACCACCAGGATGTATACATCTACAGAGAGAGATCTATTTTAAGGAATTGGCTCACACAACTGGGAAGGCTTGGCAAGTCCAAAATCTGCCCAGTAGGCCAGCAGGCTGGAGACCCAGGGAAGAGTTGCAGTTTGAGTCCAAACGCCACCCACTGGCAGATTTCCTTCTTCTTCAAGGAAGTTCAGTCTTTTTTAAAATTAAGGCCTTCAGCTGACTGGATGAGGCTCATGCACGTTATGGAGGGTAATCTGCTTCACTAAAAGTCTACTCATTTAAATGTTCATCTCATCTAAAAAATACCTTCACAGAAACATCTAGAATAATACTTGACCAAATATCTGGGTATCATGGCTTAGGCAAGTTGACACATAAAATTAAACATTCTAGCATCTTAGGTAATTTTCTTTGCAAACCTTAATTATTTGCAAAGGTAATCACATTTAATGTAAATCTGTCACAGAGGGTATGCAGGAAGAGACTTTGGGAGGCTCTGTGGCCTGGACTGGCCGGGGGAGGCTATACCTGAGAAACTGATCTTCAACTTACCCAGTCTTACAGGAAATTCTCAAATGATCCTGGGGTTGTTACCAGTTACAAAAAAGTTGCAGCCAGGCACACACCTAGTCTCCAGAGCAACTGGAAAGAGACAAGAGGGTAGAGATACCCTGAAACTCATTTGTAAACAATCTGACCATATTCCCACCCCTGTTAGTATCACAAGCAGCTGAGAAATCTTATGAGCCTTCAGGGCCAGAAGGTGTGTGACCCCACCTGGGAGGATGCCATTGTGTCCCCCAAACTGAAGAGCCATACACAGGTAAGTTTAGTATCATTTACTTACTTTAAGGGAAATTGTATCCTCTGCCTATGTCTAGTAGGGTCCTGCAATTGATTGGCTGACAGCCTGTTTGTTATCAAATAGAGCAGTAAATCCACTGCAGCAATATCATAAATGCCAAAGTCCACAATGATTCCCAAAGCACATGGTACCTACCACCTTGCATATCAATCTTTAACACGGGCTTAAAAACACTCCCCACATTGTGTTCAATACATACCACACAATTCAAAAACCTTAATCAGTGCAATCTGTTAAACAGTTTTTTAACTGTCTTTCCAGTATAATCTTCCAATCACTGAATTTCATGCTTCCCTCCCTCAGTGAATGTGAAAATTATAAATATCCTGTTGGAATAAAATCACTTCAAGCTTCTCGCCCAACAATCCCCACAATTCCTAAAAGTGTTTGCATTTTTTTCTAGTTGAGTAACAATTATCAATTATATGGAGCATCAAGTTCAATTTTTTTGGAGAAGGAAGAGGGAGGAAGAGAGAAAGAAGGAAAAAGAAGGTGGAAAAGGAGGGAGAAGGAGGAAGAGAAAGGAGAAGAGGGAGGAGGAGGAGGAGGAGGACGTGTTTTAAAACAGTTTCAAATTATCCATGGGCTAGAATAAAGCAAAAAGGCTATTTTCAGAATAATAAAATCAAATTATAATACTTCTGACATACAGAGAAAAGAAGTATTTCTTTCAAGTGAAAGAAAAATATCAAGATAAAAGAAAAATCAAGTGTTAGAAAGAATCCACCTATGAGCAAAACTGTGGCTTCTAAATCATGCCTCTTGATTACCGCTTGACTCTAGTCTAACTTATCACAATGTTTGGACACCATGATAGTTTGAAATATTACTAATAGTCCTGCGAGAATGATAAACTAGTCTTTTTTAAGCAGGTCACATATCTCGAAGAATGGAATCTGCCACAAAGCTTATCTATATTACTTTAGAATGAAATAAAATACCATTTGCAAAATGATTTCACTCGATGAAGCCATTTTGCTGGAGTAAAAATGTACAAGGCATTGTATGATCATCTGCACTATGGGAAACAATGGATAGCAAACCATATTGACTTGGAAAAGAAATTACCTCTTCAGGTAAGCAAGGTTTGAATTAAATAAAGAAACGCAGATTTACAAGCCACAGAATTACAGAGCAAGAGCTGGAAGGAGTCTCAGCAACCAGCCTCACTTCTTTGCTTATAGAAACAGCAGCTTCAGTCCAGAAGGCTTAAGAGATTCAATCAGCCAATGAGTAAGAGAGCAGGCATTGAACCCAGACCTTAGGACTCACGTTCAATACTGTTATCATGGCGCTCGTCCAAGTGTGACTTTTAGGTGTCTGCTATGATCTGAATGTTTATGTCTCCCCCAAATTCATATGTTGAAATCCTAAGGCCCAATATGATGGTATTGGGATGTGGGGCATTTGGGAGGTGATTAGGTCATGAGGGTAAGAGATTATTATTTTCATAAAAGGGCTCCAGAGAGATCCCTAGCCCCTTCCACTGTACAAGGACTCAGTGAAGAGCCGCTCTGAGCCAGAAGGGGAGCCCTCACCAGAAGGGGAGCATGCTGGTGCGTGGATCTTGGACTTCTCAGCCTCCAGAACTGTACGAAATAAATGTCTGTTGTTTATAAGCCACCCAGTGTGTGGTGTTTCTTTCTAGCAGCCAAATAACTAAGACAGCATGTGAAGTAACTTTAGCCATTTACAAAGTGTTTTCATCTAGAGGCTTGGTTTGTCTGCTTTAATAAATACAATTCATGGTTCCCAGTACCCATATATAAACACAGTGTATCAAATCAAACCTACCAGAAATCAAGTCCTTGCTGAGCACCTATTAATACTGTGCACCAATACAGGGAATGCAGAAGCATGAGACATTCTTTACCCAAAGGGTTAAAAGCTACTTGAGAAAATTAAAAGCTGCCACCTGAAAGTGTCAAAGGTATAATAACATGTGGTTCATATTATGTGTGTTAAAAGATTTTGGAAAAGACCATGAAGGCTAAATATTAAATTAAACGAATGGAGAATTCCATTTTCAGCTATGAAAGAATAGTAACTAGAAATGGACCAGTCCTTCCGCTGTAACCAAGCGTTTCAGAAAGTAGACAACACATCCCAGGACTGTGATCCCTGAAAGAAGGGAAATAAATGAGGCAAGCCCTGTGATCCCCTATTTCTATGTGGAGGAATTTATCAGATTCCAGTACACAGAGGGAAAATACAGAGTATGGAGGCGGGGTCTTATAGAGCTGTGGAGATAAGATTCAGAGTTGAAGGAGCCTGAGACACCTGAAATTTGCAGTGCAGAGCACCTGAGAAAAGGAGGCTACACAGAATGAGGTCCAGAAATCTGCAGAGGGGTCCATTTGCATCTTTGGCTCTAGGCTAAGCTATGTATTCATAGTGTGAATCTCTATGGGCCAGGCAAAGCATCACCAGGGACAGAATAGTTACAAAGGACCTACTAGCTGAACAACTCTTAAAATTCTCACAGAGCTGGGAGATCCTCAAGATCTGAACTATAGTGGAGCTGTATAGTGATGAACTCATTCAACTCCCAGAGAATTTCATGCTTTAAGAACAGGGCTACTCAAGACCTGGAGTAAAGGCTACTCTGGATCTGCCCTGACAAAGTTCTAAAAGCTCCAAAAGAATCAAACTGTCAGAGCTGAAAGGAGAAATAGAAAACACAATTGTATTCAGAGACTTTAACACTCCTCTCTCAATAATTGATAGAACAAGTGGACAGAAAATCAATAAGGACATAGACTTCTTAAACAACACTATCAACCAACATGTCTTAATATTTTAAAACATTACAGTCATACACTGCAGAATCTGCATTCTTTTTCAAGGGAACATCAACTAAGATAAATTGGGTCATAAAACAAGTTGATATATATTTAAAATAACTGAAATCAAACAGAATATTCTCTGACCAAAGCATATTCTCTAACATAATGAAGTTAAATATCAATAATAAAAAAGAAATCTAAAACATCCTCAAATAATTGGAAATTAACCACCATGCTTCTAATTAACACAAAGGTCAAAAAACACAAGGGAAATTAGAAAACATTTTGAACTGAATGAAATAAAAACATGACATATCAAAATATGGGAGGATCCAGTTACATTAGTGGTTAGAGAAAATTTTAGTATTAAATGCCTATATCTAAGAAAAAGAAGATCCAAAATCAAAAATATAAGCTGACATCTTAAGATGCTAGAAAAAGAGAAAATTAAACCCAAAGTAAGCTGAAGAAAATAAATAACAAAGGTACAAGCAGCAATCAATAAAATAGAAAATAAAGAAACCTAAGGAAAAAAATCTAAGAAATCAAAATCTGGTTCTTTGAAAGATAAATTTACAAAACTCTAACTATACTAATAAATATAAAAAGAGAAAAAGCACAAAGTGGCCATATCGGGAATGTCTTACAGACAATAAAAAGGAAATACTGTAAACCAGTTTATGCCAATAGACAATTTACATAAAATGGACAAATTCCTTGAAAAACACAAATTGCCAAAACTGACATAAGAAATTTAAAAATTGGAGAACTCTGTTTCTGTTAGAGATTCTCAGTCCCAACTCCTCTTCTTTGACCTGCTTTGTGATACTGGAGCTGGGGCCTGTAAACACTTCTCTTTTGCCAGAGAGCAAGGGGGGTACCGCAGGGACATTCAGAGGAAAGGAGCTTTCAACCTTGAGACCATGTGCTTTTCTTCTTCCTGCTCCTGTGGTGTGGGGCTAATAGCAGCCCTGGGGACACCCTGTGATGCACCCCTTCCAGTGAGGGCTGGGACAGCCAGTACTTACCCTCCAGTAGTTTTCACCAATACTCCAAGAGCTTTCCCAGAAAGTTTCACCATCACCACAAAAGGTAACTTTTCTAGAGTTTCAGCAGCATCCCGGGAGGCAGTTTCCCAGTGAGTCTCAAATACAGCCCGGAAGGCAGTTTCCTGCTTGCCAGACCCAGTGCTCACCATCCCAGCAAACTCCTATGCCATCCACAGTGCCACAGCCGTACCACCTCCAATGAGATCTGAATCCCGGCCTTGCAAGGAAGCCCTCTTCCAAATGTGCTCCTTCCTTGAGCACTTTGCCCCAGTCAAGGAAGTGGCTGGTCTCTACGTCTGCCATTTCTGTATTCTTTAGGTGTCTCTTTACTCCTTAGTAGTTAATCCTGTTACTAGTTAGTAACTCTTTACGTTAAGTTTTTCCTAGTGTAGCTTCTGCCTCCTGACTGGACCCTGACTGATACAACTGATGAATTCCATCTAAGATTTAAGAAACTCACAAACTCTTTCAAAAAATAAAGAAGAGGAGGGAACACTTCCCAAGTGATTTTATAAGGCATCATCCTGTTACCAAAACCAGACAAAGACATTATACGAAAAAAAAAAAAAAAAACTAGACCAATATTCCACATAAACATAGACACAAAAACCCTTAACCAAATACCCAGAAATCAAATTCACTACTATATAAACAGAGTAATAAACCCCAGTTGGTCATGCTATATCTCAGGAATGCAAAGTTGTTTTAATACGTAAAGATCAAACATGTGACATGCCACCTTAATAAAATAAAGGAGAAAAATCATATAACTATGTTATTAGGTATAGGAAAAGCATTTAATAAATTAAATCTCTATTCATAATAAAATTCTCAGCACACTGTAAATAGAAGGTAACTTTCCTTAGATAAAGGGAATCTACAAAAAAGAAACTCTAAAGCTAACATCACACTCAACGACAAAAGACACTTTTCTCCTAATATCAGGAATAAGGCGAGGACATCTGCTCTTACCAATTCTTCCCTGCCTTGTACTGGAAGTCCTAACCAGGGCAATAAGACAAGAACATCAGAAATAAAGCAGACATACTGGAAATGATAGGGACAGAGTAAAGGGACAAACTAGGTAATTAAATAGTTAATCCCATCAGGGTATTGTAAGTGAAAAAAAAAAAAAAGTATGGGAGGCCCCTGTAAGTTAATGATCACTCAAGAAAGCAGGTTTACTTAACCACAAAACCAAGCAGGCCTGCCTAGCAGCAAAACCATGTGACAAAAGCACGAGACATGCCCCCAAACAATAAAACAATAGTGGCATGAGACCCACATCTTGCCCAGTGAGCTCAGTAAGTTAATGATCCCTAGGACATGCTCTCTGCACACATAAAAACCAATAATTTATGGAAATGTGCTCATTGTACAGAGACCTGAAATAATTTTTACAGTCCTGGCTTGACCATGTAAGGACAAAAAAACTCCCCTGCCCAACCTGGACGAGAAGCTGATGATGAAAGCATGACGTCTACTCAAGAATGAAGAAGAAAGTGGTCTTTTCCCCTCCCCAGTTTTCCTTTGATTATAAAGCTGTAGCCCACCAAGTTCTCAGGCACAGCATCCTCTTGCCTGCCCACTTGTAAGCCTTGCAAGCTTCCTATTCTAATAAATCACTTATCTATCACTTTGTCTCTCACTGAATTCTTTCCGCACTGAGACATAAAGGACTGGGCTCTTCAGAGCCCCCCAAAACAACACCTATATGTTTCAGAAAGGAAGAAGTAAAACTATCTGTATTCACAGATGATATTATTGCATATGCAGAAAATTCTAAGGATTTTTTTTAAATGCTACTAAAATAAGTGAATTCAGAAATGCAGTAGGACTGCAGGCTGACAAAAGAAAATCAACTGTATTTCTATGTATGCAAAACAAAGAACTGAAAAATAAAATGAGAAAACACCATTTACAATAGCATCAAAAAATAAAAGATTGAAGGATAAATCTAATAAAATATGTGTAAGACCTGTACACTGAAAACTACAGAAATTGTTGAGAGTATTATAGAAAGCCTAAAAACATGGAGCTGGAACATGCTCATGGATTGAAGGGTCAATATTATTAAGATATCCATTCTCCCCATCTGTACTTTCAGTGTGATCCCAATCAAAATTCCAAAAAGGCCTTTGCAGAAATGAGTCTAAAATTTATGCAAGTGTAAAGGACCTAAATTATCCAAAACAATTCTGAAGAACAAAGTTGGGGGATTTAAACTGAGTTCAAAATTTACTATAAAGCTACAGTAATGAAGACAATGTGGTATTTGCCTAAGGACAGACACACAGATCAGTAGAACAGAATAGAGAGTTTATTATTGGTTGTACACATATACGGTCAATTGATTTTTGACAAAGGAAGGAAGGTCTTTTCCACAAATGATGCTGGAAAAATTGAATATCCATATAGGAAAAAAATGAACCTCAATTCTCACCTCTCATCATGTACAAAAATAATGCAAAGTGGATCACAGACCTGAATGTAAAAGCTAAATATATTACACTTCTAGAAGACAAAAGAGAAAATCCTTGTGAACTTGGAGCATACAAAGATTTCTTAGGACACCAAAAAACACCTACCATAAAAGGAAAACATGACAAATTGGACTTTCAAATTAAAATTTTGTACTCCTCAAAAGATACAGACTTAGAGAAAATTGACAAAATACATATCTGATTTAAAAGAAAAATTGCACCTGGAATATATAAAGAGCTCTTACAACTCAATAATAAGACAGAGAACCACATTTTTTTAATGAGCAAAAGATATGAACAAACATTTCACCAAAAAAATATATGAATGAGAAATAAGTCCTTGAAAAGATGCCCAGCAGCTAATACACCTACTACAAACTCACAAGAAAGGTTAAAATTAGAAAGAATAACAATAGGAAGCATTGTCAAGAATGGAGAGCAACAGAAACTCTCAAACATTTCTAATGCGAGTGTAAAATCATACAATTATTTTGGAAAACAGTTTTGATAGTTTTGTATAAAGTTAAACATACACTTCCCAAAAAGATCAAGCAATTTCACTCCTTGGTATTTACCCAGAAAAAATGAAAACATATGTCCACACAAAGACTTGTACACAAATGTTCACAACAGCTTTATTTGTAATACCAAAAACTGGGGGGACAAATTGTGGTATACCCCTTCAATGGAATACTCTTTGAAATTAGGAGCAAACCTTTGATATACACAGCACATAAATCTCAAATACTTTATGCTGAGTAAAAGAAACCATTCATAAAAGGGTACAAAGTGTATGATGCCACTTATAATGTTTTGGAACAAAGAAAACTTATCAACATTAATAGAAATCAGATTGATGGTTGCCTGGGATCGGGGTGGGGATGAGGGGAAATGATTGCACAGGTATACAAGAGACCTTTCTGGAGTGATAGAAATGTTCAATATCTTGGTTATATCCATTTATCAAGACTCACTGAACTGTAACTTAAAATGGGAACATTTTATTGTATGTAAGTTATACCTCAATAAAGTTAATTTTTTAAAATATGTAGGGACCTAAACTGGAAATCACTTAGACTTGGTTTTAATGTTAAAATTTTCTCTGTAATCTGATTTACTCTAATATTTAGCTTCTTTTCTCCAATAGTAATACAAAACTTCATGTCAGTTTAGCCTACATTAAATGACTACAAATTCCAAAACTGTAGAATTAGTTCAATAGTTTTAAACTTTCATTATAAAAAATTCCAGAATTTACTTTATCCACATGAATAGTTGATTTGCTTCTAGGAGGTACACTAATGATTAGATATAAATTATACTGCATGAGAAATATGCTCACCTATACTTAAATATATTTGTACTTTAACAAAAGAAATGCTTCTAACCACGCAAAATATTAGAGGATGATCCAATTCTATAAACTAGATAGGTGTTCCTTTTCTTCCAGGCACACGGAGATAAAAGTATTCATTAGTTATTTTAGTTTGTCACCAGTGTCACAAGAGAAGACAGACAATGAAAGGCACAATGAAATGAAACACAAGAAAATTGCTACAATTTTACCTTTGGACCCACTCACAGCATTGGCTAAATAGGGTTTTCTTCCTCCTTCCAGTCACCTGGGAAAATGATCACAGAGAGTTATAAGGGTCACGAGACTAAAAGTCGGACCCAAGAGATTAAAAAATGCAGATAACCCAATTAATCTGCTAATATTTATTACTGCAGAAATAGCTTTAGAGGTAGTTCATTAATGGGGCATTTTTCAAATCATCCCACTCCTTATATATCTATAATTCAAAAGCATCATCTTAAAAAGGAAAAGAAAAAATACTTTTTAGAGCATAAGCATAACATGTTGAAGTGGTTTTCAAAAAGCAGAATTTCCAAATTTCACAATTTGTATGGAAACACAAAGACCCTGAATAGCCAAAGCAGTCTTGAGAAAGAAAAATGGAGATGGAAGAATCAGGCTCCTTGACTTCAAACTATACTACAAAGCTACAGTAATCAAGACAGTATGGTACTGGCACAAAAACAGAAATATAGATCAATGGAACAGGAGAGAAAGCCCAGAGATAAACCCACGCACATATGGTCACCTTATCTTTGATAAAGGAGGCAAGAATATACAATGGAGAAAAGACAGCCTCTTCATAAGTGGTGCTGGGAAAACTGGACAGCTACATGTAAACGAATGAAATTAGAACACTCCCTAACACCATACACAACAATAAACTCAAAATGGATTAAAGACCTAAATGTAAGGCCAGACACTATCAAACTTTTAGAGGAAAACACAGGCAGAACACTGTATGACATAAATCACAGCAAGATCCTTTTTGACCCACCTCCTAGAGAAATGGAAATAAAAACAAAAATAAACAAATGGGACCTAATGAAACCTAAAAGCTTTTGCCCAGCAAAGGAAACCATAAACGAGACCAAAAGACAACCCTCAGAATGCGAGAAAATATTTGCAAATGAAGCAACTGACAAACGAGTAATCTCCAAAATATACACGCAGCTCATGCAGCTCAATATCAATAAAAACAAACAACTCAATTAAAAAATGGGCAGAAGAACTAAACAAACATTTCTCCAAAGAAGATATACAGATTGCCAACAAACACATGAAAGAATGCTCAACATCATTAATCATTAGAGGAATGCAAATCAAAACTACACTGAGATATCATCTCACACTGGTCAGAATGGCCATCATCAAAAAATCTACAAACAATAAATGCTGGAGAGGGTGTGGAGAAAAGGGAACCCTCTTGCACTGTTGGTGGGAATGTAAATTGGTGCAGCCACTATGG
>NC_041224.1:167227270-167242027 GCF_002837175.3 Physeter macrocephalus
AATTGAGTTATTTGTAGTGAGGTGGATGGACCTAGAGTCTGTCATACAGGGTGAAGTAAATCAGAAAGAGAAAAACAAATACCGTATGCTAACACATATATATGGAATCTAAAAAAAAAAAAAAAATGGTCATGAAGAACCTAGGGGCAAGATGGGAATAAAGACGCAGACCTACTACACAATGGACTTGAGGATATGGGGAGGGGGAAGGTAAGCTAGGACAAAGTGAGAGAGTGGCATGGACATATATACACTACCAAATGTAAAACAGATAGCTAGTGGGAAGCAGCCGCATAGCACAGGGAGATCAGCTCGGTGCTCTGTGACCACCTAGAGGGGTGGGATAGGGAGGGTGGGAAGGAGGGAGACGCAAGAGGGAAGAGATATGGGGATATACGTAAATGTACAGCTGATTCACTTTGTTATAAAGCCGAAACTGACACACCATTGTAAAGCAATTATACTCCAATAAAGACGTTTAAAAAAAATTTTTTTTAATAAAAATAAAATAAAGGTAATACGAGCAACAACAACAACAAAAAAAGCAGTATTTCCAGTGTTCCTCAACTTCCTGTTACAGCAGCATTACCCATGACGAGGACACCAGCTCACTAGACACACAGTCAGCATGAACAGATACATCACAGTGATGATCAAGTCCTTGTCATCCGCATGATCACATGCAAATAAGATGACGAGAGCTACCTCAGCATTAACACAAGGCTTCAAGGTCTGAACACCCAAACCACTCTGCAGGACGGGACCAACGTACCTAGTGTCCTATCTATGGGACGTATCAGGTCATATTAAAGATTCATCTGTTTCCCCTTGGAATTCTAAAAAAAAAAAATCTTCCAGATGATGAAGCAAAAATGTATTTTTCTCCTCATTTACTCTCCATTATTTATAGCTTCCAAAAGGCTCCTATATTGATCCCTCAAAACCAGAAATGGCTCTGAACCAAAACCAAAAAGAAAGAAAATCCAGAGAGTGTTCTATGGCACTCTGTGAGTACTAGTGTATGGCTTCCACACGAAAGTTGTCAAACTGTGCAAATTCAAAGGAGTGAGTTCCAATCGCGGCCCAGCCATTCTTCGGAAAGTTCACAGAGACGTTTTTCCAGAGAGGCTTGCCATTCAGCGTGCCAGAAGAGAAACGACCCTGGAGTGGGGAGAAACACATCCCTTAAAGACACGTGAAACTGATCCTCTGAAGTCTGTTTCTTAATGGATGCCCCACCTACTTAGTGCAATAAATATCCTTCTCACTTAAGATTTACCACAGCAAAATGATTCCACAAGTTTGAGCAAAAGTTTGAAATACAGAAAAAATTTTCTCAAAGGAAATTCTTATCTATTTATATAAACAGATTCCAAGGTACAAGAATACCTCAATATTTCCTTGTACTCCACCAAAATGCTGTAAAACCTGCAGAAATGTAACACTTTTCATAACATTACGATAAAATTTTAGATAAAAGTTCACTAAAATAAAAAAACATTTGTCATTTACACGTAGTGGCATGTACATGCATTGTATTGACAGCTTACAGCCACCAGCTCTTCAGACAAGACTGCTAGGGTGAAAATTTTTTATTTATTTATTTATTTATTTTAAAGGTTTTTCTTTTTTATTTATTCATTCATTCATTTATTTGGTTGCACCAGGTGTTAGTTGTGGCTCGCCTGCTCCTTAGTTGCAGCTCGCCAGCTCCTTAGTTGTGGCATGCAAACTCTTAGTTGCAGCAAGCATGTGGGATCCAGTTCCCTGACCAGGGATCGAAGCCAGGCCCCCTGCGCTGGGAGTGCAGAGTCTTAACCGTTGCGCCACCAGGGAAGTCCCTCAAAATGTTTATTTAAGGTCTTCATTAAGGAGCCTCAGCCCAGCTGGGAGAGGAGTAATTAACCTTCGTTTTATTGTTTTATCCTCATGTACAGAATACCACTTCAAAGTTATATCAAGAGCCTACCCTTAAGTTAGAAAAACAGTAACCATCAGTTAAACTGATGACTGGGGAGAGGCGGGGGGTTGAGTGGATGGAAGAAGAGAAATATCCACAGGAACAACTTACTAGTCACTGACAGAGAAAGATAAAAATAATGTCCTCCTCAGACAGCTGCCATTCCTACTTAGCTAAGTATCAGGCACACAGCTCTTATTATCATTATTATAGCATGCTTATGAGCATATATCCACAGCACACTCATTCCAGCTACATTTAAAACTAGCTAATTTCAAAGGGTGAAGAGCAAAAGATCCAAAGCACTAGGCCAAGAATCAAAATAAAATCTGCTCTTAAGTCATAAAATTATAATGGAATGGGCCTTCATTTACTTATTTTATTTTATGGATGGAGACACGGTGACTTAATGAGACTAAAAATCAAAGTCACCGATTTACCAGCAACGCTAGGACTTGAATTTGAGTTGCCCAACTCCACATTCAGGGCCACACACATTTCTGTTACTACACACCTGCACAGCTACCTTCAGCTCTAGAAGTGCTTATTGAACATCTTCTGCCACTTAGGGGATAGTGAACATTAACACTGAGCCAAGGAGCTTATGCACACAAATTATATTAAGCACTAAAGCTCATCCTCCCCTGCCCCTCGGCCCCCAGGTGTCAGCCAACCTATCCTCTGGCAGCTCATCACACAGGCCAGTCACAGCAGTGCCCTGTGCTCAGACTTCCCACCACTCAGCTCTCAGCTCAAACATCACCCACTTCAAGAGGCCTTCCCTGACTTCTCTATCTAGAGAATCTGGCAGGGAAGCTACTTTATTTCATTATCTCACTTTTCCTTCATAATTTTATTTATTTGGAGCAGGAGTGAGCCAACCATGGCCCACAGGCCAGCCACCTTTTTTTATAAATTAAATGTTATTGGAAGACAGCCACCGCCATTCATCTACCTATAGTCTACGGCTCCTTTCTCACTACAAAAGCAGAGCTGAACAACTGCAACATAGACCATAGGGCTCACAAGGCCTAAAATATTTACTCTTTGGCTCTTTAAAGAAAAAAAAAAGTTTAATAATCCCTGTCCTAGAAGAATACAGGCTCTGAGAGAGCTGGAACCTTGTCTATCTTGTTTCCTGCTGTATCCCCAGTACTTAGAACAGTGCATGTAACAGATGCTTAATAAAAATGTGTCGAATGAAAAATAAAAAAATTTAACTCTAAAACAACCTACAGAGCTTACCTCCATTTTACAGATAAGGAAACAGAGACTCAAAAATTTGAAATAACTTGCTGGAAGTCTCAGCATATATCAGTAAGGAAATATGAATGCTGAACTGTCTGGTTCCCAACACACCTACTCCTAAGAATATTAACTTGACTCAGTAAAGTGCTCACCACATATTGGGTACTGTACCAAACTTTCATATATATATATATTTACATATGATACCATTCAATCTGCATAAGGGTGTGTCTTCATGAGATTAGGATGGTAAAACAGAAGCGGAGCAACATAAAATATCTTCAAGTGACTATTAATAGACTTCAAAGTTTATCATTCTAACCCCCACGCAACAGCACTAAGATAAAGCATCTGATGTGTGCTGAGAAGAATTCAAAAATGGCCAATTTCAAAACCATAAAATCCTCATATTAGCAGTAATTTGGAAAATGAACATCATAAAAGATGTTGTTTTGTTTTATTTTTCATTTATGCAACAAATATTTATATGCCAAATGTTGCTTAAGTCACTGGGAATTTAGGATGAACAAGAAAAACAAGGTCCCTGCTCTTATACAGCTTATATTCTAGTAGAAGGAGACATACAAACACACACGATACCTAAGAGCTAAGCGATGATAAGTGGCATGTGAAGAATTAGAGCAGGTGGATGTGACGATGGGTGCCTCAGAGACCGTTCTGGATTATGTGCACAGAGTTGAGATGCAAGGGGGAAGCAGAATGCCCAGAGTTGGTGGAGCAAGAAATAATGGGGTCGGGGGTGGAGCAGGTGTAAGTCAGCAATATCCCCGTCCATCCCAGTAGCAAGACCAGAGCTAATTTCTAAACATAGTAAATCACATTACATAAAAGACACACCAGAAGAAAACAGCTGAAATAGCTCAAAGTGGCTGTGTCAGAGGAGCAGAACACAGAATGGAGTGAGGCGGCAGGAACAGCAGTGAGGAAAGAGGCAGGTGTTTTTGATAAGCCCTTTTTTTAAAACATGTATGCAAAATATCTAATAAAATTAAGGAAATTTACCTTTTAAAATCCTATTCAAAATTTCAAAAAATTCATAAAATTACTAAAAATAAGCTTAACAAGTAATGTGGAAGAAATACAAAAATAAAACTGAAGGACATAGTGGGAGAGCTTAATAAATGGTGAGATGCAGCATGTTCTTGTTACCATGTTCTTGAATGGGGAAACACACTATTCTTCTTTTTAGAAAAAAAGTCTTTATTGAATGTGTTACAGTATTGCTTCTATCTTATGTTTTGGTCTTTTGGCCACAAGGCATGTGCGATCCCAGCTCCCCAAACAGGGATCGAACACATACCCCCAACATTGGAAGGCGAAGTCTTAACCACTGGACCGCCAGGGAAGTCCCTGGAAAGACATTATTCTAAAATAATATATTATTTTTGCCCAAATTGATGTATGTATAAATTCAGTGAAATACTAGCAGCATTTTTCATGGAATTGAAAATATGTTTTAAAAATTCAAATAGCAGAGTAAATATACTATTGAAATAGCAAAGGTAATTTTTAAAAAGAAATAATGAGGAGCTTGCCTCATGGATATAATGAGGATATATGGATATAATGAGGATATCCACTCATTCATTCTACAAGGGCTCTTGCTCTGACTGTGTGTGCACCAGGCACTATTCTAGGTGCCAGAGAGCCAGCAGTGAATAAAACAGACGCCTGTCATTAAAGGAGCTTGGTTTTAGCGAACGGAGCAGGACAAACACACAGCAATCAACAGAACATGTAAGATGTCAGGAGGTTAACAAGAGCTTCAGAGAAAAACTAAGGACGGGAAGAGGGGCAGAGGGTGAGACAGGGTGCTATCTTATATAAGGTGGTAACCCTGAAGGAAGTAAGGGAGAAAACCATGTAACCAAAGATTTTAGAAAGTAAATACAATTTAAGGTGTGATATTGGATAATAACCAATAAATAACCAGAAATAAGCCTATGTACACACGATGATTTGTTATGTCGAAAACATGGCTTTTAAATCATGGGCAAAAGGACAGTCTATGTAATAAATATGATGGCTATCCACTGTTTTTAAAAAATTATGTTGGGCTCTTCTCCTTATGAACCACAAATACATTCTAGATGGATTAAAGACTTAAGCATTTAAAAAAATCCTAAACTTTGTTTGGTTTTGGGGAAAAAATGTTCCTGACCTTGAGAAAGGGGAAGGCCTTCTTAAATAAAACATAAAGGCAATGAAAAAAAGTGAAATATATGACAGTGGCAAAATTTAAAACTTCTATTCACGAAACATACCATAAGCAAATTGAAATACATGTGACAGAATAGAAGCAAATATTTGTGACATATATAACAGACAAGTTACTACCCAGAATATATAATAAATTCATACAAATCCATCAGAAAAAGACAACACAATAGGAAAATGAGGAAAGAGTGTGAATGGGTAACTTCAGAGAACAAAAAACACAAATAGCCAATAAACATAGTAAGATGTGCAACCTCCCTAATTATCAAGGAAATAAAAATCATGTCTATTAATTTGAAAAAAACCTTTAAAATCAGTAATATCAAATATTATTATAACTGCTATAAAAATTGATATAGTTTAGCTAGCAATAGGGGCAGGATCTGTTAAAATTTAAAATCCAATTCCAAGACCTAATATCTGCCTAAACAAATAACAGCACATGTGTAGCCCCAAGAGGCACATAAAAGATGCCTCCCCTCTATCTGCAGGTAAGCCAGCCCTTACTGCCTCAGTTCACTGCAAAAGGGAAGAACTAGGAATGAGGTTATGCCCATCAAGTGTGGTTATAGTTATATAAACTGTGTTACACCCAAACTGGATTTTCAGTACATATTGTTACTGCCAGAAAAATTAGTACTGTCACTTTTGGTGGTTGAGTAAGAGAAGAGAACAAGTTCAAAAAGTTATCTGAATTCCATTTTCTATCTCTATTGTAACCTAAACAAAATTATGACAGGACTGTCTTAGCAGAGAGCAGTATATTATACAGAAGAATTTCTCTACACAGCATCCCTTGGAAGCATGTCAATCAATAACTCATGATCAACCAATAATTTTGACAAATATTTTTAGATTTCCATGATACTACAGTCAATCTGGTATCATCTCTGACAAAGAGTCATGGAAACTAACTTCTAAAAAAGTGTGCTTATAGCTGAAACCCAAATCATTCTTAACCATCAAAATATAAATGTATGTGACTTTGCTTATACCTATTAGCTCCAATAAGAATCTTGGTTTAAGAAAACTTAAAAAAAAAGTAGTTCAATTATTGACTCTGCCAATTACTCCTGAGTTTAAAAAACAAAAACAAAATAAGAGAAAAAAAATACTGGGGGTGATAAAGTCAGCTGCTGATGGTTCCCGGGTGGGTTTACCCAGACACACGCTATCATCCCAGGGACCGGTGGTTTGCTGGTATCATGGCAGACGCTCTGCCTATTTTCCACTATTTATCATACTTTCCCCCTTTGATAACAGAAAACATTAGAAAAGCACAAGAAAAGAATATTTTTACCTCAGGCATTCTGATCAGCAATACTTACATTAATAGTTAAAGTGAGTGTATACCATTTTTTTGCTGTAACATCAGCATGTCCTGAAGTATATATGATCCATCCAGCTGTAACACAAAGAGATTATCCAGTTGACGTATTTGTAAAATCTAAATCACAGAATCCCGTAACTCAGTGGGGGTTCTTAGGTGCATTTGTATGTAGTAAAGTCAGCCTTAATAAAGATCGACATTTCCATACCTACAACTGATTTAAAACAAAACATCCTTCATTCAGGCATCCATCCAGCATGCAGAGAGATCCTACTCTGAGCCACATGTGGGCTCACAAGAGAACGAGCAAAATAAACTTACAAACCAAGCATGGTACAATGACGCATTAGCGTGTATAGTTCAGGTCTGCATGTACACCTGATTGGATTGAATATGGAGAATAAGGAGGAATAGTCAAAACCTACCATAAGACTTCCAGCTAGTGCACCTGGCTATGTGGTAATAGCATTCGCTGAGAATTAGAGAGAAAATAATAAGTTAATTTTTTTTTTTTTTTTTTTTTTTTGCGGTACGCGGGCCTCTCACTGTTGTGGCCTCTCCCATTGCGGAGCACAGGCTCCGGACGCGCAGGCTCAGCGGCCATGGCTCACGGGCCCAGCCGCTCCGCGGCATGTCGGATCTTCCCGGACCGGGGCATGAACCCGTGTCTCCTGCATCGGCAGGCGGACTCTCAACCACTGCGCCACCAGGGAAGCCCTAAGTTAATTTTTAATGTATTATATTTGAATGCCTGAAAGCCAGGATGAGATGTCCAATGGGCAGTTTAAGACACAGAGCAGTGGGGACTGAAGTCAGAGATTTAAATCCCTAGCTCCAATTCTGCCACTACCTCATTTTGAGACCTTGGGTAAAGCAATTAACCTCTCTGGCACTCTCCTTTGGATTGGAAAATGCAAGGTACCTTCCAGATCAGTCATGGCTATGATTATGCAATTCCTATTCTAATGTCCTCATTACCCACTCCCTCTTTAATTTTTATTTTATTATTGGAGCCCTTTTAACCTTAGGAAGAGGCAAAGGGAACAAACTATAGGAGAGAAGATTTTTTTATTAATGCAGGACAGAAGTCAAGAGACTATGAATCAAGAAGAGTCACCACCAATAAGGTCTAGTTTCAACAGCGCGGTGTGTACCCAAACCAAAGTAAAGTGGATGGAATTCAACTTGAACGGATTCTAAGCACCTATTCTGGATAAAATACTATTCTACATAAGACAAGGACTGTTAAGATGAATGAGAAAAGTCCAGCTGTTTTCAAGTTATTGACTAAATTAGGAAATAGGAATTCTCCATCTTAAGCAAATCAATCCTTCCTTTTGTATTTCCATACGCACACCAGCAACATTCTTATAGTCTTGCTTTTATTTATAGTGTTTCCTGAGTATTCTCTCCCTACTACTACCACCACACCCCAATCTCTGATAATCCTACTCTGACAGCCTAGCTCAACTCTACAACACCTGAAAAGCTTGGCACAGTTTTCTCTTTCACTGAGCTGCCTCTGTCTGTACTAATTAACACTATAATTTTGAACCATTTGGCGTTTGCTTACACATGTCGAATCTCTTCTCAATTAGATGTTCGAACACGATGAGGCATAAAGCTCCTTCATTACTCCCATAAGTAACAGACAGATATAGAAACATATCACATAGTAACCATGTGCTATAGAAGAAGCCACTTACCTAGATCACCTGTAACTCTGTAGGTTCCATTTGCAAAAATCCAGAAGAAAACTCCCCTGGCACTTCTAATCAAAATACCACCTTTATTCACTCTTCCAGCAATGAACACACCTCCCTTCTCAGGGGTCTCTAGGTACACATCACACTTTACAGTCAAATTGGACCTGCAAAGTCAAAGTGTTAGTGCTTTTAATTATGTCATTTCAAATGTAGCACAAATGGCTCATTTCACAGTCACATGCTTCCAAACTTCTAATCAAGGTATGTGATTTGCTAAGTCCACACTTATACCAGGGATGGGCTTCATTGATGACGGTTTCAAGTTTTACATGACGGAAGTCAAGTCATTTCATTGCCTCTTTTAATGACTTACTATTGGAAAATAATATTTACTGTTTTCAAGCTTCTTAAGAATATATTTCCTATCTTTCTATCATAAAATAACTTCTCATTCTAAGAATATGAGAAGAAGCCATTTTTTCTAGGAATATGTAAAAGATAAGTTTCCACATCATTCTGAACAAAAAGGTTTATTACATTTCCATCAGCAAAGAGAAGCAGTGGAGACTATTATTATTATTAGGAGCCTCTGGGAGAACAAAAGCTGCTTTGAGGCTAATTTTTACACTTAACCCTAACAAGACACAGTCAACTCTACGTTGACTCTACGGTAGGGCTTTTCACACTTGAGCAGTATTGAAATCACCCTGGAGGGCTTATTCAGTTCAGTCTGCAGGCCCCACCCCTCAGGGTCCGATTCAGTAGGTCTAGGGTGGCCCCCTTGAGTGTACAGGTCTAACAAACTGCCAGGTGATGCTGATGCCTCTGGCCCAGGTCCTCACTTGGAGGACCGTTTTCCCTACAGAGTATGTAAGTCTGCGCAGAGGCAGTAAAACCCCGGTTTTGGTATCACTGACAGGAGATCAAAGGACGAGAAAGGTTCAGCCAACCAGGAACTACCAGAGCTTTAACAATGAGATCTCCTCCCGGCTTCCTTTTACAAATGCTACTGGATTCCTTCCGCAATGATATAACCACCCTAATCCAATATGACCTCTGAAAATAATTCCCCTCCCACTCAAATTCTAAGTGCAAATGGAAAAGCATTAGAAAGCTTGCACACAGTCAAGGGATAAAGCAAGCAATTTATCTAAAATAAAACGAAGAATGCCAAGAAATATATTTTGGAAATGGGGAGAAATTGGATCCAGAATTATGTGACTTTTACATTTCTCAGAGTTTCCTGTCAGTGAATTTTGCACAGTGAAATTTTACTTTGTAAAGGAAAACATAAAAAAGAAGCATCAGGACTTCCCTGGTGGTCCAGTGGGTAGGACTCTGAGCTCCCAATGCAGGGAGTCTGGGTTCGATCCCAGGTCAGGGAACTAGATCCTGCATGCATGCTGCAACTAAGAGTCCGCATGCTGCAACCAAGATCCTTCGTGCCGCGACTAACACCCAGCGCAGCCACAAAATAAATAATAAATGAATAAATATTTTTTTTAAAAAAAAAGAAGCACCTACAGCAGGTACACAACAATCAGGAAAATCTACATTTAATCATTTAATCAAAGCTGGGCTACTTTACAGGAAAATCAAATGCTAAGTAACTAAAGCCCAGTCTCTCTTGTATGTCCTCCCACAGCAGAGGGAGTTTTTCTCTCTGTAGATTATCACCAGCATGAAACCACCAAGGATCAGCCTTGTTCCTTACATCACCTACCTCCCTGCTGGCTCATCAGAAGTTTGAAAGTGCTACAGATCCTGTCAGCACCAAAAACTTATTCTATTTAGAGTTAGAGTGAGAGAAGACCAAATGTTTTCCTTTTATACATCACAGTCCAGAATAAGTGATTCTTGCATCACAACTTACAGGCAATTTTACAGATAATAAAACTGAATAAAAGTTTGGTTTAGTCTTCCACAGCCATAATCTCTTGGAAGTGCTGAGAGAACAAAAACCAGCCAATATAATTAAGCAAATTTGATCAAAAGGATGCAGAATTCAGGTCTGTGCAGCGAAAGATAATCTTGTGATTGTCCTCAGATCCCAACCAAAGCTTACTAACAAGATGGAAGTCTTTAACAGCTTTGGTAAAGTCTACCATTTATAGTCAAATTACTGTGTTGATACTTAACTAAATCTAAATATGAGAGAAGGTCTGTCGTAAACACAGTTCTAAGAACCGATGGCACTGTGCGCACATAGAGCCAATTTACTAGAATAGCACTATGGATAAACTCCACTAACTTACTAACTTTCCCTTTCCTACTCTCAGGAAGAAGACAATGATTAAAACAAGGCTGTGAGGTATAGTCCAAGAGCATGGGCTACAGCACCAAACAGACCTGGCCTCTTGCCCTGGTTCTGAAATTTAAAAGTATGGGATCTTGAACAAATCTTACCCCGAAGCCTCAGTTTCCCAGTCTATAAGGTAAAGAGGATGCTACCTTTGCCAAAAGGTAGCTATGGGAAGCTCATACCAGTGTTTAGTGTTACCCAGTTTTCATTCCCTCCTTTCCCTGCAATAAATGGGCATCACAGCCAGAGAACAGAAATGAACATGGGATATGTGTACATCTCTAAACAGATCTGGCTCCCTTGAATCCAGGATAGGATAATGCGAAAAACACAAAATAAACAGGATGAGACCAAATTTTAAAAGATCTTGGAAGTCAGGCATGGAAGTGCAGATCTGGTTCGGTAGCAGGAAAGAGTCACTGCATATTCTTGAGCAGTGAAAGAACACGATGAAAGTAGGGCTTAAGAAAGACAAAAACAGTCCTTTCTTGACATGCATAATTGCCATTTCCTGGTTCTTTTTCTTTCAGAATATGTCACTCTTTCCTTCTCTCCCCACTTTCCCCCATCCTCCTCTTCTCCACCTCCTTACACACTGCAATAGTAAAGACTGAGTATTGCTATTTAAATACCGCAAAACCTTTAAAGTTATGAAGAATTTTGTTGAATCTGTAGATGGTGCTCTACATCATCTCTCTACTACAATGAAAGAGTCTCTCAGTTTTTCTGGAGTCCCAGCCAGAAACAATAGATCTGGGGTTCAGAGAGAGCCCTATGTAGTGTTCATGAGCGTGGGGGATATGGGTTGTCACAGAAACTTAAACGCAGCCACCTGTCTTACTGTAAGACCATTAGTAACAAATGACGAAATCACAAACCCCGCTGACATGACCAGAATGTCCAGATAAAGTGTCTGGTACAGAGATGTTGGCATAAACAGTATTTCTGTTGTATAAAAAGATAAGCCATTGAAGTTACTCTAAATTAGGCAAGAATTCTTTACTCTATCCCCAATAACTCTCCAAGGAGCTGTAAGGGTTCTAGAAACTCTGGATAGGAGTTTCTTAAGACTTACTATCTGAGCTTGGGACTTATAGCAGGGAGTAAGGCAATACAGAAAGGATCGAGACTTTCTGCAGCATTCTACAGATAAACAATTCAAAGCTCTTTTCCAAATTATCTTCCCTTCCCTGCCCAATTTCCAAGCTACAGATATGGCTATTTGGTGACTTGACATTAATAGTTAACTATCACTAAGCCTGAAATGTTTGTGTTTTATGTTTCACAGTAGCATTGTACTAGTTAAAAGAAAAAATAGAAAAGAAACACCTAAAACAGTTATAATTAGTCAGTACATTGGAATTCCATAACTGATTTCTCAGTTTTGCTTTGGCCATTATATTCTGAGTGAAGAATAAATACATCTTCTCTCTTTATCAAATACCTAAATAAAAAAGTGGAATTCTCTAGCCAACTAAAAGCTGATTTGCTTTTTACTGTTGCCATCTACTGTCAACAAAAGCTAAAACAATGTAATTCAAGTATGAATCCAGCAGGTGGCAACACCATTTCAACAAATCAACTCCCTAGCAAAAACAAAAACAACATGCAAATCACAAAGTCTGCTTATAAATAAATTTTAAATTATAACTGGGTCCAAAAGTCCTCAATTTTTATATTAAAATCAGTCTGATCCTGTAACAATTACTATTAAATTGGGCAAATCTGAGGGAAGGACACTTAGGCAATAAAACAATTGGCTGGCTTATGGACACAACAATATTCGACAATTATAACACACCTATTAGGCTTTTGGACAGGAGAACTGAAAAGTCCTGGCTTCAGAATGTACCTGACAACATTACAAGGTTATTTCAGCCAGATCTACATAAGGATGTCAATTTTACATACCATTTGTAATCTCCTATAATACTGATGGTGTTGAATGCATCAGCAGCCCAAGTAATGGGCCTTTGATTGAGAACCTGGCGCAGTGTGAAGCGATGCTCTCCAGGGTCTTCAATATTCATAAAGTATTCAAATACACCAGTCTGATCAGCAAAATTCGGAGCTTCACTAAAAAATGGGTAATCTGTTCAGAACACAATAAATTGTTTAGTATCAAATCTTACAGAATCTCTCCTCTCTGATATTTTCTGGTACATTTTTATATACTTTTTAAAAGTTTTAAACAAGTAAATGATACTTATAAACAGTCAAAGTTTAGGGTTTAGGTTACTAAAGAGCTATTGATTTTTTTTTTTTTTTTTTTTTTTTTTTTTTTGCGGTACGCGGGCCTCTCACTGCTGTGGCCTCTCCCGCTGCGGAACACAGGCTCCGGACGCGCAGGCTCAGCGGCCATGGCTCACGGGCCCAGCCGCTCCATGGCACGTGGGATCCTCCCGGACCGGGACACGAACCCGTGTCCCCTGCATCGGCAGGCAGACTCTCAACCACTGCGCCACCAGGGAAGCCCCATATTGACTTTTATATCGTACTTATTAAGTATCAATGTGACCAATTTGACCTACAGACTTTACATACTCAATCCATGCAACGGCATAAGAGGAAAGATCATGAGTTCTGGAATAAGTAGACCTGGGTTCGGATTCTAGCTCAGTCGGTTCCCCAGGCAGGTTGCTTAACGGCCCTGACTTAACAAGTTTTCAGCTTCTCAAAGGTACGAAAGCAGTATGCATTCAGTAGAAACTGTACCTCAACTTCTGAATTTTGATCAGGATGCCCTCCTGTGATGCCGGTAGTGGCAGCAAGCTGCAGTGAGCCACACCCCCATCAGCCATGCAATCACGAGGGTGAACAACAGATACACTCAGAACCATTCTGTACCCAGACAACCACTTTGCTTTTCACTTTCAGTACAGTCTTCAGTAAACAACATGACATATGCCACACCTTATTAGGCTTCGTGTTAGATGATTTTGCCCAACTGTAGGCTCACGTAAGTGTTCTGAGCACATGTAAGGCAGGCTAGACTGAGTTATGAGGTTTGGTATTTTTGACTTATGATATTTTCAACTTACGATGCATTTATCAGGACCTAACCCCACCGTTGAGTAAGGTCTGTATAACTTTCATTCCAACAATAACCTCTACATTTTTTCTGGCACTGAAAATCACAGGACCCTCAAGTTGCGATTTATCTTGAAGTAACACAAAAATTAGTTCCCGTTTACCACGTAGAGATGTAGAGCTAAATTAATGTAGTTCTCACAACCACTCCATCAGGCACCGGTTTGACAGGTAGAAATCTATCCACTACTGCTGAAATTGGAAACCAAGTTAAGTTTCAGTACAAAAACCTACCGACATTGAAGTCATCCTTATAGACAGAGGGAAAGGGCTGGGACTTCGGAGGCAGCAGGTAACTGCCTTTGCTGCCGGTGGTGAGCGTGGTGAGTGTGAACAGCTCGTCCTCTCGCAGTTCCAGCGTGAAGCTGCCACCGCTGTCTAGGAGCTGAGAAAGAAACGATGCTGTGTTCAAGCCAAGTGCTTTGGCTCATCTCATTTGGGTCAAATAGCTTTTTTAAAAATAAGCTTAAAGGATACCATAAACAAGACCAAAAGACAACCCTCAGAATGGGAGAAAATAGTTGCAAATGAAACAACTGACAAAGGATTAATCTCCAAAATTTATAAGCAACTCATGCAGCTCAATTACAAAAAAACAAACAACCCAATCCAAAAATGGGCAGAAGACCTAAATAGACATTTCTCCAAAGAAGATATACAGATTGCCAACAAACACATGAAAGAATGCACAACATCATTAATCATTAGAGAAATGCAAATCAAAACCACAATGAGATATCATCTCAAACCGGTCAGAATGGCCATCATCAAAAACTCTACAAACAATAAATGCTGGAGAGGGTGTGGAGAAAAGGGAACACTCTAGCACTGCTGGTGGGAATGCAAATTGATACAGCCACTATGGAGAACAGTATGGAGGTTC
>NC_041224.1:167242657-167282128 GCF_002837175.3 Physeter macrocephalus
GATCAGCTGGGTGCTTTGTGACCACCTAGAGGGGTGGGATAGGGAGGGTGGGAGGGAGGGAGACACAAGAGGGAAGAGATATGGGAACATATGCATATGTATAACTGATTCACTTTGTTGTAAAGCAGAAACTAACACACCATTGTAAAGCAATTATACTCCAATAAAGATGTTAAAAAAAAAAATAAGCTTAAGATAAGCCAAACTCATTTCTTTTAGAATTTCCTAACTACTTGTGAAGGACACACTCAATATCAAGGCCCTTGGAATCTTTTTTCTTAAGTTATTTATAAGACTTTATACAATTAAACATTCTAGAAAGGATATTAAAAGAATTTCTTGTCACAGAAGGAAGAAGGACTAGATGATCCCCAAATCTTTTTCCATTACTCTGTCTTTTCCATTAGACTGTACTATCCTTAAAGCCTGTGTATAATTCAATACATGTAACTAAGAGATCTGCTTATTTATATTTTAGGACTTTGCTAATGTAGAAAAATCCATAAAATCTTATTTTTGACTCAGCTATTAAACAGAGAAAACGTTTACTATATAAAAAAAGTCCTACTCATTACATGTTCAATACGTCTTTCAATTAACAAATTACATTTATGTCACATTTATGACCTTGGCATATAAAGCTATAATCTCATCTACAAAATGAGGGGAAGAAAACATACTTCATAGGGCTATTGTGAGGATTAAATGAGAAAATGTTTATAAAGTTCTAAGCTCAGTGAGTGACCTATGAGAAACCTTCCCTACATCATAGGTGTCCCATGTTTTACCATAGCAGGCCTCTGAAGACACTGAAGTCTTTTGCATAATTGACACAGGCACTAAACATTATGTCCACTTTATGAAATCTGAGTAGCTCTTTTTTTCTACTTTATATTAGAGGTTTATATCATATCTTTGCTTTAATAAATTGTTGGTCAGATCTATGAAATATCTAATACCATGTTCTGGCTTAGGAAGAACTCCAAATGATATTATTTTTCCTATGGGGAAAATCAGTTTTATTATGCTACTTCTAGCAATGTGTTGTGCAAAAATTAGAGACCATTCCTTTTTTCAAATTTAATATACAATGGGCGTTCAATTATTGATACTGACTAGTTGAGTCACAGAACTTTAATAATTACCATAAAAAGTAGCAGATTTGTGTCAGTTAGGTGAAGTGATGTGTTTGCATGGGCCAATTCATTCTTTGAAACTTTTACTCATGAGAAACCACCATTTGCTAAGCTCTACACTAGGCACCTGGGACAAAAAGGTATATAAGGCTGGGACCCAATCCTCGAGGCATCCAGCGTAGTGGGAAAGTGTTTACTAGGTAAGTACATATCCCTAGGTGGCTATGACCTAAGACTGGTGGGGAAGGCTTCAGAGGAATCAACACTTGGGCTGAGTCTTGAAGGATGACAAAGATATGAACAGAAGGCATTCTAGGACGAAGAAAAAGCATGTGCAAAAGTCACAGAAGTAATTAACTTGGCATGCCATACTCTGAAAAATGCAAGATGTTTAGTCTGTGAGGAAAGGTCAGTTTAGTAGGACATGCATCTAGAAAGGAAAGCAGTCTTTTACCTCATGAGGTGATAACGTGGGTCACATGCCACACTAAGGAATGTGAACTTATAGGAAAAATCACTAAGGCATTTGAGCAGGGACTGACAAAAATCAGGTCTGCATTTAGACGCATCATTCTGGTAGTAGTGTGATGGGTGGCGGGGAGACTGAAAAAACGAGATAGTTTCCGAAATCCGAGAGAGACATAATGAGGAACTGAAACAAGCAGTAGCCGACGGAATGGAAAATAAGGAATGGGTAAGAGAAATATGTGGGTGATATTGTCTATACTTGATCACTGATGGTATACAAAGGGTGAGTGGGAATGACAGTCTCAAATGAGACTCAAATTTCTGAATTGAGCAACCAAGTGATGGTTGGTCCCATTCACCAAGACAAACTAAATACCAAGAACGAACACATCTACCAAACCATTCTGCCTTGAAGAGGACTTCTATTTAAAAAAATGGGGGGCAAACTTTACCTCTATTATGTTTCAGCCATAAAATCAGTTATGAAATTAAAAATTAATTCATTAATCAAATTTCTGTTCCCTTTACTGTTGCAATGCTCACACTATAGGAATTTATTTAAAACTACCCATAGAGAATCCAGTTGTTTGAAAAGAAATCTCTCTGATGGTTTTCCAAGTTTAGTATACCACACCTGCAGCTCTGGTATTTCACTCTAAGGAGAAAACACAAAGAAAGCATAGTTGAGTGATTCATCGTCTCCTCTTTGAGGATTTCTAAAATCTGTACCAGCAAGAATGAACCAATGACAATGTGCATTCTATTTCTATTTACAGAAAGATCCACCTCAAATCTTAAATAGTAAACATTTTGAAAGTAGGAAGACATTATTCAAGCAAATACTTTATTTCCTAAAAATACTGCAGATTTTTGGCAAATGTTCAAAAAGATTTTAGTGTCTTTGCTTCAAAAATACTCATTATTATACCTATGTAAAAAGCTTTTGAAGAATTTTCTGGCATGAAAAAACAATTCTTACACGATTAGTAGAAAGAGCACTGTATTTCTGTATTCAAATCTAACAATAGGTAGAAATAACAAGAATCTTGTCTCTTTTTTTTGTACAGAGTACTGTAAAGATCAATATTTGAAAGTTCCCTCAACTGCACAAATGATGCTCTACCAAAAAGAACAACTTTCTTGCAAGTGACCTTTGTTAGGATTCTTCAAAACCACGAAGAGCATTACCTCCTAGTGGCTTCTGTATGTTTGACTAAAACTAGTCAGCAGACATAGGACACCAAGGCATTTACCCATTCATATGCAAACTCTTAATCACTTATAATGCAAGACTTCACTTAAGAACTGCTAGCCCGTGATAAAATATATAAATTCTCAAATCAAAATCAAAATAAAAGTTCCACTTATTTACTTACAAAAGAACCCTTAAGAATGAAGGTAGCAAATTGTTGTGAAACATTGAAATAGGGAAGAAGTGGCCGTATACACATGGAATGTTTATGACTCTGAGTAGAAAAAAAAAAGAATCATGTAAGTTATCTGAATGATATACAAGCCATTTTGGGGGGAAAAAAACAAACATTTAATGCCTATAGATTAACAGAAATGACACATAATAGGTGACAAATAACAGTTTATTTCAAACTTTTAAAGACTTTTTTCTTAAAAACCTTTATTGAATGTCTATTGTGTATGCCTAGTCGAAGTAAAACTCAATGGCATTTTGACTGAATCAAACTTTGAATTCCAGTCATTTGATCGCACACAGATTAATTTTTATGTTCTGTTTTCCATGTAATATACATCAAAAAAAAAAGTAAATCTTGGGACATTTTCACTGATAAGGCATCTCACCTATATATAACCTTCAAATACACAACTGAGGTCAGCTAAATACACATAACAAATCCCACTGCCAGCATCATTTTTTTCAAAATAATCACTACAATGGGCTGGGATCAAAAGAAGTCTGAGACATCATCCCTACCTTAGGGGATTCAACAATCACAGAGGACTTACAATATAAGGTTCTGGGAAAGGCTTTGTGGGAAAATTTTAAATTACAATTATAGTTAGAGATTTCAATACCTTTTCTTAATAACTGATATACCACTAGACAGAAGATCAACAAAGACACAGGTGATTTGAACAACACTACCAAGTAACTTGCCTGGACTGACATCTATAGATCACTTTATCCAGCAATTGCAGAATGCATATTCCTTTCAAGTGCACAGGGAACATTTACCGAAGTACACCATATTCTTAGCCATAAAAGAAGTCTCCATAAATTCAAAAAGATTCAAGTCACAGAAAGTCTGTTCTCTGACCACAATAAAACTAAATCAGAAATGAATAACAAAAATCTCTGGAAAAATTCCAAAATATTTAGAAACTAAATAACAAATTTCTAAATAATTCATGCCTCAAAGAAAAAAATTAAAATAAAAGGTGAAATTAGAAAGAATTTTGAGCTGTATGAAAAGCAAAACACAACACATCAGGATTTGTGGGATGCCACTAAAAGAGCAGTTAGAAAAAAATGTATAGCACTGAGCACCTAGATTAGAAACGAAGAAAGGATTTGAGACTTTAGCTTAAGACACTAGGAAAAGAAGAGCAAATTAAAACCAAAGTAAGCTAGGTTATATATGGGATTAAGAGATACGAACTACTGTGTATAAAATAGATAAGCAGCAAGAATATACTGTACAGCACAGGAAAATAGACATTATTTTTTAATAATTTTAAAGGGAGCATAATCTATAAAAATACTGAATCACTATGCTGTGCATCTGAAGCTAATATAATATTGTAAATTGACTACATTTCAATTAAAAATTTTAATTAAATTAAAAAAAAACAAAGTAAGCAGAGGAAAGACAATAATAGAGATGAAAGGATAAATCAAACAAAAACCAGAAAAACAAGAGAGAATAATTGAGAAACCAAAAGCTGACTCTTTGAGAAGATTAATAGAATTGAATAAACTTCTAGCCAGATTAATCAGGAAATCAGGATAAAAAGAAAACACAAATTGCAATTATGAATATTAAGAAAGGTGACATCAAAACAGAGTATATGGATATTAAAAGAATAGTGAGGAATAATATCAATAACTTTGTGCCCAGAAATTTAACAACTTAAAAAGACAAATTTCTTTGAAGACACAAAAACCCAGTACTCACTGAAGAAGACATGGACAAACTGAATAGCCCAATATCTGTAAAGGAAGTTGAAACTGTAGTTTAAAAGTTTCCCACAGAGGGCTTCCCTGGTGGCGCGGTGGTTGCGCGTCCGCCTGCCGATGCAGGGGAACCGGGTTCGCGCCCTGGTCTGGGAGGATCCCACGTGCCGCGGAGCTGCTGGGCCCGTGAGGGGCTTCCCTGGTGGCGCAGTGGTTGCGCGTCCGCCTGCCGATGCAGGGGAACCGGGTTCGCGCCCTGGTCTGGGAGGATCCCACGTGCCGCGGAGCTGCTGGGCCTGTGAGCCGTGGCCGCTGAGCCTGCGCTCCAGAGCCTGTGCTCCGCGGCGGGAGAGGCCACAACAGTGAGAGGCCCGCATACCACAAAAAAAAAAAAAAGTTTCCCACAGAGAAAATTGTGGTCCCAGATGGCTTTACTGGGAAATTCAAGTCGACCTGGGAGCTTTGCTCAAACAGGAAGTAAAAGCTAAGGCAGAGTTGTAAACTGCCTGCCTGTGTATTGAGGCATGCCTCGACTATGCACACAGAGCCCATCAGCAAAGGCTGGGACACTTGCTAGTTCTAAACATAAGGAAATCTGTACAATCATGATCTGACCATTAAGATAACTGAGCAGAGGCTTCAGTGGCCACAAATGATAAAGCTTACAAACTACAGAATTTGTTCAGGAAAGTCACAAAGCAAATAAACAGCAACAACCACAACAAAGAGCAACAACCACAAATGCTAGATAGGAGGAAGAATCTGATCTCCAGAGTCTCCATGTTATTTTATGTAATGTGTCTAGTTTTCAACAAATCATTATGAAATTTGCAGAGAACCGGGAAAGAATGGCCCATACACAGGCATAAAAGCAGTTGACAGAAACTATGTCTGAGAAACCCCAGTCATTGCTTATTAAATATTAGACTTCCTAGACAAAAGACATTAAATCAGGTATTGAAATATGTTCAAAACACTGAATGAATAATGAATAAAGGAGAGATCTGCTTCCAGAATGGCAATGGGAGGAGCTCCATGAACCTGCTCCCAGTGAACCTGGTGAAAATTATTTAAATAATAATTACAATAAAGTCTCTGGAAATGGTCCTAAGGCCATGCAACAAATACAGAAACATTTATTCAATAAAATCTACTAAAACTCATGGCATTTAAACCATGATCCACTCCCTCCCTGTCCCTCTCAGCCTAGAGTGACAAACTCCATGCCAAGTAGGTACAGCCAAGAACACAGGGTTGCCTCACTCCCAGCTCCCAGGTGAAGACAACAATATCTTCGTGAGAGAAGCAGAATGTCAGCATTTCTCACCCCCTTTCCCCTCAGCTACTTGATGCTGAGGACAAGTGGCCATGAGTGTGGCCAAGAGGCTGAGGGTTCCCTTCCTCTGTCCAGGTTCCATTCACAGACTCACCTTAAACAAGGCACACTGAGAATATGGGGGTTCCAAACCCCCACCCAGCACCATACTCCTAAATCAGAGGTGTCACTAAGAGAGAAACACACCCTTGTCCCCATCCCCAACTCCAAGCTGCAGCTCAGAGACTGTCCAGGGAGAGAGACAGGTCATAAAACAAAGAGTTCAGAAACTCTCCCCAAAGAAACTGATTGTACTTAATGCAGAGCATGGGGAAGTTCAAGAGTAAGGGTGCTCTTAAAAATAATGGACGTTTTGGTGGAAAGCAAATAAAAAGAGACTGTCAGCTTCATTAGATGCATAAGCTAAACCACTGCCCAGCTATTTTGACAGGGAGAACCACAAAAAAAGGAAGCTAAGAAGAACCCTCCTGATGTCAGAATAAACCTAAAACACTAACCTCAAAATACACCTCTGCAAATAAGCTGGAATTTAATTGGATCAGCTTATGGAGCAATTTAAGCCCCTGAGCATTGCTGAAAACAATAGAGGAATCCACCAGTAATTAGTGAGGCAATAACAGAGAGGTGCACCTGCCCAAAGCTGCATCTTCTAAGAAGCAACATTTGAGGCTTCTCAGTGTGGGGGTGGGGGAGTGGGGGTGGAGGGAATAAACTTCACTAAATTACTCCAGCCAATCACTAAGCAAACAAGCAAGGGAACAACAAACCCCAGGAAAGGAGGGAATCAGTACCCAGAGTTACCACAATATATTATATAAAAGGTCTGGCTTTCAACATAAAATTAGGAGACATTCAAAGAAACAGAAAAGTGTGACCCATACACAAAAACTAGGCAACAGAAACCTAGAAACCACCTGTGAGAGCAACCAGATGCTGGATTTAACAGTTGAAGACTTCAAAGTAACCAATATAAATACATTTAAAGAACAAAAAGAAACAAGGCTTAGAGAAGTAAAGGAAGATATAATCACAATGTCTCACCAAGTAGACAATATCAATTAGGTGACAAAAAAATTTTAAAAGAACCAAATGGAAATTCTGAAATTGAAAAATATAATAACTGAAATGAAAAATTCACTAGAGGGGTCAACAGTAGATTTGAAATAGCAGATGAATTAGAGGATTTGTAAACAATTGACAGAAATTGTGCAACCTGAGGAACTGAGGGAAAAAAAAAGGATAAAGAATAATGAACAGAACCTCAGAGAAATGTGGGATACCATTAAGTACACCAACATATATACAATGGGACAGTAGAAAACAGTGGAGAGAGAAAGGAGCAGAAAATATATTCAAAGAAAAGTAGCGGAAAACTTTCCAAATTTAATGAAAAACATTAATCTACAGATCCAAGAGGCTCAACAAACTCCAAGAGGAATAAATACAAAGAGATGCACATACAGACACCCAGTAAAAATGCTGAAAGTCAAAGAAAAGAAGAAAATCTTGAAAGGAACAAGATCATTTACAAGGGAACCTCAATAAGATTAATAGTTGGTTTGTTACCAGAAACAATGGAAGACAGCACATTCAAGGAAAAACTGTCAGCCTAGAATTTTATATTAAGCAAAACTACCTTCCAAAAAATGAATATCTCACTGGAATGCAGTTAATAGAAATCTGAAGTAGACTCTAATAAGTCAAGATTTCTACACTAAATCGTGGAACAACCACTTAAGAAAATAACTCACTAAAATATAGTAAAAAAAAAAAATTAAAAGAATTTAAATATTACATCACAAAATATTGACTTATTGCAAAAGAAAACAGTAACAGAAGAATAGATGAACCAAAATGAGACGTATGGAAACTAAAAAGTAAGCTGAAAGACGTAAATCCAACTATATCAATATTAACATTAAATGTAAATGGATTAAGCAATTGAATCAAAAGGTCAGACTAAATTTTCCAAAAAGCAAGATCCAACTATATGCTTTCAAAAAGAAAGAAAAACTTAGATTCAAAGAAACAAATAGAGGAGCTTGGATCAAGATGGTGGAGTAGGAGGATGCGGAGCTCACCTCCCCCCACAAACATGTCAAAAGTACATCTACCTGTGGAACAATTCTCAAAGAAAACTAACTAGGAACTGGTAGAAGAATTTCTATACAACCAAAGCTGCAAGAAGGATTTCCACGTAACTGGGTAGGATGGAAAAAAAGGCATACGGTTGTGTCCTCCACCCCTGGGAGGGATCTGAAAGGAAGAGAAGGTTTGCTCTCAACCTGGAGAGTGAGCAGGTCAAGCCACAGACTGGTTGTCCCAGTCCTGGGATCCTATGCAGAGGAGAAAAGCTCCCCTGGTTTTTTTTTTTTAAGAAGGTGTTCAGTTGTGTTTTATGCTATATTTTCCAATACTAACAAAGTGAATTAATCCAATAAAAACAACAAAGAATTACCATAGTTTCAACGATGATGGTGAGGTTACCTAAGCCATCCGTCAGAGCTACATAGCTTCCTCCTTTTTCTAAATGGCCAACTGTCTTCAGGTAATACCAACCTGGTTGAGTAAACTGAGTGGTATGAGCTATAGACAAGCAGAGAAACACCCAAATAAGATTAAAACTGTGATAATATGATTTTGTCAAAAAATAAAAAGCTGTTTACTGATTTGAGTCTGAAAGAAAACAGAACATGCCACCCCAAAATGTGCCACTTTAGCATGTGGATTATTTTGAGCTGATGGCAATCAAGACCTAGCAGACAAAAGAAAAACTTTTCTCTCTCCTTTAACTGCCTGAAAGAACTTAGATAGGGGACCTGGCACAGAAAGACAGCTACTACCAGAGACAACTTTGTATCTGAAAGATTCACCTGCATGGCAGGGCAAACATCTGCTCTTCTCTTCCTGTGAACTGCCCTCCTCCCCTTTGAAGCTCCAGGTCCTTATCCCATTCCTTAGCTCAGGATGGCATTATAAACCTCAATTGCCTGACTGCAAATTTGAGTCTCATATTTTTATGTACAAAATTAAATGTGTTTTTTTTCCTGGTGATCTGCCTTATATCCATTTAATTATTAGCCAAAGAACCAAGAAGGGTAGAAGGAAAACTTTTCCACCCCAAGTCTGATTGAGTCTAACAGCTATTTTCTATTTTGGAGAAGAATACTTGCCAGTCTCATGTTTCAACTTCTAGTTAAATGGTACAATTATGGGAATATTCTTAGAATGACTGGTGAAAATAAATGAACCACACTCTGTCAGTTCAAGACTACTGAGTAAACCTTTTTTTTCCCAAGAGTAAAAAATAAAGTTATCCCCTCCCAACTTTTGATGATCTCTATTTAACCCATCCTAATATAACTACAAAGAATATGGTTTTTAAAAAGTTAACAAAATATTCCAAAAACTAAGCTTTATGGTTTCAAACAAGTTGATTTCCACAATATGTATTTATTGGGCACCTCCAAAGTTGGTCCTGAAAATGTACTGAGCAATATTCCTTGTCCATTTTGGGAGGTGACACAATTAACTGGTGACAAAATGAGAAAAGTACATTAGTTCATGTAGATAATGTGGGACCAACTATTTCAACATTTAAGGGGTTAACCAACCAGGATATACAAATCCAACTTAACATTTCCATATTTTCGAAATAACAACCTGAGTTTAGAATAACATCATGGTTACATAATGTCGTGACTACAAATCTCCGAGAAAAATATATCAACTAAAAAAAAGCCTGGTCTTAGAATAACTGAGAATGGAATACAGAAAGTAGCCTAGTTACCCAAAAGATTCTTACAAAACACTATGACAAATCTTGCTTGAAACAGAGACACACTTAAAACTAACACACACGCACACACACAGTGTTCATGTAATCCCCTCTAAGTGTTTTCTGCTTTGTCTCTTAGGGAGTTAGGGATTGAGAGATGGAATCTGAACCATACCTGATATCCAGATAGGAGCTTCTACTACATAGTGCCCACTCCATGGCTCCTGAGCAGTCATCAGTCCACAACGCCCATATGGCAACTGTTCATAGTAACTAGCCACCAAATTCCAAGCAATTGTGCTAAAAGATTTGTTTGATAAAAAAGAAACACCAAAGTAGCTTGTAATAAAAATATAAATATCTACAAGCCTATAGTAAAAAAGACCTTATCAGAGTTTACACAAATATATGTAAATGACAAAAAATTACCACCCAAAACAAGAAAATATAAGTTGCCTAAAGTTCACCCACATTTTGAAAAATCAAGTGTTGGATGCATCTAAATATTTTTAATGGTGAATCATATAATAAAAAATACAAATGTATATGAGGTATACAATTTTACTGACGAATGGTGTAACCAGAAGATGAATCATGACCTACCAGTACCAGACATGTCACAAATGTGAGTCAAATATAAATAAAGGCTTTATCCATACTTGCTTTCCTTTTGACGGTCAGCATTCTAAATGCCCCAATTTCAAGACATAAGTTTATGAACTTCACTCTGAGCTGTTGCAAAGTTTTACAAATGAGAACTCTTAGAGTCAGACTGCCAGGGTTCAAATGATGGTGTAAGCAAATAGGGTAAGGGTTCCCCAGAGGAAGAGAACCAGACATAACTTTCTTGACATAAGAGAAGCCATTTTAGGCCTAAGCCATTTTGTGATCTAAGCCTGGCCACAACGCTTGCCCTTACAGAACAGGTCTCAGTAGTAAGTGATTTTAAGGGAATAAAAGAACATAAGAACAAACAGCTATTATCAGGCCAGGGAGATAACTTAACCATATCTGAGACAGTATATCAGACCTCAAATAAGCTTTATTATTTGCAGCTTCTTGCCTTTTTTTTTTTTTTTTGAGTTGACACAGCTTAGGTATAGATATAGGTATAGATAAAGAAAATAAGGCAAATGTTTACAATCACTGAATTTAGGTTGTGAAACTATGGAAGTCCATTGTACTTTTTTCTACTTATTGTGTTTTGAAATTTTTCAAAATAAAAACCTTTAAAAGTTTCTAATACTTACGCAGTCATGTAGCCATTGATATAATTCTGATTCAATATGCGACCCCAGCAGCCTGCACCCACATCACTATTTAAAGTGCTAAAATCTTCAGAAGACCAAAGCTTCTTCTCAGTCAACCTAGCATCCTTTACTGTACGGGTCCCAGGGTAATGAGCTCTAGAAAAGAAAGGGTGGGAGGAAATGTAAAAAGGTCAGAGCATGGCACTTATGTCTATTTATTGAGTGAATAAAAATACATATCTTCTCCAAGATTTCGATCTTAAAATAATGGGCAGCTTCCATGTGGCTGTCAGACTGTAAGCATCCTCTTCCCACCCTTGTGTCTCAGAACACCCTTAGAATGAGATAAACCTATAACACACAGAATGGGGAGGAAGATAGCAATGGATGAGAAATTTCTTTCTGGAAACCGTAACATGGAGGGAAGGATGTTGACAGGTGGAGGCAGCAGAAGAGGCCTAGAACACTCCAAAGATGAATGAGGTGGAGACAGGATTCAGACTTCCCAGGGGAAACAGAGAGCTTGGACAGCAGGAAGGAGTAAGAAGAAAACCAAAAATAAGACTAATGAGTCCATTATGTAATGTAGTATCTCCTCCCCTGCTCCCACCCTTCGTAGACAGAGAGGCATTTATTGTTTATTCCCAGGCAAAAACAAAAACACTAAAACAAACAAAAATGCACAGAGAATTCTTCTTTGAATAAAAAGAATAAACTATCTTGGGAAAACTAGAAGTTATTATCCCAGAGCAGTGTCGTTCTCAACTTGAATGCTTTTTGCCTGGTGGAGAAGGCAGGGCAGGGCAGGATTTGCTACTGGCATCTAGTGAGTAGAGGCCAGAGATACTGCTAAACATCCTGTAACACCTGTGACAGGTCCCAACAACAAAGAATTATCCAGTGAAAAATATCAGTAGTGCAGAGGTTGAGAAACCCTGCCCCAGACTAATGAACCCCTCCCTTGTTCTAGCATTTGAGAGGAGTCAGCCTAAATATAAATGTATATTTATTGTCCTAAGAGTAAAATACTGCCATAATGATGATTGTGGAAGTGGCTGATTATTGAATATAAAAACAATTAAGAAATTTCAAATGGATAATAGAAAATAGACCGACAGTTAGTATAAGAATTAGAGAGCACATGAACCAAATAACTTTAGGGACAAGAGTGTATACTTTCTAGGCCAACAACTATTGACAAATAAATTAACAATAATACAAGCAGAATAACAGAGATTGGATTATATCATAATTCTAATCTTTGTGGTTTGGTGTAGTAGTATTCATAACATTAAAAGAATGATTGTAAAAACCTATTTTAGTTTTTACTTATTTAATTCCATTTAGATCATGAATCTTTTAAGAAAAAAATATCCTACTTGGGAATTAATTATACTAGTAAAGACGAATTAAGGCACAACATTAATTTGGCATTCCAGGATTTTATAAGGAAGAAATGGATAAATAATAAAGAATATAAAGAATTAGGGAAAAAATGAGATTCAACCAAGATTTTGTTGAGTCACTGAACTCAGATGAAAACAGGCATCTATTCAGTATTGTAAATATATACAACAGAGACCCCAAGAGCAAGCCAGCACCTAACAGGGTTAAGAAATTATTGTTCTGGTACTACAATTCCCAACTTGGAAAATCTGACTATTATTCTTTGAAATTATATAATTTTAATAAACTTTTACATTTTAGATTTATTCTATATCCCAGAACTTCATTCTATGGTCATGATATTTGGTTTTGACACCTCAACCAAACACTAATTTTAAGACTCACCTAGTTGTCACTCAGCCAAATGTATATTTGGTGTGTCTCTGATAAAAAATACTTATATAAAAAAAATAACCTGGAAAATAATATGCTATTGTTATTAATGATCTCTAGATATTAAGATTAAGAGTAAGTTCTAACTCTATCTTTATGGTTTTCTACATTTTCCAAATTTTCTACAATGAGCATGCATTATTTTTTAAATCTGAAAAAGTATCTCTTTTAAAGTTACAGAAATAGGTATTATATCCCTCATTCAGAAAACAATGAAACTGTTACATTTTAAACCTGATTGATTTATCAAATGATCTGAGAAAAGAGGGGCAGAACTGATACTAAAATCCAGGTCTCTCCCAATGTCCAGATCCATAGTTCAACAAAATGTAAAAGTTCTTTAAGAATATAATAAAAAAATTTATTAAAAAATAAATTTTTTAAATGCATATAATTAGGCAAAAACATCTCTATCATTTCATGGCATGATTTTTCAAACTTTAAATGACAAGATTAAGATCAATGAAAGTAAACCAAAGTTTATCCTAACAGAAAAATATATGTGTATTAAAAGAAAAATAGAACTTATGAATGAGGTGGATCATGGTAGCCCACTTTTTGAAACTCCCCCAGTACTCATCCTGAAACCAAACAGACCAACCTGATGACGGAAAGTAAAAACCCATAGACAATATCCGCATCAAAACTAGGTGACAGGGAATCCCCAGGAGCCTTGCAGCATCAGGACTGGCCAGGATCAATAGACAGAATATGGAAACAGTGGAAGTGAAAGGGGACTAACAGGTACTCACTGCCCCCCAGCAGCAGACTCTATCCTGAATGGAAGAATTGAGAACAACTGGCTAAAGTGAAAATGTCTTCACAGGCTTGAAACTGGGGCCAAGTGCCAAAAACAGTAAATTCACTAAGAGATCAAACACAGTACAGTGACAGTTTAAACCAGATTTGTCCAACAGAAATACAATGTGAAGTGTACAGATAATTTTACATCTTCCAGTAGCTACATTTTTAAAAAAGCAGAAGAGAAATTTTAATTATATACTGTTTAACCCAATATATCCAAAATATTATCATTCAACATAAAGTCAATATAAAAATTATTAATACTTTTATTAATATTACTTTTTAATATTACATCTCTAAAATCCAGTGCATACTTTACACTTATAACACACCTAAATTCAGACTAGCCATATTTCAAGTGCTCCATAAACACATGTGGCTAGTCTTACCATATTGGGCAATACAAGCTTAAACCCTTAACTATTTCAGAAATAGGTAGCAAACAATCCTTTCTGCAATGGTAGAGTCTCACCATAAGAATAAGCTGCTTAAATTAGAATCCAAATTGAATAAGACAGGAACACTCAAGATGAGGGAGAGACAACATTTAGACAGTAGGGAGAATGGGGCCCAGAGGAAGCAGACCCCAGAAAGCACTGTAACTGCAAAACAAAAATCTGCAAACATAGCACAGGTCAAGCACAACATGAATGGGGCAGGGACGCATACTCTTTCTATGGAGGTGGGAGCCACAGAATAAATATCTCCTGAACAAAATTCCATTGTACCACAATAGCCAAAAATTGGAAACAATCCAAATGACCTTTAACAAAGACTAGATGGATAAATTGTGTTATATTCCTACAATTGAATTCAAAACAGCAATTAGAATCAACATGAGTTAATCTTATAAATATAGTGTTGACCAAAATAACAGATATTCTAAGATGCCATTTAAATAGTTTTTAAACAGGAAAAATTAGTCTATGATGATAGAGGTCAGATTAGTAGTTGTCTTTGGTGCAAAATGAGAGGCTACTGCTTAGAAAGATTTCCAAGAGGAGAGCTTCATAGATACTGATAATTTTCTATTTCTTGACCTAGGTGGTAGTTGTATAGGTATGTTCACTTTATGATAATTCATTAAGCTATACTCTTATGATCTTCTATATGTATGTATGTGTGTGTGTTTGTATGTTATACTTAATAATTTGTAAGGAAATGAAATTATTAGACAACAGAGGTATATAAAACTAAAGTGAGAGGATTACAGAATAATTATTTTAAAAAGAAAAAGCATTTTAGAAATGAAGACTAAAGTAGAAGGAACACAGATTAGACACTGTCTAATAAATAAAGAGATAAAAAAGATTTGAGAGAAATACAGAATAAAGACAATATGCAAAGGAGATCCAATATGTGTAACCGGGCTTTCTACAAAGAAAACCAAAGGACGGAGCAGGATGATTGTTTAAATTAAGATTTAAGTAAAACTTACTGAAAAAAGAAAATACTGAAATATAGATATTCAAAGGGTGCACACTACTTACTGGGAAATAGTAAACAGTATAAAAGTACTAGACTCTAAAGTTAAGGAGAAATTTATTCTTTGGACATACCAGAATTATGCCAAGTCATTTATAAGAAAAAGAAAAAATAAGTCTGGCATCAGAATTCTCAACAGCAACATTTTATGTAAGTAACCAACGGAGCAAATTTTATGATACTCAAGAATTAAGAAAATATGAGTCAAGGATTTTATACCCAGCCAAACTGTCCTTTGAGTCTAAAGGCCACAGATATATAGTAATAAACATGTAAAAGTTCAAGAAATATTGTTTCCATTAGCACTTTCTGAGAAATATAGCAGATATTAAGCTTCTGACACTCAAGAGACTAAAGGAGATACTTCAGCAAAAGACTTACAGGTGAGCACTGAATATGCTTAACAGTAGAGCTCGACTAAAAGAAAGGGTAATTAAATAGTATATAAACATTACATTTTCTAATAATGTATAACTAATATAGTTGACACAAAATAAAAGGAGGAAAGAAAGCGAAATGTAAACTAAGTTTGCCAGTTAGCTGGGAGTAAAAGATTACAACTTGCAGTTGACAAATCAAGATCATACAAGCTTATGTTCATGTAAGAGCACAAAGATTAAGAAACTCTGGTAATTAAAATTCCATTGTAGGAGAGAGGGAGAGGAAGAAGTGGTTATAAAATAATTTTAATATTAATTATAGTAAATGAATAGACAATATCTAAATAGAGAGAGAACCAAGATTATTAATATAGAGCAGATCTCAACTTCAGCACTACTGATATTCTGGCTGGATAATTCTTTGTTGTGGGGGAGTTATCCTGTGCATTGGAGGATGCTGAGAAGGAACCCTGGCCCCCACCCATCAGATGCCAGTAGCACCTACGCCAGTGACAGTCAAAAATATTTTCAGTTATTGCCAAATGTTCTGTAGGAGGCAAAATTATCCCCAGTTGAGAACTACTGGTATAAAGGTATCAGCATAAATGTAATCAGTAGAATCAAAACTTGTTAAATAACAAAAAAGACACTTCATTTAAAAAGAGCAAAGAAAACAAATCACATAGCAAAAGAATGTGTGTGAGGGTGTATTATATATATATAAATATATATATGGTACAAATCATTAAATAACAAACACAGTAGAAAAGAAAACAAAACCTTCAGTTATATCAATAAATATAAATGAGTTAAACTCACTAAAATATGAAGATTTTCAGAACAAAACCTAAACCTATGCTATATGCAGCATCACACCTAAAACAAAATTACCTTGAAAGGTAAAGAATAAAAGTATGGGCAAAGATTCTATCAGGCAAATACAAATGAAAAAAAAAAGGCAGAGTTCTCTATCTTAGTTACATGCAAAGCGAAATTCAACCAAGAAGCATAATATGAGACAAAGAATGACTTTTTCTAATCATAATAGTTACAAACCATAATAAAGATAAAACATTACTCATACCTATGTACCAAATAACACAGCAACAACTTTCAAACAGCAGAAATTTCATGAGATTGAAAGGAAAAACAGAAACTCACTAATAAGAGGAAACTAACACTCTTAGTAACCTTGGATAGTTTAAGTGAACAGAATAATTAGAATACAGAATAGCGAAACAATGCAATCAGTAAGGTGGATAATATATACTCAGTTCTCGTATCCTGATAGAAAATATACCCTAATATAATAAGATAAAAAGAAGACCTTGGGAAATTTTATGAAAAAAATTAAATAATACATTCAGCATTAAATGACCACAATGCAGTAAATTAGAAAATAATGATAAAAAAACAGACTCTATGAGATAAACCTAAAGCAGTGCTCAGAGGAGAACTCATTGCATAAGATACCAACATCAATAAAGATAAAATGAATTAAACATCCAACTTCTTCATGAAGATACAGTGAAACCCACATTTTCATTTATTTTTTCCTAGCCAAATATATTCAAGATCAACACAACTTTTTTCCCTCAAGATTTGAGCTATTTATGCAAGTTTTAACAATAAAGGCAAAAATTACATTCTAATTTCAATGTATAAAATATTAAAATACATTTTACTTTTCTTGTCAATAAATAAATAAATAAATAAGCCTAAATCTAATCTAATCACGCCTCTACCAATTTCCAACAAGAAACAGGATAGATGAGCATTTTAAACTTAACTACAAAGACGAAATCAGTAAAATCCAGACTGTGAGAAGCTTTACAGGACAAACAATCCAGCTTCTTCAACAAATGAAAGGAAAAAAAAAGAGATGGAGCAAGAACCAAAAAATTAGAAGAGACTTAGATATCAGCTAATCATAAAGTATGAATCTAAACTGGATCCAGATTCAATCAAAGAAAACTATAAAATAATAATAAAAGATATTTGATAATATCAAGAAACTATCACATATTTAGATGTGATAATGGTATTATTTACGGTGAAACGAAAGAGTTTTTATCTTAAGAGATAAATGGTAAAATTTTTATGGAAGAAATAATATAATGTCTGGGATTTGCTTCAAAATAATGTGAGGAGGAAGAAAAGAGGAATGGATAGGCATGTGAATGGAGAATTGTTCATGGGTTCATAGTTATGGAGGCTGAATGATGGGAACATGAATATCCACCATATTATTCTGCCTACTTTTGTGCACGTTGAAAATTCTTCATTAAAAAAAAAAAAAGCACACATAGTTCAAGCAGAGCCTTCACACTGAATACAGAACAAACTCCACATATATGTGTATTCTATTTTTCAAATGATTATATACATTATCATGATAGACAAAATTCAAATACACTTAAAAAAAAAAAAATACTGCTGGAACCCAGTGAGGTCAAGGCCCCAAAGGCTGAAAGGCAGAACTGGACTAAGGAGCAGGGTCAAAGCCATACTGCTAAGGATATGTGACAAAAGTCACGGTCAGTAATCATACCATACCATTTACCTAAGTGTTCATGAACGCCCAAGCACAGGAAGTCTGAGGGTTAGGAACTAATTTCACAACACTGCCTTTATAATTTCTAAAATGTAAACACTACTCTGCCCCTTAATCTAAACAAAGCCATGTTTTATTATTCCAAACATTAAAACAATATTTTAAGTTACCAGTACCTTACTCCATTGTCATAGAAAGATTCCCAAAGTATATACATTTCAAAGAAAAAAGGAAAGAAATATCATTTATACATGCTTTGGTTAAATAAATACAAGAAAGCTACCTCCTGAAAATATAATCAAATGGGGAGAAGCAGGCAAAAACAAAGGCACAGTCAATATCCACAGCAAGCAGTCAGAAACTGTTAGTTTTCAAAGTAAAACATTCCTTACCCTATAACGTCAATCACCTTCAAGAGCTCAGAGTCAAGCAGCATAGAAGCAGAAATGGGCTCCCAGAGATTATCACTCGCTATGATTTTCACTTGCTGGAGACCTTGATAGTTCAGCATTCTTCTTAACACCTTTCAGAGAGATAAGCAGAACATAGGAAAGGTTAAAAATGAGTTTTCAGCAGCTGAATTACAACGAAGAAAGCTAAAATGTCTTCAAACTCAGCATTCTGGATGATAGTGTCAATATTATTTCTCAATAGAAATGTGCCTCGTGTGGGGGGTAAAAAGCATTATCACTAAGATAATCTACTTCATGGGAATGTAAGGAGAAAAAAAAAAACGAAGAGGTAAAAATGTTTTAGAGGGATTTTCCCTCTGAATTTAAAATTATGTTTAGCCATAGAAAATTTGGGTGCAAGGGTGGAAATTTTTTTTTAAAAATCAGAGCAGTACTACCCATAAAAAAACCACTATTACCCTGGTCTGCATTCTTTCATGAATTCTCTTATGCAGACACAATAAATTGGGATCAAATTAAATATACCATTTGGTAAATAAAATGCTTTAACTTAGTTTATTTTGAGTATTTTCCAATGTCTTTAAATATTCTGCCATTACTGAAAATATTACAGTTCTTAGTATTTTGTACCATACTAGAAGTAGAAATAAGAAATATTCTGCTGTTACCCTCAAGTCTTTAATAGGTATACACAGGACAGGCAATAAAATCTGCCTGTAGGACTATCCACCCACCAGATTAAAAGTAACAAGCTAACTGTAACAGGAAATAAATGAACAAAGCACAGAGTACCTACTCTGGTATTTAGTTCTGTACCTGGGCCCCATGAGGACTCTAAAAAAAGCACAAGATGGGGTCCTCACCGATCGGTGGCAAACACACTCACCAGGACACTAAAACTAACAGAATGTCCTAGAAAATCAGAGAGTAGTATATACTGAAATGTATGGATTGTCAATATATAAAACAAGACAAGAGAAAAGAAGACATTATTTCACCTAGGAGAAGGAGGTTCAGATTTCAAAACAGAGGTAGTTTTGTTTTTTTTTAATAAATCTTTATTGGAGTATAATTGCTTCACAATACCATGTTAGTTTCAAAACAGAAGTAGTTCTTGATGAATGGGTGTGAATAAACCCACTGCTATACCCCCAAGCACTCCAAACTGTCAGGTTCATAGCAGCAGGTGCTCAGTAAACATTGGTTGAATTAATTAAGATAAGAAAGAACAAAGAATTTCACAAGCTCTCTTTTCACTTTCTAACTTTTCTGAACTAAAGAAATTTCCAATTAATGTGCTCTTTTAGGAGGCAAATAATGAATCAATTCCACTCTGGAAGAAATCCGAACCGATCCTTAATAGTAAATAAAGACCAACTCTCAAGAGTCAGTAGGATTGAGACTCCCAAGCTCTCTATTAGGAGACCAATCTTGAGTTTCATCACCCTGAAATTCTTATTCTTACAGATAGGAAGGAGAACAACTGAGTCACATTTGCATTTATCGCAATATTATATCTAGTTTTTCTAGTGCTATTCCTAGACCATCACCTCTAAGATTGCTTACTTATAAGTAAGTATATATTCATATAATACTCCAAAATACACAAGTCTATAAGCTGTGTTTTATAATAGATTGCCAAAATCAGTATGAATAGCCGCATGCTTTGAGCAAAGTTTTATCTAATGTATTCCAAATGTTTTTGCTGTGGAACCCATCCCTTTCTGCTCCCTAAAAAGCCTAGATAGAAACCCTACCTATAAGATAAATGAAAAGGAAGCTGTTCTGATTGGACTGAATGAGGGTCCAGAGACTCACACATCCATTTCCATCCACCACCCTCAGATCCTAGACGGGATTTTCCAGACACAATTTTAAAACATCACTAAAAACCAGAGTAAATCATAAATACAATGTAAATAGCAAAAATAAAAGAAATAATAGCCTTGCCACCTTTACATACATTGCTTGTTTGTACTGTATTTATTTCTACTCTTAAAAACAAATCCTCATTATTTCCAGGGGCCATCTTATTTATACTATACGGAATATATATTCATTAAGCTTATCGAACCTGAACACCTACATTCATCTGTCATTATTGAACCCTTTCAATAGGTATTTTAACAAACAGGACACAGATTCCAATAAAATCTTGCTACATAAATGGCAAATGCAAACTAAAAGTTATTTCCTGAGACAAGTTACTGCAGGTAAACTAAAGTTTCAGGGAAAAGGAAATGAAGTCTGAACTGTTTGAAACACTGATGATGAGTCTTAGAACAGGAATTACAGTCTTTCAAATCAGGTAAGCTGAATTAGAATGCAATGGAATCAGCAACAGACTCTTAATAGTAAAAAAATAAATAAATAAAATAACCACCTTAGTTGCAGACCATTAGTTTAAAAGAAAAAGGAAACTAAATTCTAATGCTTCTAATGCTTCCATCAAATGAAATGAACACAATTAAAGAGACATATATAATCCCAAGGAGAAAAAAAAAAACTATGAAATGCCAGATTTGGGAAGATGCAAGTCCATGGCCACAGCACATGGTCCACCTGACTACAGAGTTACACAGGACGCAGCCACTAACTTGGCTTCTGCTCTGTCCCCCTGCTGCTCTCATCAGACCTGTACTCACAGCAGTCCTAACTTTCCATGAACAACTCCTGTGTTGTTCATGGAACAACACTAGTTCCACTGTCCCACCTCCACACCACCACACTCTCACCACTTCACTGGTAATGCCTACAGCATGGAGTTAACTTTGAGTTACCTGGCTCTGGCTGCATTCAGTCCTCTAAATCTATGCCTTCTCCTCCCCACAACTAGCGATTAAATTGTGCCGTCACTGCAGTGAACATAATGGCCTACTGACGGCTCAGTGCCCCCACTTGTCTAATCCATCTTTCTCCACTTGCTCTTCCCCCAAATCTCTTTACCTCCCAGTCTTCACTTCTCAAAGGCACGGCCCTGCCTTAGCAACTTGGGGAGTTCCTATCCAGCCCACCTTGAAGATTCCAACTAGTCTTCCAACAGACTTCCCAAATCCACTCATGCAGAGGTGTCACCTCCTCTCTGTACCTTCTGACAACCCTGTGCATTATTGTGCCAAAGAAATTATAGCTGATATCTTAGTTGTTCATATGGGACTCTACAGTCCCCAATGTTAACTCTTTTTGGGCAGAAACAGTACTTTTTATCCTTGTATTCCAAGCATGTACACAATGCCTGACAAACTAGGTGTTGAGTAAATGCTTCCTGGCAGACTGAATGAATAAATAAATGAAAGAAATTTAGTGGATATTACCTGCTTAAAAACATAAGACACTCAATTTAAAGAAAAAATTTTTTAAAACTGAAAGAAAATATAACCACAAAATTATATTTCTTGGAGAAAAGACACATAAAACAAGACAAATATAACCATAAAGTAAACTAAATATCTCCACCTGAAAAGTTAAACTGCCATTTGTTTTCCAATGACAGAAGGGGTTATTATTCTCAGATTTTCCTTTTCCGAAAAATAGAAATAATAGTAGTTACCTCATAAAGGAGGTAGTAAGAATTAAATAGAGATAAATATTTAGGGAAAGTGGCTCAAAAAGTAACACACTTTGCAAATGTTAGTTGCTACCTATTTGCTAATCACAAATAGAAACATCCAACACACTCCAATATAATAGGCATTCCAAAGAAAACAAGAATGAGATTATATACTAAAAATTTTGATATATGACAGTCAAAGAAAAATCTACATTTCTTGAAGTCCTAAAAATCTAAAATGATACAATTGTTTTTATAACAGTTATCATAATTCCATAAATAATGAATATTTAAGTAGGAAAACTCAACACAACTCTACAGACAAAGGCAATTTGGGGCATAGAGGGAATTACATATGCTTTAATCAGGAATATAAATATTATTAATATTTTGCTTGAATTTTATGTTATAACTAGCAAAATAAATAACTGTGCTATAAAAAATACGGTGTTCCTACTACTAATTTCCATGGAACCATAAAGGAATTTTTCACTAATAACTTAAAGATAAAAAGATTTTAAAGTTGTACAGACCTTGATATAATTGATGTCAAATGCCCTCTCATTCCAAATCTGCAAAACAGAAAGTCAAAATGTCAGAATTGAAAGTTTTTGTGTCAGAAAGCAAATGTTATCATTAATATTAACCTTTCCCCATTAATATTATCTCTCATCATCTTTCTTATCATCTGAAAATCCATTTTTCTTACTTAAGGGAATGTCCTGTTATTAAATTTATAGATATTTATAAGACAACATAATTTTTAATTAAAATATTATTTTTAAAAACTTTAAAATATTTGGTGGGTATTTTTCAAAAAGTCACCTAATTCCAGAGATTTCTAAAAATGGAATATCCATTCAATCATTCAACAAAGATTGACAAGGCAATGTATGCCAAGGACTATAGCAGGCACTGGAGACCTAACAGACAAGGGATTGTTATAATAATTCTTATAAGATCCCTACACACACACACCCAAAAGCCAAGTATTAATAAGGACAATGTACAGGAGTAATTTTTTTAGCGCACATAGAGAATCACAACGATGTGCTACATAACAAAAGCAAACTCTTAATGAAGACAGATAAAAGGAACATGCACAAATCTTTCAGGCTTAGAATCATGTAGCAGGAGGTTTTAGAGTTGAAAGAGAACTTCCATGACTTTCAGTTTGCAGCTGAGAGATGGGCCTAGCCTCCAGGTACTCTTTTCAGCCTCCAGTGATACTGGAAAGTGTTCTTATCAAAGAAGCTTCCTCATCATAGCCTGTGATTATCAAGAGTCTAAAAGAGATGTGAATAACCCATTATTTACCAGAAACATTTTCTAAGTGTGACTTTACCATAATAGAATGCTGTTCGACCCAAACCTACATTTAGTTTCACTATGGGTTAAACATACCCTGACATTTAAGAAAGTTCTCAAACAATTTTGTTGTAATCTGGGGAAGGATAACAAAAACAAGTATATTCTTGCTTCTGGCTTCCTAGAGCCCTTGGCTCATCCTCATGTCCTGTGATATGTCCAGTGTCCAGTGTCTGCCTCTCTCACTGAACTCCTCAAGAGCTTATTAATCTTGGTATCCCTAAAACATAATAGTCACAATGCCTGTAACACAGTAGAAGCTCAATAACTGCTTGCTAATTGCACGAAAACTTTTAAAATCAGTTTTGACAGACAGCGTATTAACAAGCAAAAGTGTATAGAGACCCACTATGAGTGTGTGTGAGGCTCTGTGGGGTACAGCGCAGGGTGACGTATCCCTCCAGCCTGCCAACAGACCAGCTAGAAACACAAGATATCATGTCTTACATTTTTAAATCATTAAAAGGTGTTAAATAACAGTTTAGTAAAAGGGTAGGCAGATTTCTGCCAGCTTGCCAAATCTGGCCCGCCATTTGTACTTTTTACAGCCTGAAAGCTAAAAATGGATTTTAACAGTTTTAAGTGGTTACATTTTAAATGGTTATATAATTACCTACATAATATCCTTAATATTGCCCTTCGATCCACAAAGCCTAAAATAAAAGCCTCTGTCCCTTTAAGAAGAAGTCGGCCACCCTCTGGTTTAGGATCACAGAAGACTCATGGAGCAAAATGAGATTAATCATTCATTAAACTATATAGTAAACACAATATTGTTGTAAGAACTAGAGAAACTAAGGAAAGCTTGGAAGAAGGAGAATTTGAGCTGGGGTAGTACCAATAACAAAAACAAAGAAATAGTTCCGGGAGGCATATACTAAGTACAGTTTTCGAAAGTGGGAAGAATTTGGATGGGCAGAAAGAATAAATGGTGACATGTAGTCAATTTGTTAATAGACACCAATAGAACAAATTAGTCTCATGACACAAAGTAGTCAACAAAGTGCCACAAATTACTTTCAAAAATTATAAATAAATGTCCAAAGGTTAATCATGTTCTAAAAAATATATTACTAACTCCGATATAATCAATGTCCAGATCATGATAATGCTTGGCGCCCACAATCCAGGTCACGACATAGTAGGCAGTCAGCTGAAGATTTACATAAGGCCAGTTGAAACCTTTCCCCAGCCATCCAGGGAACGACCATGGCAGCCCTGCAGAGAGGAAGAGGCAAAATTGGAGTAGGTATAACAGTGCTGGCACTATTAAAAACAAAGCAAAACAAATCAAAAAGAACGAACACAAGCTAAGCAAAAAGCCAATAAAGATCTGACTAAAGGAAAGATTACAAACCATGCACAAATTCTCAAAAATCCCTTCCAGTTTATGAACACAGTAATTCCTTATTGACCCCGAGAGTCAGGTTCTATAATTCCAAACACTCTTTCAAGAAAGAGAAATAAAAACAAACAAAAACAAACACCTCTCTCAATGATACTTACCAATATAAAGAAATGTAACCTACAATTTAATTTAACTTCCCCACCTCCTGCTAAAAAGATATGCAATGTTCAATTTTCGTTCTCTAAGGTCAAAGCAAAGAGTTTTGAAAGGCTTATGCTTAACTATTTCTGTGAGGTAAGTACAATATAAATTCCTTATTCACTAGGACATCTTCTTACAACCTGAAGCTATTTAAAGACTAATTAGTCAGGTAATCAAATTTAACAAAACTAGTTTGTCCTATGTCAATACAAATGTCATTGACTCAATAGGGAAATATACCTTTGTTACAGGATATAGAACAAAAATCCCACGTTCTTCCAATACCCCAGTTATTATTAATCAAAAAACAAAAGTGAGAAGAGTAAAGAAGCACTAATTAAGATTCTAAATCCTAATTCTCTTACTAATATATTAATATTAAAATAAGGTCAACATTAAGTTCCTTAACTGTTAATATATATTACCAATCTAGTTCACCACTGAAAAAAATTAAAATCAAAGTGACAAAATGCTTATTTTTCTAAACTCTAGAAGAATGCCTAAGTGTATCTACATAATAAATGTGACATTAAAATACTGGAATGTTTTAAAACAGTGAAATGCCAAATACATTCTGAAGGCACACTATGTGAAGTCTTTGTTAGGACATGTTTCAGCATGCCAGCTTTTCTGCATTTAAATGAGAACTGACCTTGAAAACAGCACAGCGGGCAAGTATGTGCTGAAGTCAATGATGCTTTTTACTGCTCAAAACATTTCTGGAATCTCTTACAAAAGTCCATTTAGAAAGAACACACTGACCTCCTCATTTTTTTTAACTTAGAAAAACTTATGCTTGTCCTTTAATTGGATGGTTGAAAATGATTTTTAAAATAACTTGAAATTAAGTCCTATAAAATGGATCTCATTAACTCATGTAATTTAGCCTGAATGTGTAAGCCTGTTTAAAAAAATCAAATTCATTTCAAATGATAAAAGTATGTCACCACTGTGTATGTTTGAAATCTTGTATAGGTCTGTGCACTGCTACAGGAGAGCAGTGCAAGGAGTACAGTCCCATTTAAGAAACCACCCTGCCACTAGAATCTAAGCTCCACGAGGACAGGAATTGGGGCCTGGATTGTTCTAGGCATCCCCAATGCCTAGAACAGTGACCACCACATCCTTGAGGTTCAAAACAAACAAATATACAAACCAAAAAACACTTCTGTATGTACCTCATCTAGAAATGGGGTCTACTACTGCATGTAGCACACAATTTTTGCAAATAGTTGGGATATACTGCTGCATACAGTATACAATTTTATAAATAGTATTGCCCTTTTACAAATTTTGATGAGAAATTTTGTTGAGGAAATTAGTATAGCACCACAAAAAAAAAAGAAAAAAAATCAAAAATCAAAAACAACAAAATAAGGTTCTAAACCTGATTTTGACATTTACTAATTTTCTGACCTTAAGTCAGTGGTATAAGCTCTCTAAGCCTCCACTGCTTCTGTAAAATGAGAAGAGTAATGTCTTACTCCAGAGGTAAGATAAATATCAGACACAATATATATGAGCAAAGAAAGAATCATGCCTGGCACGTGCTTTGCTGCTGGTGGCATACTGGTAGTATTAACAACATTATTAATACTACAGTATTAATAGATACTCCACATACAGGATTCAGAATTTAAAAATTAAAGGAAAACAGACTACAAAAGTACATCAAACTTCACTTCTTACCCATGAGTGTGATATTAGGGTTCCGCTTCTTAGCTTCCTTCATTAACCACCACTCGTATCCTCGGAAATAATTCTCATCTAATGCATAGTGCATGTGGGAGGGCTCAGTGCCATCTGAATGGGAGAGAGCAAAACAGAAAGGAAACTATCTGTTAATGGTGCTTTGTAGGCCACTCTCCCCTACACACATACACACATTTCAGAGAAGTAGTATTCCAGATCCAATCCTGACGTAGGGCACGTAAGAATAATCTTATATAACTTAAGGATGGATGATCAAAGCATATTATTTCATTTTTTCATTACCATAAGCATCATAAAGGTCTTAAATAATAAAACCACAACTTTCTATTATAAGCAGTGTTAAGAGAAGTGTTATCAACTCATATAATTGAAAATTCCTAGGACTATTCTGCTGGGCTTTGGTCTCTCTGGGGTTTTCAAATCCCTATGTCCAACTTTAAGTTCAGATCACCTCAGCTTCCAGCTTCTCAATCCTAGATGTGAATCCTGGGCTCCAAAGTCCTAATTTCCACACCCCATGCCTTGAGCCTGTAACATGCCTTGTTAAATCAAGACAACAGAATTTTGAGAAAAAAGTAACGAGTACACTTTCCCACTGTAAGAAAATTCTATACTAACCTCTACAGGGTGTCAAGGTAGGTAAGTGACATCAGTCCTCACGTGTTACCACGTTTCACAAACATCTGCCCTTGTTAAGAAGGGCCTCAGAAGGAGAGGGGACCTAGCCCTTTTCTTCTTGTAGGTAAACATCAGAATTCACAAGAACTACCCGCTTCTGTATCTCTACCTCTAATTTAGCTTCAGCAAATGAAGGTGGCCAGTCATTATCAATTCTGCAAAACAGGGTTTGACAATAAAATGCATGTCTTCTTATAATAGGTTGGGGATAGTTTTGTTATGGGATTTTCTTTTGTTTTTCATTTGCATTGTTTCTTTCAGCATGAATTAAACACCAATTCCACTACACAGATATATCTATTTAACAAAAGTCACTTCCAAGTCACTAACAGGTACACGGGTATATAGACAATACTCTAAGGTTCACTATAATGGAATCTAACTGATAAAAAATAAGTTACATATACAATCATTGAGAGAATTTTCTTCTTCCTGAAAACCAGACCTATAAATTTTTTAATTGACTACATGTACTACACAAAGTCAAAATTATGACAATGAAGATTGAAAATTTAGTGGTTAAAAATGATTTTATTTTTAAAAGACAAAAAAGCTATATCTCTGAAATATCTCTGAAATTACTTGCCACATATTTTATTTAAAGCTAATAACATCTTACATATATTATACATTAAAATCTTTCTTTTTTTAACTTCTCAGTAAAATTCCAAACTCTCCCTACACTCTGTCTAGTAAATATTAGTTTATAAAAAACTGTAGGGGGCTTCCCTGGTGGCGCAGTGGTTGAGAGTCCACCTGCCAATGCAGGGGACGCGGGTTTGTGCCCCGGTCTGGGAAGATCAGCTGGGCCCGTGAGCCATGGCTGCTGAGCCTGCGTGTCCGGAGCCTGTGCTCCGCAATGGGAGAGGCCACAACAGTGAGAGGCCCGCGTACCACAAAAAAAAAAAAAAAAAAAAAAAAATCTGTGGATTTGTTTACTACTTAGTACTTCAACTAAATAAGCAATCTAAAGTCCACAAGCTGCTTTGTATGGAAAAAATGCATATTTCGATATAATATTTTTAAAATAATTAGAATGAAGAAGGAACAATAAAGAACAATCTAAGCAGTAATCAACATCAAAAATGTTGGCATTCTTTATATTCTGAAACCACAGTCCATAAGTTTAAGTATAGGTTTAAATATTGGGGGAAAACGATGCCATTCCACAAATACTCCTACCTGTTGTCTGCCCATCACCTCCTATTTCAACTTTTAGAATATGCAAAGAGGCACCGAAGTTTGGCTGGGGAAAGAAGTAACAATATTAACACTGTGATTCATTGTATGAAGGACAAAACACTTTAAGACAATGACTAATCACTGCCTTTGGTTTTGCAGATGAGAAAACCAAAGCAAAACTTCAAATAAACAGCAACTTATTCCAAAAGTAATTTGCCTAGTTTTTTAAAAACTAGAATTGTGAAGGTACTAAAGACTATTGGTGAAATTCACCACAGTTTCTAAGATATCACAGATACCATTAAATAATTATTTTTTCATTACCTTAAAGAGATAATCCAGTATTTGAGAACGATAGGGCTCTGGGTAATTTACTAGAAGTCGGGAGGTTGCCTAAAAAATAAAAAGTTTTCAAAAGTATGAATAAAACAAATCCAATAATGAACACCTTTTCAGAGTGCTTATGCATGCCATCTAGCATACTCATATTTAGCCAGCTCCGGGCAGCGCTGAGCTGTGGAAAGTCATTTCCCAGGTTATCTGTTTGCCTGTCCTGGTTTTGCCCATCATTGGGCAAATACGGCTGTTGTCTGTCCCATAGCTAAAACATAGGTTCCAAGCAACAACCAGGTTTCTCTTGTACTGAGATGAGGGTTGGCTGGGAAGTAAGCTTGCTAAGTCTAATGATGAATCTCATTATTACTAATTTATCTTGAGGACCTTGACTCACAGAGTGGTTTTTAGAAGAAATGAGACAGTTTCTCTGTCTTAAGGCTGTTTGTCAACTACAATATCTGGGGGCCAGAATGGGAAAGACGAATCTCAGGTCATTTTTCCCCTCAACATCTTGCAAGAAAATATTACAAGCAGCACTGCTTGAAGGAACCTCCACTCTCCTCATTCTTATTAGAGATTTATAGGTGTTACCTCTTGCTATTAAGAATGACCACACAGTGATTCCCCAGGCCAGGCTGTACTAAGGAAACCTCACACAAGACTTTCCATCAGAGTGGAAAGAGAGAGGTGGAAGATGCAGGAAATAACACTTGATCATACCTAAACCATGGCTGATGACTGCCTGAACAAAGAAATCACAAAATCAATAACCCACCAATTATGTATACTTTGGGGAGCAACAGTAGCAAGGGGAATAAAGAGATAGGTTTTTTGGGGTTTTTTAAATAAATTTTATAGATTTCTGTCTTTAAATTTATTTATTTATTTTTGGCTGTGTTGGGTCTTCGTTTCTGTGCGAGGGCTTTCTCTAGTTGTGGCAAGCAGGGGCTACTCTTCATCGTGGTGCACGGGCCTCTCACTGTCGCGGCCTCTCTTGTTGCGGAGCACAGGCTCCGGACGCGCAGGCTCAGCGGCCATGGCTCACGGGCCCAGCCGCTCCGAGGCATGCGGGATCTTCCCGGACCGGGGCACGAACCCATGTCCCCTGCATCGGCAGGCGGACTCTCAACCACTGCGCCACCAAGGAAGAGATAGGTTTTAACATGAAACAACCAACACCTTGCCAGGTGTATGCCAAGGGCAAGACTTGACTTCCATGGGGCCTGATGTTCTATTTTACTCTCATATATGCTACCACTGACATTCTGGTGGTGTCCCAGCCCCAGAACCTCCCAGCCCCTGCCACTGACACACAGGCCCATGGAGCTACTCTCTAGCCACTTCAAGCTCAACACATCCTCAACCAAACATAGCACATTTTCCTAAATTTGCTTCCTTCTCATGTATTTGCTATCTTAGTAAAGAACAACACCTCTCTGAGCCATAAATTTAGGGTCACCCTTTCATCAAACTTTCCATCTATCTTCAGTCACCAAGACCTCCTTAATATCTCTCAAATCTGTCACCTCATCTTCAACTCCACTACCTTCATCTAGGCTCTCCTCAATTATTAGAACAGCCTAAATGGTTTCAGGGTCTTCCATCTGCCTCCCCATATTTTATCCTCCATACTACTTGCCAGATTAATCTTCCCAAAACAAAAACCTAACCATGGAACTACTCTGTTTAAACCTGCAAAGACTTCCCTCCCCCAAGAGCTTTCAGGACAAAGTTCAGATTGTTCAGTTTTATACCCAAACCCCTTAATTATTTGGATTCTAACTCTGACACTTTACCCCTTATCACTCTCACACCATCTATCTAGGTCTAACAAACTAATTTTTCTCTTTCTTCTGTCTGGAATGCATTCTACACCCTCATTTGGCCAAATCCAATTCATCCTTCAGCTTTCAGGTCAAACTCCACCTCTTCAAGGAAGACTGCCTTTTGCTCCTCCCCATAAGCTTGACGTAAGTCAGGGGTCCCCAACTCCCGGGCCACAGACCGGTATAGTCAGTGGCCTATTAGGAACGGGGCCGCACAGCAGGAGGTGAGTGGTGGGCAAGCGAGCGAAGCTTCATCTGTATTTACAGACGCTCCGCACTGCTCGCGTTACCGCCTGAGCTCTGCCTCCTGTCAGCATTACGGCGAGTTGTATAATTATTTCATTATATATTACAATGTAATAATAATAGAAATAAAGTGCACAATAAATGTAACGTGCTTGAATCACCCCGAAACCATCCCCCCTCCCCCGGTCCATGGGAAAATTGTCTTCCACAAAACCGGTCCCTGGTGCCGAAAGGGTCGGGGACCGCTGACGCAGAATGGACTGTGGACTCCCTCGGCACAAGGTCCACATGGCTACCATAACTCTTCTATCCCTGCACCCTCATCACTGCTTTACTTTTCTGTTTCACCTCTAAGTTCCTTGAGGACAAGGACTGTGTCTTAATTCAAGTTCGTATCCCCATTTATTCTATTATTCAATAACCATTTATTTAATATCTTTTATGTTATCATTTGTTGCACTGCACAGGCAACATAATATAGGCTTTGCGTTCATGAAGCTGGTATCCTGATTACATCATTTACAAGCAATGTGACCAAGGGCAATTTATCATAAAGTGGGTTATCTTATTCCTTCAGCTGTCCTAAGACCTTAAGATAAGGTATATGTAAAGGACTTAGCACAGTAGCTGGCACATAGTAAGCTCTCAAGAATTGACAGGCACTGTATACACAAATTGTTTATAAAAAGAGTCACTTTCTCAAAGAGCTTACAGACTAGCAGAGGCTCAAATATTAAAGTGAATGAATGCTGTATATGCACACTAAGCTATCCTTGACCCAAGGTAAACAATGCTGCCTGCTCTGCATTATGCTAACGATATACATTGTTGTTAGAACTCTGTGTTTCACTGTTTGGGGGTTATTTTGCTCTCTGTGCTCTTCTATCCCTAACACAGAAAGTGTCAACTTTGAGTAACCACACCACATCCACATCATTACTCTATTGCAAGCCTATAGTCACACCCAGTGCAAAAGCATTAGTCAATGGCAATAGTCAGGAGCAGTACAGCCAAACACTGAAATGTACCATGAAGCAATAACAAATTACTAATCACGCTCCCTGAATAAGGCCTGGAGCTCTTAACAAGCAGCTCAGGAAGCCTTAGCACAGTAGCTGGAACATAGTAAGCTCTCAACAAATGGCAGGCATTGTATACCCAAACTGGAACACGTTTTTCATTTAAAATCCTTGGAATAACTTCCTCCCCAATGTATGAAACAGAATGATATTAACCAAAATTAGTCGTGTGACAGATGCCATCCTGTGCTTTGACATCTATCCTCACAATGTTCCTACCAGGTAGGTATCACTGTGTCCCCAGAAAAAAACCTGAGATACAGGGAGCTTAAACAACCTGCCCAAGGCTGTACAATGAGTGGCAGGGCCCAGAACAGATCCCTAGCAATCTGCTCTTAAGTCCACGTACACCGTACTGCCTTCCCTATCAAATATGAAGATTTCAAACACTTACTGCCACAAACTGTGCTAGGTACCAGGGACTTCAGAAAGAAGTTTAAAGTGGTGTACAAATACAGTGTTGCAACCATTTTCATTCAATCAGTATTCACCGAACTTCTAAGATGAGTGATGCATTACACATAAGAACACTATTAGAATAGATAACAGTCTCCTGAGTTACAAAACAATTCTTCTCATTTTAATAATTTTAAACTGAGTCAATAAACATAAAATAACAAAACATTTCCATTTTCAGCAAGTTAAACAATGGATTTAATATCAAAGTAAATATATTAGGACATTATGAGTCCTCATTTTATGAAATACTGGCTATTCCAGGTTTAAACCACAAAAATAAAAAGGAGAATGGTAGTAGTAAAGAATAAATACATTAGCCCATTAGTCTACTGTTTACCTTGAAATATGCACCAGCACCTATGAGTGAGGTTGCAACATTAGGAAATAAAACTGTAAAAATCAGCTGGGTTAGGGAAAAGACTTTTTTTCCCACAGTAGGTCAGATCTGTGATCAGACTACAGACCAAGTTATCCACTGGCTTTTCCTTCTTGTAATGTAAATGCATAACTTAAGCTCTAATCGCCGAGGCATCCACTTTTCAAAAATAATTATGTTTTATGGTATGTCTACTTAAAAATAGTCACCCAAATCTCGTTGGTAACTTGAAACCTTAGAGTTTTGCTAAGTTAAATGATGGCAATTCATTAAATATATAGATAATTTCTGAATAATATAAAATGCTAAAACATTAATTACTGAACATAGGTTTATCTACTTTTGGTTTCTTATCACAGAAAAACAAAAGATATTTAGATCTGTTAGTAAACATGTCTTGTGCTACAATGAAAAACTGTACAAAAAAAGCATATGCTTCTAGAAATTATAAAATATATTCATAAATTTGCCAACCTACAGAATACTGGTATAACAGTTCACAATTGTTTACTTCCTAGTTTTCACTAGAAATTAAGGTTTATAAGAGTCAAGCATTCTAACTAATATATGTAATTAAAATACTAGAAATAATAAGGGAAACAATTATATCAAGGAAAGTAGGATGTATTTGGCTAAGAAAAGGTATGAGGTAGGGAGATGTATTTTTGTTAGGGAAATGAAAGTAATTTTGTCCTAAAGTAGACAAAATGAATGGATATAGAAGCTGGGGAAAGAAGAGAGACAGAGAGAAGAAGAGAGGGAATTTTACCTGTGTAGTCAAGCTAGCTAAAAATAAAATAAATTTATTATAAGGATTTTTTAAAATAAACTTTAATAGTGTACTTATGTAAAACTAAAACTTAATTATCTTTCATCTGCTAAAAAGACAAATTTTTATTAGACTATTGGTCTGCTCTTGATAAGCCTGTGAAAGGTTTTTCTTTACCTTTTAAGTAAATTGCCTAGGAAATAAAGAGTCTGTGTTTTATCAAAATAATATTCTATGCTTCACATTATCTTTACTGAATCTTTAATTACTTAAAAAAAAAAAACCTGAGTCTTCTCTATTAAAAGAGCTAAGGTTGTGTGTTTGTGGTGGGGGGGGGTTAAACTGGGATTAAAATAAGTAACTTTATGTATTTGCCTGTGAAGTTGTTGTCATTTTGGTTAAATGGATAACTAAGTATTATTTCACAGTGACCAACAATCCTATTTAATCAAGTGTTTTAACACCTTTTGATATTTTGACAAACTTCCCAAAATCAAATTCTAAATGAAGTTGTTTTTTTGTTTTTTGTGGTTTTTTTTTTGCGGTACACGGGCCTCTCACTGCTGTGGCCTCTCCCGTTTTGGATCACAGGCTCTGGAGGCGCAGGCTCAGAGGCCATGGCTCACGAGCCTAGCCGCTCCGCGGCATGTGGCATTTTCCCGGACCAGGGCACGAACCCGTGTCCCCTGAATCGGCAGGCGGACTCTCAACCACTGCGCCACCAGGGAAGCCCTAAATGAAGTCTTTTTGACCTCAAAATAACTTTGAGATTTTCCAGATGGGCCCTGGAACATCTCAAAAGGTGTGGTCTTTCTCCTTATAAAAAGACAGACATTAGGCTTATTTGGTATGTTAAATTGCATGGGAAGCACTGTCAAAGACATAATGCTAAACCTTCTTTAGGTTATATTTGTATTGATATACGTTACTAATATATGTGTTCCAGAAATTACATGAAATTCCTAGATACCTGCTATATCCTGGTATAATGTTATCACTTGTAATTCTAGTTATTATCTTAAAATGTTGTATGTCACAGAAATAACCTAATTTCCTTGTCATTTGCAGTATAATAAACTTTATCAGATCTTTAACATGGTCGTGTTTAAGTCTTTTTGTCATTTATAGACAGTTATTGTTTTACTCTGATGCTTTTGCAAAAGTGTTCTTCGAAAAGTGCTTCATCTTCAAGAAGACTTGTGGAAAGGACTCTAACTTAAAGTACAGGATTCTGATAATTTTCAGATCATATTGCTCAACTGGGTAAGAATTTACACAACTCTAAGGTAAAAAAAGATTCATAAAACTGCTAACTAAAGATCAAGATCAATCAGAATTAATTACAAGGAACTGAATGAACTGATGAGGATAATTATAATTTTTATGATTTTTTATCTGAAACATTGTTAGTTCTTGAATGGTTTTCTTTTCCCCCCCAGACTTAAGGAAACCTTTTTTCCTAAGCTGTCTATGACTTACAGCAATTTGTTAAAGTGTACCCTTGTAAACAAAGATAAAACAAATTTCTCCCTACCTGATCCCTTCAAAATTTAGAAACTCCTAGTGAGTATTCTCATTTTCAAAGCAATATATTTATTTGCATAAGTTCCTAAGAATCTGTCCTCCTTGTAACAGGACACAATTGGAAACATTGATTATATTACCAAGGTTTTAACTGGAATGTCATATTTGAGAGAGATGAACATAGACTCAGATATGACCAGACAGATTTAAGGAACTAAGGTTGACTTATGGAGCCAATAAAGCTCCTTGGAAAAATCAGCCTGGCAATTTGCTTACAGAAGCCTTACCAGGTGAGTAAGGAAGGTCGCTTCCTGTCAGATGTAGGAACCTCAGGATATTTGGCGGACCTCGAGAAGAAAGGAATTCACCCAAATCTATCAGTACTGCAGGGAAAGTCTGATGGTAAGCTCATAGCTTGGCTTCCTACCTTGAGAGAGACTTCTAAGAGTCCAGTCTGTGATTCCTTGTGTGAAGGTCCAGCAGAGTATATTTGAAAGAGCCTATACGGTCTATCACTATTCTTGTTACACTTAATAAATAATAAATAAATTAATTATTAAATAATCAGGCCAGACTTATTTTGCAAGTAAATTAGCCTTATTTGGGCTATCTCTGATAAAAGGTGGGGGGAAGGGGAAACTATAGGACACCCTGTGGATATCAGATTTTAGTCCTGTTAATTGCCTTTGAGGTTTGTTTTCTACCTGTAAACTGGACTGAATACTGAATTCCTCTCACTTCCTCTAATATCTGGCTACAACTCTCCAGATATTGTTTCCAACTTTTTCCCACCTTTCTGACTTGGAATTATTGAGAACTAAAATTGCCCTTTTCCTGAAGCCCTGCAAGCTAAAGTGGGACAACTAGATATAAACTCCAGAGAAATCACTACAACAGTTCATGTATGAACAATCTTTGTGCCTCTTGCTGTATGGACCACTCAGAAAGAACCCCACCACCACCAGAGATACTCAAACTACAAACCAGGAAAATCTATGATTGCCACCATATGTCCCCACCCTGTCTGAAGATGCTTCAAGTCCTACATCTAGAAATCTCAACTGGCTACCCTCAGGACTCAGACTAGGTTTATAATCTGCTCCAACCACTAACCATTGTTTTTCTTTTGTTTCCATAGAAATGCCTCTTATGAAATAACCTGAATCAAATATTTACACCATAGAGGCCTAACTTTATAAACGCACCTGCATCACTGCCTCCTCAAATGAGACAATCCTTTAATTGAACTGACCTATTCTAAGAGAGTGGTTGGGTGCGATATGGAGCAATCCACCAACTCAGCACAGATTCAAACCTACTTACACCAGATGTCCCAAGATGATAATCATAACATTATCTAATCTTTGAATGGATCCCTAGGGCCCCAAGATCACTGACCTCGTTTCAAGGTGTGACCCTTTAAGCTTGGGTCAATGGCTACCAGCTGGATTTCAGGACTATTGCTTGTTCAATATAATTATTACAGGAGTGCTACTAAAATCCTTTCTAGGTTACAACATGCCCTATCCCTGACTTTTAGTAAATCAGCTACTCAGGCAGTTAATGTCCTCACCACTGGCTCTGATGCCTAGGCACCAAGGGTGGATTGTAGTGTAATCCCTAACAGTTGGTTTTTCCTTTTTTGTAATGGAAGGGCAGGACTTAAGCTTTGATTGCAAGGCAACCACTCCAGAGTTATCCACTTCAGAGACAGCTATCTCAAATAAACACACTGCCAGCCACAGAACTAGATAAAGAGCCAGGCTGGGGTTGGCGGGATGGGTTGGGGGGGATTCTTTGCTTTAGAAATCTTGGTTGATTTCGATAACTGACCATCATTAGGGTCACTTATTTTTTCTCTTCCTGCACTTTACATTTCTACTCTTAAGTTTTGAACTCACCAATAAAAAGTGAGCCCACAAAACCCTAGGCCTCACCCTTGACCCTAATGAAAGCAGAACCCCAGGCCCACATCCCCCTCTCTACATACAACCTCCCTGTGTGGCCCGGGTGTGCCATGTGCTTTCCAAGACCTGTGAGTAGTAAACTTTTTATTTTCAAAGTGATCTGACAGTTATCACTGAGGGCATCTTGCAATCATAGTAAAAAGCACAGAGAGGAGCTTCAAGATGGCAGAAGAGTAAGACGTGGAGATCACCCTCCTGCCCACAAATACATCAGAAATACATCTACATGTGGAACAACTCCTACAGAACACCTACTGAACGCTGGCAGAAGACCTCAGACCTCCCAAAAGGCAAGAAACTCCCCACGTACCTGGGTAGGGCAAAAGAGAAAAGAAAAAACAGACACATAAGAATAGGGACTGGACCTGCACCAGTGGGAGGGAGCTGTGTGAACACAGCCTGAAGGGGGCTAGTGGGCCACAGCTAGCCAGGAGGGAGTCCGGGAAACGGTCTGGAACTGCCGAAAACGCAAGAGACTTTTTCTTGCCTCTTTATTTCCTGCTGTGCGAGGAGAGGAGATTAAGAGCACTGCTTGAAGGAGCTCCAGAGACGGGCGTAAGCCGCGGCTATCAGCGCAGACCCCAGAGAGAGCCATGAGACGCTAAGGCTGCTGTTGCAGCCACCAAAAAGCCTGTGTGCAAGCACAGGTCACTATCCACACCTCCCCTCCCAAGAGCCTGTGCAGCCCGCCGCTGCCAGGGTCCCGTGATCCAGGGACAACTTCCCCGGGAGAACGCACAGCGCGCCTCCGGCTGGTGCAACAGCACAGCGGCCTCTGCCGCCGCAGGCTCGCCCCGCATCCATACACCTCCCTCCCCGCGGCCTGAGTGAGCCAGAGCCCCCGAATCAGCTGCTCCTTTAACCCTGTCCTGCCTGAGCGAAGAACAGATGCCCTCAGGCGACCTACACGCAGAGGCGGGGCCAAATCCAAAGCTGAACCCCGGGAGCTGTGCAAACAAAGAAGAGAAAGGGAAATCTCTCCCAGCAGCCTCAGAAGCAGCAGATTAAATCTCCACAATCAACTTGATGTACCCTGCATCTGTGGAATACCTGAATAGGCAATGAATCACCCCAAATTGAGGAGGTGGATTTTGGGAGTAATGATATATATTTTTTTTCCCTTTTTCTCTTTTTGTGAGTGTGTATGCGTATGATTCTGTGTGTGATTTTGTCTGTATAGCTTTGCTTTTCCCATTTGTCCTAGGGTTCTGTCCTTTTTTTTTTCTTTTCTCTTTTTAATAAAATATTCAGCACTTGCTATCATTGGTGGATTTGCTGTTTGGTTTGGTTGTTCTCTTCTTTCTTTCTTTTTATTAAATTACTTTAAAATTTTTTTTAATAATTATTTTTTGTTTTTTATTTTAATAACTTTTTTATTTTGTCTTATTTTATTTTATCTTTTTCTTTCTTTCTTTCTTTTTTTCTCCCTTTTATTCTGAGCCGTGTGGATGACAGGCTCTTGGTGCTCCAGTCAGGTGTCACGGCTGCGCCTCTGAGGTGGGATGGCCAAGTTCAGGACACTGGTCCACAATAGACCTTGCAGTTCTACGTAATATCAAACAGGCGAAAATCTCGCACAGATCTCCATCTCAACGCCAAGACTCAGCTCCACTCAATGACCAGCAAGCTACAGTGTTGGACACCCTATGCCAAACAACTAGCAAGATAGGAACACAACCCCACCCATTAGCAGAGAGACTGCATAAATTCATATTAAGGCCACTGACACCCCAAAACACACCACCAGACGTGGACCTGCCCACCAGAAAGACAATATCCAGATTATTTTTTTTTTTTTATTTTAATAACTTTTTTATTTTGTCTTATTTTATTTTATCTTTTTCTTTCTTTCTTTCTTTTTTTCTCCCTTTTATTCTGAGCCGTGTGGATGACAGGCTCTTGGTGCTCCAGTCAGGTGTCAGGGCTGTGCCTCTGACGTGGGAGAGCCAAGTTCAAGACATTGGTCCACCAGAGACCTCCCACCTCCACGTAATAACAAACGGCAAAAAATCTCCCAGAGCTCTCCATCTCAACGCCAAGACCCAGCTCCACTCCATGACCAGCAAGCTACAGTGCTGGACACCCTATGCCAAACAACTAGCAAGACAGGAACACAACCCCACCCATTAGCAGAGAGGCTGCCTAAAATCATAATAAAGTGACAGACACCCCAAAACACACCACCAGACACGTGCCTGCCCACCAGAAAAACAAGATCCAGCCTCATCCACCAGAACACAGGCACTAGTCCCCTCCAA
>NC_041224.1:167282154-167286574 GCF_002837175.3 Physeter macrocephalus
AAGAACTAAAGAGCAAACAAACAATGATTAACAACACAATAAATGAAATTTAAAACTCTCTAGAAGGAATCAATAGCAGAATAACTGCGGCAGAAGAACGGATAAGTGACCTGGAAGATAAAATAGAGGCTATAACTATCGCAGAGCAGAATAAAGAAAAAGAATGAAAAGAATTGAGGACAGTCTCAGAGACCCCTGGGACAATATTAAACACACCAACATTCGAATTATAGGTGTCGCAGAAGAAGAAGAGAAAAAGAAAGGGTCTGAGAAAATATTTGAAGAGATTATAGTTGAAAACTTCCCTAGTATGGGTAAGGAAATAGTTAATCAAATACAGGAAGCACAGAGAGTCCCATACAGGATAAATCCAAGAAGAAACACACCAAGACACATATTAATCAAACTATCAAAAATTAAATACAGGTGGCTAGAGAAGATGGCAGAAGAGTAAGACGCAGAGATCACCTTCCTCCCCACAGATACATCAGAAGTACATCTACACGTGGAACTGCTCCTATAGAACACCCAGTGAATGCTGGCAGAAGACCTCAGACCTTCCAAAAGGCAAGAAACTCCCCACGTACCTGGGTAGGGCAAAAGAAAAAAGAATAAACAGAGACAAAAGAATAGGGACAGGACCTGCACCAGTGGGAGGGAGCTGTGAAGGAGGAAAGGTTCCCACACACTAGATGCCCCTTCATGGGAGGAGACTGCGGATGGCGGAGGGTGGAAGCTTCGGAGCCACGGAGGAGAGCGCAGTAACAGGATGTGGAGGGCAAAGCGGAGAGATTCCTGCACAGAGGATCAGTGCCAACCAGCACTCACCAGCCCGAGAGGCTTGTGTGCTCACCCGCCGGGGCGGGCGGGGGCTGGGTGCTGAGGCTCAGGCTTCGGTCAGATCCTCTCGGACACGTACCTGGGTAGGGCAAAAGAAAAAAGAATAAACAGAGACAAAAGAATAGGGACAGGACCTGCACCAGTGGGAGGGAGCTGTGAAGGAGGAAAGGTTCCCACACACTAGATGCCCCTTCATGGGAGGAGACTGCGGATGGCGGAGGGTGGAAGCTTCGGAGCCACGGAGGAGAGCGCAGTAACAGGATGTGGAGGGCAAAGCGGAGAGATTCCTGCACAGAGGATCAGTGCCAACCAGCACTCACCAGCCCGAGAGGCTTGTGTGCTCACCCGCCGGGGCGGGCGGGGGCTGGGTGCTGAGGCTCAGGCTTCGGTCAGATCCTCTCGGATCGCAGGGAGAGGACTGGGGTTGGCAGTGTGAACACAGCCTGAAGGGGCTAGTGCACCACGGCTAGCCGGGAGGGAGTCTGGGAAAAAGTCTGGAGCTGCCAAAGAGGCAAGAGACCTTTTCTTCCCCTTTGCTTCCTGGGGCGCAAGGAGAGGGGATTAAGCGCGCTGCTTAAAGGAGCTCCAGAGACAGGCGCAGAGCTGCGGAAGAGACAAGAGACTTATTCTTGCCTCTTTGTTTCCTGGTGCAAGAGTAGAGGGGATTAAGCGCGCCGTGTAAAGGAGCTCCAGAAAGGGATGTGAGCCGCGGCTATCAGCACGGACACCAGAGACGGGCATGAGATGCTAAGGCTGCTGCTGCCGCCACCAAGAAGCCTGTGTGCGAGCACAGGTCACTCTCCACACCTCCCCTCCCGGGAGCCTGTGCAGCCTGCCGCTGCCAGGGTCCCGGGATCCAGGGACAACTTTCCTGGCAGCCTGAAGGGGTTAGTGCACCACGGCTGGCCGGGAGGGAGTCCGGGAAAAAGTCTGGAGCTGCCGAAGAGGCAAGAGAGTTTTTCTTCCCTCTTTGTTTCCTGGTGCACGAGGAGAGGGGATTAAGCGCGCCGCTTAAAGGAGCTCCAGAGACGGGCGCAAGCCGCGGCTATCAGCGTGGACCCCAGAGACGGGCATGAGATGCTAAGGCTGCTGCTACAGCCACCAAGAAGCCTGTGTGCAAGCACAGGTCACTCTCCACACCTCCCTTCCAGGGAGCCTGTGCAGCCCGCCACTGCCAGGGTCCTGGGACCCAGGGACAACTTCCCCGGGAGAACGCACGGTGCTCCTTGGGCCGGTGCAACGTCACGCCGGCCTCTGCCGCCGCAGGCTCCCCCCGCATCCGTACCCCTCCCTCCCCCCGGCCAGAGCCAGAGCCCCCGAATCAGCTGCTCCTTTAACCCCGTCCTGTCTGAGCGAAGAGCAGATGCCCTCTGGCGACCTAGGCACAGAGGCAGGGCCAAGTCCAACGCTGAACCCCAGGAGGTGTGCGAACAAAGAGGAGAGGGGGAGGTCTCTCCCAGCAGCCTCAGAAGTAGCGGATTAAATCTCCACAATCAACCTGAAGTGCCCTGCATCTGTGGAATACCTGAATAGACAGCAAATCATCCCAAGTTAAGGAGGTGGACATTGGGAGCAAGAAATATTATTATTTTCCCTTTTTTCTCTTTTTGTGAGTGTATATGTGTATGCTTCTGTGTGAGATTTTGTCTGTATAGCTTTGCTTTCACCATTTGTCCTAGGGTTCTGAACAAACTGGGTTTTTTTTGTTTTTCTTTTTAAAATTTCTCTTCTTAATAATTATTTTTTATTTTAATAACTTTATCTTCTCCCTTCCTTCCTCCCTTCCTTTTTCCTTTCTTCCTTCCTTTGCCCTGCATCTGTGGAATACCTGAATAGACAGCAAATCATCCCAAGTTAAGGAGGTGGACATTGGGAGCAAGAAATATTATTATTTTCCCTTTTTTCTCTTTTTGTGAGTGTATATGTGTATGCTTCTGTGTGAGATTTTGTCTGTATAGCTTTGCTTTCACCATTTGTCCTAGGGTTCTGACCATCCCGTTTTTTTTGTTGTTTACTTTTTAAAATTTCTCTTCTTAATAATTATTTTTTATTTTAATAACTTTATCTTCTCCCTTCCTTCCTCCCTTCCTTTTTCCTTTCTTCCTTCCTTCCTTCCCTCCTTCCGACCTTCCCTCCTTCCCTCCTTCGTTCCTTTCTTTCTATTTTTTTCTCCCTTTTATTCTGAGCCGTGTGGATTAAAGGCTCTTGGTGCTCCAGCCAGGTGTCAAGGCTGTGTCTCTGAGGTGGGAGAACCAACTTCAGAACACTGGTCCACAAGAGACCTCCCAGCTCCACGTAATATCAGACGGCAAAAATCTCCCAGAGATCTCCATCTCAACACCAAGACCCAGCTTCACTCAACGACCAGCAAGCTCCAGTGCTGGACACCCTACGCCCAACAACTAGCAAGACAGGAAAACAGCCCCATCCATTAGCAGAGAGGCTGCCTAAAATCATAATAAGGCTACAGACTCCCCAGAACACACCAACAGACGTGGACCTGCCCAACAGAAAGACAATATCCAGCCTCATCCACCAGAACACAGGCACTAGTCCCCTCAACCAGGAAATGTACTCAACCCACTGAACCAACCTTAGCCACTGGGGACAGACACCAAAAACAATGGGAACTACGAACCTGCAGCCTGCAAAAAGAAGACCCAAACACAGTAAGATGGGCAAAATGAAAAGACAGAAAAACACACAGCAGATGAAGGAGCAAGGTAAAAACCCACCAGCCAAAACAAATGAAGAGGAAATAGGCAGTCTACCTGAAAAAGAATTCAGAATAATGATAGTAAAGATGATCCAAAATCTTAGAAATAGAATAGACAAAATGAGAGAAACATTTAACAAGGACCTAGAAGAAATAAAGAGGAAGCAAGCAACGATGAGCAACACAATAAACGAAATTAAAAATATTCTAGATGGGATCAATAGCAGAATAACTGGGGCAGAAGAACAGGTAAGTGACCTGGCACATAAAATAGTGGAAATAACTATCGCAGAGCAGAATAAAGAAAAAAGAATGAAAAGAACTGAGGACAGTCTCACTGAAACAATTAAGTAAATGGTAATAGGAACATTCATATCGATAATTACTTTAAATGTAAATGGATTAAATGCTCCCACCAAAAGACACAGACTGGCTGAATGGATACAAAAACAAGACCCATATATATGCTGTCTACAAGAGACCCACTTCAGACCTAGGGACATATACAGACTGAAAGTGAGGGGATGGAAAAAGATATATCATGCAAATGGGAATCAAAAGAAAGCTGGAGTAGCAATTCTCATATCAGACAAAATAGACTTTAAAATAAAGACTATTACAAGAGACAAAGAAGGACACTACATAATGATCAAGGGATCGATCCATGAAGATGTAACAATTGTAAATATTTATGCACCCAACGTAGAAGCACCTCAATACATGAGGCAAATACTAACAGCCATAAAAGGGGAAATCGACAGTAACACAATCATAGTAGGGGACTTTAACAGCCCACTTTCACCAATGGACAGATCATCCAAAATGAAAATAAATAAGGAAACACAAGTTTTAAATGATACATTA
>NC_041224.1:167287532-167288890 GCF_002837175.3 Physeter macrocephalus
AGCAGAAGGAAGGAAATCATAAAGATCAGATCAGAAATAAAGGAAAAAGAAATGAAGGCAACGAAAGCAAAGATCAATAAAACTAAAAGCTGGTTCTTTGAGAAGATAAACAAAATTAATAAACCATTAGCCTGAATCATCAAGAAAAAAAGGAAGAACACGCAAATCAACAGAATTAGAAATGAAAAAGGGGAAGTAACAACTGACGCTGCAGAAATACAAAGGATCATGAGAGATTACTACAAGCAACTATATGCCAATAAATGGACAACCTGGAAGAAATGGACAAACTCTTAGAAATGCCCAACCTTCTGAGACCGAACCAGGAAGAAATAGAAAATATGAACAGACCAACCACAAGCACTGAAATTGAAACTGTGATTTAAAATCTTCCAATAAACAAAAGCCCAAGACCAGATGGCTTCACAGGCAAATTCTATCAAACATTTAGAGAAGAGCTAAAACCCATCCTTCTCAAACTCTTCCAAAATAAAGCAGAGGGAGGAACACTCCCAAACTCATTCTACGAGGCCACCATCACCCTGATACCAAAACCAGACAAAGATGTCACAAAAAAAGAGAACTACAGACCAGTATCACTGATAAACATAAATGCAAAAATCCTCAACAAAACACTAGCAAACAGAATCCAACAGCACATTAAAAGGATCATACACCATGATGAAGTGGGGTTTATCCCAGGAATACAAGGATTCTTCAGTATACGCAAAATCAATGGATGTGATACACCATATTAACAAATTGAAGGAAAAAAGCCACATGATCATCTCAACAGATGCACAGAAAGCTTTTGACAAAATTCAACACCAATTTACGATAAAAACCCTCTAGAAAGTAGGCATAGAGGGAACTTACATCAACATAATAAAGGCCATATATGACAAACCCACAGCCAACATTGTCCTCAATGGTGAAAAACTGAAATCATTTCCACTAAGATCAGGAACAAGACAAGGCTGCCCACTCTCACCACTATTATTCAACATAGTTTTGGTAGTTTTAGCCACAGCCATCAGAGAAGAAAAAGAAATAAAAGGAATCCAAACTGGAAAAGAGGAAGTAAAGCTGTCACTGTTTGCAGATGACATGACACTATACACAGAGAATCCTAAAGATGCTACCAGAAAAGTACTAGAGCTAATCAATGAATTTGGTAAGGTAGCAGGATACAAAATTAATACACAGAAATCTCGTGCATTCCTATACACTATTCATGAAAAATCTGAAAGTGAAATTAAGAAAACACTCCCATTTACCACTGCAACAAAAAGAATTAAATACCTAGGAATAAACCTACCTAAGGAGACAAAAGACATGTATGCAGAAAATTATAAGAC
>NC_041224.1:167289943-167299252 GCF_002837175.3 Physeter macrocephalus
TATATACAATGGAATATTACTCAGCCATAAAAAGAAATGAAATTGAGTTATTTGTAGTGAGGTGGATGGACCTAGAGTCTGTCATACAGAGTGAAGTAAGTCAGAAAGAGAAAAACAAATACCGTATGCTAACACATATATATGGAATCTAAAAAAAGAAAAAAATGGTCATGAAGAACCTAGGGGCAAGACGGGAATAAAGACGCAGACCTACTAGAGAATGGACTTGAGGACATGGAGAGAGGGAAGGATAAACTGGGACAAAGTGAGAGGGTGGCATGGACATATAGATATACTATCAAATGTAAAACAGATAGCTAGTGGGAAGTAGCCGCATAGCACAGGGAGATCAGCTTGGTGCTTTGTGACCAGCTAGAAGGGTGGGATAGGGAGGGAGACGCAAGAGGCAAGAGATATGGGGATATATGTATATGTATAACTGATTCACTTTGTTATAAAGCAGAAACTAACACACCATTGTAAAGCAGTTATACTCCGATAAAAACGTTAAAGAAAAAAAAAAAAAAAAAAGCACAAGGGCCAGTCCCTCCACAGCACTGGTGATCAATAGGCTGAGACCAGCCCAAAACATCCACCCAGCAAGCAAGCATTCAAGCTGGTTCTGAATTGCATCTAAGGATACAAGCACCAATCTGACTCAACCCAACAAACAACCCATTCAACCAGTTCAAGAGTTCTGCCTTACCATTTTCAAATAAAATCAGTTCTAGCTATGATCTGGGGTACAAAAAAGAAAATCCTTCTCACCCAAAGATCTGCCACCATAAACCCCATGGACCCAAAAGCTATAAACACAAGGGGATAAAACAAAGACAAGACAATGGTTACGAAGAGCATGAGACAGGACTAAGTAAATTGTTAGGAGCCAAGAACAATCACGCTACTGAGGCAAACTCCCAGGCCTAGGAGCCACCCATCAGCATGACTAGGGAACTAAGGAAATTACCAGCTGTGCCCACACAAATTTTGCATTAAGCTGGAATGGCCCTCATGTCTCCCTTAACATAAGTATTTTAGAATGCCCAGATAATATGAACTTATCCCAAGTGACACAGCCTAAAAAAGACTAAAGAGACATGCCAATTAAATGCAATTAGTATCCTGGATGGGATCCTGAAACCGAAAAAGAGCATTAGGTAACAACTAAGGAAATATGAAAGGAAGTACAGACTTTCATTAACGTAATCAATATTGGTTGGGACAAATATCCCGTACTAATGTGGGATGCTGATAACAGGAGAAAACTGGCTACAGGGTATATGAGAACTCTGTATTGTCTTGGCAACTTTTCTGTAAATCTAAAACTATCTTTTAATTAAAATTTTCTTTAAAAAACAAAAAACCGGGCTTCCCTGGTGGCGCAGTGGTTGCGCGTCCGCCTGCCCATGCAGGGGAACCGGGTTCGCGCCCCGGTCTGGGAGGATCCCACATGCCGCGGAACGGCTGGGCCCGTGAGCCATGGCCGCTGGGCCTGCGCGTCCGGAGCCTGTGCTCCGCAACGGGAGAGGCCGCAGCAGAGGGAGGCCCGCATACCACAAAAAAAAAAAAAAAAAAAAAAAACACCAAAAAACCGCTTGCTCCAGAGATCCGTGAATCAGGAAAATAGTTCTCTCAACATTTAGTATGAGAAGCCACTGGCGCATTTGTTAAAAAGCAGATTCTCATGCCCCACTCCAGAACTGTAAAGTCAGAATGGAAGCTGGCGGGGAGGCCAGTCTGCAATTAAACAAACGGACCAGGTGATTCTTATGTATCTTAATGGTGGTGAGTCACTATCTAGACTGGTGACCCATCGTTTCCCTCTCCTCACACACATAAATAGCCACCAATAAGACACTTCCCCTTCCAGAGGGCAACTCACCCCCTTAGGCCTTTGCCATTCGAGGGAAAAACAATCCTCCAACAGTAAACAATACTAAACTATCAGTTGATACTGGTGTAGTCTGCCGTTAAAAAAAGGAAAAAAAAAAGTCCCAGACAGTTTCTAGCCTCTCACCTTCCTAAAGAGGCCTTGAGATACCTGATGTGCCTCCAAACGAAAACTTAACCGGTACTTGACCCTTTGAAAGAGGGCAACCGCATCCTGCAGTACTGGTCCAGGACTCCCCGACCCCCCTCCCTAAAAAAGAGGCACAGGGCTTCCCTGGTGGCGCAGTGGTTCAGAGTCCGCCTGCCGATTCAGGGAACACAGGCTCATGCCCCGGTCCGGGAAGATCCCACATGCCGCGGAGCGGCTAGGCCCGTGAGCCATGGCCGCTGAGCCTGCGCGTCCGGAGCCTGTGCTCCGCAATGGAAGAGGCCACAACACTGAGAGGCCCGCGTACCGCTAAAAAAAAAAAAAAAAAAAAAAGAGGCACAGCCAGAGCATCCCACTGGGGCATCCTCTTCAGCAGACGGTTGCTCCTCGGCTCCCTGGCCGTCTCTGGAGCGACCCTCCCAGAGTGCCCTCTACAAGGCGCAGAAACCCCCGCCCCCCAGGCCCCGCTGCTCAGGGAAAGGAAGGGTTTGAGCCCCAGCCTTGTCACTATCTAGACCTGTCACTTACTTGGTGGACCCCCGGATCTTTTCAATCTAACTGGCTCTACAGGTTCATTTTAAAACAGCAAACGCAGGTTCCAGGCCCGCGGCCGGCGGGTCTGGACAGCCAGGCGAAGGGCGCCCGCCGGGAGCCGGGCCGCGACAGGAGAGCGTCGAAACGCTGGGCTACGCCGCGGGGGCTTGTGGGGCGAGACGGAGCGGTCCCCTGACGCTATCCGCGCGTCCCACCCCCAGCTGCTCACCCCGCCGCCGCTGACCGCTCCGATGCCGTCGAACTCCCGGCCTAGCCCATCGGAGTCGTCGAGCACGTACGCGCCGCCGGGCGCCAGCAGCGCGCACAGCAGCAGGGGCACCGCGGCTTGGCCCGCCGAACCCGCGGCGGCCGTCATGGCTTTCACTTGGCGTTGCCGGGAAGCCTGAAGTAGGTGCTCAGCCATTGTGTGGGTCACGTGACCTCGGCGCCCACGGAGGCGGTTCCGGTTGCCGCCATGATGGAGAAGGGCAGGAGGCCGCTGGCGCCGCCGCCGCCATGTTGAGTGTGGGCCGCAGCTCGCTGACGCAGCCGCCGTAATGTTGGGGGAGGGCGGAGCGAGCCTTTCCTAGTCGGCCCAAGTTCAGGGTCAGAGTTCAGCCTTCGCGTTTATCCGTTCGCTGCCTCTCCTTCGGCCTCACCCACTGGAGCACTTTATCGAAGGGGAGGTGGATGTCCAAGGCCAAGGGAGCAGGGCAGTTCGTGGCCTACTATGGACCTCCCCGAACGTCTCCGGGCGCTTCTACCACCTGCCAGTACGTGGCAGAACGAGAAAGAGGAGCAGGCTTGCAGTCTCTATCCTAGTCCCCGTTCAGCTTTCACCTTGGTGGAGTCACTTAGCTTTATGAGCCTGAGTCTCCTCTTACGTAAGATGAAGCAAGAAGAGCAGCTGCATGGGGGCATATGATTAAATGAAATACGAGTAAGGCAACAGACAGGCAGTAAATCTTAGCTGAATGCGTTACACACTTAGCAAGCCTTAGCTGACATGGTTCTTCATCCTGGTAACAACTTCATCCTGGTTGCTTCATAAGGTACTTGCCGCTGCCAGTTGGAATGGTTCCAGGCAGATAACCCTAAATTGGCAGGGAAGTTGTGGATTGGCCTGGGATTCCTGCCACATCCGGCATTGGTCTGAGATTTCTGATTTCCTTAGTATTGAAGCAAATGGAAGAGCCTATTGAGAGGCTGCAGAGAAAGCATCTCTGATCCCCAGATCTGATTGTTTTGCCCCTTAACTGCAAACGTAAATTTAAGTGTCGAGACTATGATTATACCAGGAGGAAAAATTTATCTGGGCAGTCCCGTAAACACACTCGTCACGCCCTTATGATATCTCTAGGTTCTTAATGGACAGTATGCTTACTCTTTCCATCTTCCTAAATTACTATAGGTCTATTATGATTTACCAAGGACAGTCCCAGCCTGTGTCTATTGTCCTAACATAATTATTACTAGTATCCCTTTCACCCTCAAAAATGTTCTGGCTTGGGCTTCCCTGGTGGCACAGTGGTTGAGGGTCCGCCTGCCGATGCAGGGGACACGGGTTCGTGCCCCGGTCTGGGAGGATCCCACATGCCGCGGAGCGGCTGGGCCTGTGAGCCATGGCCGCTGAGCCTGCGCGTCCGGAGCCTGTGCTCCACAACGGGAGAGGCCCGCGTACCACACACACAAAAAAAGTTCTGTCTTGTATGATAAATTATACAGTTCCCTGTATATTGGCCACTTGTTTTCTTCCATTTCTTCTTTTCCCCATACAGTACTTATCTGAACTACCTTCCTTACAATCACCATTCTATGATTCAAGTCAGTAACTAGTCAAGTTCCATAGATTTACCTTCTCTGAACTCACTCTGATGCATCTGTTCTAATACAATTTTAAACATGAGCGGAGCACCAGTGGATGCAAGACGTGGCTGATAAATCAAGTAAATGCTAAGCTTCCTACCAACCCTGAGATTTTATATCTGGGATATGCATGTAACATCTGCATAATCATGTAACTAGAAGAAAATAGAGGAAAAAATACCATACAAGCAAAACTGGGAAGTTGAAACCAGAACCCAGCATATGTCATTCTGTAATGCACTGTTGCACCTTGTATTTGGAAGGCACACCACAAATATTTGTGCAATGTGTGATATTTGTAAAAGAGGAAACAGAATATTTAACAGTAAATATGTACCACTAGTTCCTATTAGTTCATAACCGAAGTAATTCCTTACCAGGGAAAATGTCTCTTGTTGCAAATTTCTAATCTATGCTCAGGAAACCATTAGAGAAGAAAGTTTCTAATAAAAAAGCAGTAAATACAAGCTGAGAAAGAGAGATCTTTGAACTGCTGGGCACAGCACTCAGATATGCTCAAGACGTGAGATAAAGGGAAACGGCCGTTATCAGACAGGTGACTGTGTGTTCGGCTTCCCTTGCTTCTGTGGTTTCAGGGTCCCTGAAATACACCAGACGGTAGAAAAGAAGCGTCTCTCAGTTCTCAAAAATCAGATGAGTTTAAAAAGTAAGGACAGGTTTTCTCTTAAATAAGCAATGTTTCTGAGTATCACAGCTGTACTTCAGCCACAGAAAATTTCTCAGTTTTCTGAAGTGAAAAATGTAATCAAAATCAGATGGTCTTGAGAAAAGTGAGCGATCTTGCCTTTTAATGAAACGTTATTGATAAAGTCTGTTGTCTCACTTTAAGAAATGGCTTTACTTTTAGAAGTCTGAATTAGGCTGCCACAAGTTCAAGGCCAGAGGCCAAGTCTTCTTCTTTGTACTTCTTAAGTGCAGTGTCCAGCCCATGGTGGGTACTCAATATATATATATATATATATATATATATATATGTTAGTTAAGTTGAACTTAAAGAAACAGAAATCACTGTGGTGATGGTGTCTTACATCACTGGAAAAGGATGGGCTTTTTAAAACATGATATTGGGACAACTGGATAACTATTTGGGAAAAGATCAAATTTTAGATCTATACCTCACACCACACGTAAGTATAACTGCCAAATGGATAAAGCTCTAAATGTAAATACATGAAACCTTACAAGTTCTATTAGAAAACATGAGTAAATTCCTGTATAACCAGGGGTCTGGATAGGACTCAATATCTTGACACAACAAAATGAAAGTTTGATTTTTAGAAAATGACTGAAAAATCATATAAGGGGGTAAGAAAAAAGAATTATTTATAAAAGAAGTTGGAAACATTTCTTAAAGTAAGAGTCCTCTGGGGCCAAAAGTATGAAGTATTTCCTTATCATGAACTATCCTGTAACATCTGTCATTTATCTGATCTTTACAACTTGTACGTTAAGTTGCTTGATTGCACTTGTTAATTACATCACCCCCTATTCAATGACTTCTCTGTGTAAACTCAGGGCTTTATATATAAAGACAGTAAAAATGGTTCAAAGGACAGAACCCACATAATGGAATAAATTACATATTGCTTCCTAAACATCTTCTTAAGTATAACTACAGATAAAAATTGCTATAGTAAGGAGCAGTGTGGTATAGTAAACGATCAGCCCTGGAGCCCCAGACTACATAGCTTCAAATCTCTCCTGCCACCTACTAGCTGTGTGATTTTGGCCAAGTTACTTTACTTCTCTGGGCTTCAGTTTAACCATCCATAAATAGAGATGATGATAGAGAAGCTGATATGAAGGTTAGCAGAATTAATATTTATGTAACATTTAGAAGAGTGACCACCATATATATATATATATATATATATATCATACTGCATGCTATAAAACATTTTATTTTATAAATAATAACATAAATAGAATACAGATTAACTATAGTGTAACTCTTGAATTTATTGCTCTCCACAAAACTAAGACAGTCCTGAGGAAAAGAATTCTTCCTGTCTTTGTACTGGTCTGAATTTTTTTTTCTGTTTTTGTTGTCTACACTCATCCAAATCCATGTCCCATGTGGCTGATTCCCCTCATGTGAGTCTTGGTGGGAGGCAGATTCCACCTCTTTCGGGAGTTAAGGCGCCACATCCTGCCTCTTTTCACCCCCAGCAGCATGGGCTCTAGAGCCCCAGTGACCCAGCTCCCTCAGTCAGTTCCCCAAACCTGTGACTTTGATCTTGGAAGAGTGATTAGATGTATGGACAGCTGAGAAAGCACCCTGGATCAGTGTCAGAGTGCAGAGGAGGTGGTGGCATAGAGGCTCCATCAGATGGGCCTCAAGTGCCAGAAGCAGTAGGGTGAGAAGTGCCATCCTAACCTATTGCTCAGGCAGGATATCCTGGGCTGTCTTTCTAGTCCTTTGGCTCTAGCCCATTTCACAAGACGGGTTCTGCAGCCTCAGCAGCAATTCTGTGCCGTATCTTGATTTCTTTCTAAGTGTTTCATTTTTGCTCAGCTTAGCCAAAGATGGTGCTGTTGTCTGCAGCTGAGAACCCTGACTGATACACCAGGTAATAATCAAGACCAGATGTGATCATCACAAAGACTTCTCAGCCTGTGGGTCTGCATTTACCCCACTTTAAACACTGCCTTCACCACCTGTCGTTCTTCTGTTGGTAATTGCCTTTTTGGGTTTTTTGTTGTTGTTGTTTTTGGTTTTTTGTTTTTCTTTTGGCCGTACTGCACGGCATGTGGGATCTTAGTTCCCCCACCAGGGATTGAACCCACACCCACTGCAGTGGAAGCACGGAGTCCTAACCACTGGACCGCAGGGAAGTCCCTGTTGGTAACTCTGAATGCATGGATTAGTTCCAATAAAGGAACTCCAGGAAGGTTTGCTGTCCTCCTATTTCACCTGTGATATGTTTATTCTTCTTTGGATTGTCAATACCATTTTCTGCACTCCTACCAGGGGAAGAATTCTAGAGTCCACCTAATTTCAAGTCTTAGGCATGGAGAAAATAAGAGTACAAGAGGTTCCCATGGCTCAAAATATTTTTTTTAAACATCTAGTACAATTCCGTCCAACAAATTGTAAGGCAAAGCACATACATGATTTGACATTTTCTAGTAGCCACGTTAAAATCAAAAAAAAAAGCAAGTGAGATTAATTTTTGATGATACATTTCATTTAACCCCAGATATCCAAAATATTATTGATAAATATGTAATCAATATGAAAATATATTAATAAAAGATTTTGTGGGGTTTTTTTCATACGAAGGTTTCAAAAATCTAGAGTGTGTTTTACACAGATAGCACACCTCAATTCGTATTAGCCCCGTGTCAAGTGCACAATAGCCACAAGTGGCCAGTGGCGCTGGGGTTGGACTGAGCACATCTCATGTATGCCAGGCCCTGGGTTAGGCACATTCAGTAAACTTTTGCCTCTGGCTGCTAAAGATGAGATTGAAGAATATCCACTCTTTGCTGGGGCTGCCATAACAAAATACAACAAAACAGTGGTTTAAACAACAGAAATTTATTTTCTCAGCGTTCTGAAATTCAGCATCAAGGTGTTGGGAACTTCGGCTTTTTCTGAGGTCTCTCTCCTTGGCGTGCAGGTGGCCACCATCTCTCTGCATCCTCACATGGTCTCCCCTCTGTGTATGTGCCTCCCTGGCGTCTCTTTGTGTATCCAAATTTCCTCTTCTTATAAGGATACCAGTCAGCTTGGGTTAAGGCCCATGCTAACAATTTCATTTTACTTAATCGCATCTATAAAGGCCCTATCTCCAGATACAGTCACATTCTGAGGTACTGGGGTTAGAGCTTCAACATATGAATTTGAGGCGGACAAAATTCAGCCTGTAACAATATCTAACAGTGGTTCAGTTATAACAAACTGGTAAATGTCAGTAAAATGCTTTCCTGAGTTCCAAGAGCCATTCTGGCAAATTATTGAACCTGAGGAGTGGGTTGTGGGAACCCCCAAATGAAAGCCAGTTGGTCCAAAGTACTGGAGACCGAGGTCTCGTGACCGGCATCTGAAGTGGAAACAGTCCTGTGGGATGGAGCTCTTACCTTGTGGAATCTGGTGTTTACTCCAGGTAATTAGTGTCAGAATTGAACTAAATTGGAGGAAATCTAGCTGGTGTCTGGAGTACTGGAGAACTGGTTGTTGTTGGAAGGAAAACCCACACACAATGGGTGTCAGAGGTGTCCTGCAAGGAGAAACAGAAGAGTAGTGGCCAGTCGTCCCAGGCACCAGCCTGCAGCAAACATAACCCCAGCATGCGCGTTCGTGTCTATTTGTAAGAATTACCTGCCAGTACTCGTTCTACATTCACTGCTGTGATCTTCCTCCCTAGATTTCCGACTCCCGTCTCCATACTCTGACTGTCAGTATTGTTTTGGGCTCTCTCCCTCCAGTCACAGGCTACTTCAGCAGCCCTGGCTTCTCACTTTGCTTAATTGATTTTGACACCAACAGTTTGGATGAAAGACCTCCCCCTCCTGCATTCTGGCCCCGTGGAAGCCTCAGATGCTGTTTGGTTTCCATCCCCCACTCACTGCACTTCTCCCCAACCTCAGGAGAGGATAATTTGGACAACAACCTGCTTTCCCACACCATCTCAGACTTTGATTACTGGCTAAATTGTTTCCCTCTAAAATTCATATGTTGAAGCCCTAACCCCCATTGTGACTGGATTTGGAGATACAAACTATAAGGAGGTGATTAAAGTTAAATGAGATCATAGGGGCTTCCCTGGTGGCGCAGTGGTTGCGAGTCCGCCTGCCGATGCAGGGGACACGGGTTCGTGCCCCGGTCCGGGAAGATCCCACGTGCC
>NC_041224.1:167299342-167309340 GCF_002837175.3 Physeter macrocephalus
CGGCTGGGCCCGTGAGCCACGGCCGCTGAGCCTGCGCGTCCGGAGCCTGTGCTCCGCAACGGGAGGGGCCACAACAGTGAGAGGCCCGCGTACCACAAGAAAAAAAAAAAAAAATGAGATCATAAGGATGGGGCCCTGATACAATAAGATTAGGGTCCTTATAAGAAGAGACACCAGAGTGCGCTCTTGTGGGCTCTCCCCCTGCCCCCCGCCCTCGCCTCCTCTCTCTCTCTCTCTCTCTCACTTCATCCCTTCTACCCCACCACCTCTACCATGTGAGAACACAGTGAGAAGACAGCTGTCTGCAAGACAGAAAAAGATCCCCTACCAGAAACTGAATGGCAGATACCTTGATCTTGGACTTCCAGCCTCCAGAAATATGAGAAAATCAAGGCTTCTACTGTTGAAGCCTCCCAGTCTACGGTATTTTGTCCTGACAGCCTGAGCTGACTTATACACCTACTGTCTGTCTGTACTGCTTGCATGTCCAAACCATAGGATTAAAATTTTTTTTTTTCAGATAGCAGTCTTTTAATCAGCAATAAGTAACCATGATTATTAGGAAATTTTGTTTAAAATGAGTTAAGTATATGCCATAAACCCAGAGAGTTAACAGAGTATTTTGGTTATAAAAAGGGAAAATTTCTTGAATACTGACACTTGCCTGAATTAATCCCAAGTTCATAATTTATGTCTACATTGGACTACTGGCACCCAGTCTCCATGTCACAACATTCACATCAACTCAACAATATATATATACTGAATTTGTTATCTGTTCCTGTGTCACACAAAGTATCCAGTTCAGTAGCTGAAAACAACAACCCAGTCTCCATGTCACAACATTCACATCAACTCAACAATATATATATATACTGAATTTGTTATCTGTTCCTGTGTCACAAAGTATCCAAAGTTCAGTAGCTGAAAACAACAAATATTTAGTATCTCTCAGTTTCTGTGGGTTGGGAATTCAGGATCACCTTCACTGAGTGGTTCTAGCTCAGAATCCCTAGTGAGGTTGCGGTAGGGATGTTAGCGGGAGCTGTAATTATCTAGAGGCTTGAAGATGTACTTCCAAGATGGTTACTCAGTACTGTTGGCTCACTCGGATCCCCACCACGTGGACCTTTTCTCACGACAGGGTAGCTGGCGTCCCTCAAGACCAAGTGAGCAGAGAGAGAGAGAGAACATGAGGAGGAATTCACAGGATTATTCCGACCTAGTCTCCAAAATAGTGCACCATTACTTCTGCTTTATTTGCTAGGAATGAGTCATTTAGTCTAGCCCACACTCCAGGGGAGGGAAATAGGGCTCCACCTCTTGAAAGGAGGAGTGTCAAGGAATTTGTGAACATATTTTACAATCACAACACTTACCCATGATGCATTTCAGCAAACCACTCATATGATGTAGTATTAAATATTGCAGTAACTAATATTTTGAGGGCTTATTCATAGAAATGGGTATGATAAAATGATATAAGGGATTTACTCAATTACTGCACATTTGCAAAGATACTTTAGCATCCTCGAAAAATGCACCAAGGGAAATAAAGACTCTAGCATTATTTTCTGTAAAATGGCAGGTATTCCTATCACTCTTGGATTTTCACTACAATCTCTGCTCTGCTCTGCTCATTCTATGGATTCTGGTATGACCCACAGCTTTGGGTAACAGAACCTGCCTTCCCCAGTCCAGATGCCATCGAACCCACAACACTTAAGCTGCCTTCAGATCCTCCCTCCTGTCTGTCCCTAGCCCCTCTGCCCCAGTTGACTCAACTTTTTGCCAATCATTTCTACTTCTCTGCCCTATCCTTTGGATTGAACCTCCTTAAATATTAGTGCATGTCTTGGTTAAACCTAAATTCATGAAATATTTTTCGATCCTAAAACTTAAACGATTAGCTGGTTATCCCTACCATGAGCAAACTCAACAGGTAATTCCACAAGGACTTACACTTATTATCCTGACTTTAAAAATTAAGCTAATCAGCAGTCTGCACATCCGCTATACATCAGAGGAAACTATTTGGAGTTAATCTTCTTAAATTTGGTTATTTCAATAAATGAGTGTAACAAAGGCATTTATGTAATTTACAGACATCATGAAATACCTATTAGATCTTCTGAAAAGGTATTTAAGATATTAAAGACTCTAGTCCTTAGTTTGATAACGTATCTCCATTTTAACTGTTACTATACTTACGTTCTGACTTAAGCTTTAAGTTAAAATCATTTACAAGTCTGAAATGAGAGGCTGTATTAGCTCAACTTTTTTGAAAAGGGCAGAGCCAAGTGAACTAATGGTACAATGATGCAGAATGGAATTTAAATACTGATGAAGGGATAATAGGGCTGTAGGGGAACAAAATCTGCCACCCCAAAATGTGTCTCTTTGGTATGAGGATTGATTTAGACTGATTATTTTTAAGGAACAGAAGACTTGGGAAGTTTTTCTTGCTACCTCCCCCCTTAACTGTCTAAGAGAATTTGGATAAAGGGCCTGTTCCCAGATTAGAGCTATCACCAGAGATATCTGCAAATATGGACCAAGTGTGATGGGGGAAACTCAGCAGAGCCTAGAGATCAGAGTCCTCTCTGTGCCCCATTGTCTCTGCATGACCCAGCAAACATTTGTTTACCAAACATTTGCTTTTCCATCTCCACATGAATTGCCTTCCTCCCCTTTGCAGTCCTGAACAACTACCCCCAACATCCTCTTTTGTCTTTAGCTGAAGATAATACTTAAGGTGAGGATTTCAGCCATTTTAGTGAGTTACTCAGTTTTCCTGGGCCTCTCCAGTGCATACATGCTATTAAATTTTTGTTTTATTTTCTCCTGTTAATCTGTCTCGTGTCAATTTCATTCTTGGACCAGCCAGAGGAACATAGAAGGGTAGAGGAAAATTTCTTCCTTTCTGACAGGGTTAAAGTACCAAAACCAAACAAGAATTTGAACATAAAGTGTGTCCATTCTCTTCCCTTTTTAGAGGTTCTGTTCTCCCTGCCTCTCCACCACCCACCCCCACGCAGTCTCTTACGCAGGCAACCATCCTGTACACCAGTTGTTCTCAAACTTTGGGGCGTCTGAGCCCACGTGCCACAACTACTGAAGCCCGCACGCCTAGAGCCTGTGCTCCACAACAAGAGAAGCCACCGCAATGAGAAGCCTGCGCACCGCAACGAAGAGTAGCCCTCGCTCGCCTCAACTAGAGAAAGCCCTCACGCAGCAGCGAAGACCCAACACAGCCATAAATAAATAAATACATAAATACATAAATTTATTTTAAAAAACAACTTTGTTCCTTAAAATAAAAAAAACTTTCGGGCATCAAAACTACTTGGAGTGCTTTTTATAACACACATCACTGAACTCCAGCCCCAAAGCTTCTGATTTCCTGGGCCTGGGGTGAGACTGAGAATTTTAATTCTCAAATGTTCAGAGGTGACATTGAGGCTGCTAATCCAAGAAGCATACTTGGAGAACCATTGATGTAAATGGATCTCAGGGAGCTTTGCCATAATGTAGATGCCAAGTAAGGTTTTATCTGACAACTTAATATCCACCCCCCCCCAGCACAAGGAATCTATTTGCATTCTTAGAAATGAAACCTGCTGGTAAAAGTTTCAAGACCCCCCCCAAATAAAAGTCATCTAATAGTTACATTTTAGGCCCCTTGACAAGTAATGAGAAAAATATTTTTGCTCAGTAGTCCTATTCAAAGGCTTAATAAATGTTTGTTGAATTACACTTTTAGATCAAACACATGAAGTGGATTCCAATCTCAGGCCATAATCAGAGATGCAAGTAATAAAACATTCTTTATCTTTCTGTAACTCAACTAAAATTCCATTTCAATACCCCATTCTACCAAACTGGTGGACACTTAATCACAGTCAATTCAGTATCCTACCTCTTCTTCCTCTGGATTCTGCCTGTGTTTACTTTGCTAGGGCTGCCATTACAAAACACCACAGACTGGGTGGTGTAACCAGCAGAAATTTATTTTCTCACAGTTCTAGAGGCTGGAAGTCCAAAATCAAGGTGTCAGTAGGGTTGGTTTCTTCTGAGGTCTCTCTCCTTGGCTTGCAGATGTCTACCTACTCTCTCTGTCCTCACCTGGTCTTTCCTCTGTGCATTCGCATCCCTGGTGTCTCTTTGTATGTCCCAATCTCCTCTTCTTATAAGGACACCACGGATCAGATTGGATCAGGACCCATGCCAACAGTTTTATTTTAACTTAATCATCTTTCTAAGGAGCCTAACTCCAAGTACAGTCACATTATGAGGTGCTAGGGATTAGGACCTCAAATATGGATTTTGGCAGAGAGGTTGGGGGATGGAAGTCAGCCCGTAACACCATCTAGGATCCAGGGAGTTTGTACGTAGCTAAGGCTGGAGAGGTTCAGCTCAACCCCCAATTCTCAAGGCTGCCCTCTGTGCATGCTGGCCTCTCGTGACATGTCCTCATTCCCTTCGGGTCCTCAGGAGTTAGCCCATGCAGGACTCACCTGGACGGTCGCCCATCAACGGGGACAAGGCTTCTTCTGTGACACGCTGGGCCATTGGAAGCGCCATGAGGTGGGCTGAGGCCTTGCATCACTTCTGTGCGCCCCTCATGTGCCCTGACCAGCGCTGTGCTGGGCACAGGGGAATGTGGTAAGGCTGTCTCAGGCCTCTCACACGTGTAGACCTGAGATAGCCTCCTATCTGGACTTCACCCTGGACACGAGAGACAGGATCACTCTCCTCCGCGCATCATGCAGCTCATCTGGGTAACTGTCACCCCGCCCCCACCTCAGGAATTGCAGGGGAGAGGGTACAAACAGTCAGGATGCGGTATCCCTGTGTCAGACCACCACATCTGAATTCTCGTGACATCCCTTCTCACAACCCTAAGCCCCAGCCCTGCCGGCAGAAAAAACCTTTTATCTGTTCTTGGAGGCCGGAAGCTTTGCTTTAGCTCAACAGATATTCTTCCAAGCAGACTGTCTGCACCCCAGTCCTTTTCATTCTCCTGAGTTGCATGAATCTTTTGAAACTCTAAACCTAGGGTTGTCTTCTCCTCCCAGCCCTGTATTTTTCTGCCTAGAGTTCCTTCTCTGAGGCGATAAATGCAAAATGGCTAATTGAGTGTGGGGCGGGGCGGGGGGGGGGGGGGGGTGCGGGGGAATAGGGATGGGGTAAAAGGAAGTAAGGCTGGGGAAATAAATCAGTATTTCAGAATATCCCCTGCCAGGTTTAGCTGCTACTTTAACTAGTGAAATTGCAGCAAGTGGAAAATGTGGATGCCAGGGACCCTTCATCAGCAAATTAGGTTCTTCCACTGTCTGCCCCACGGAGAAGTTGGAGCCGAGCAGGGCCACATTCGCTTCCCCTTTTCCCCATGGGCAGCCCAAGTGCCCTGCCAGGGGCCAGTGTTGGGTGTCCATTCTGTGGCCTCAGGAAACCAGATACCGACATGCCAGGAACACCAAATCCCTCAAGGTCGTATTCTGAATGCTGCTAATTGGCTTTTTCTCCCCTTGGAGTTGTTTAAATGTCAGAGACTCAACGCTCTGAAATTCCCATCTCTTCATCAGCTAGCTCTGTAGTTGAAAATACAGTATTATCAAATATTCTGGCCTAAATAAGAAGCAGAGTTATTAAAGGTTCTTAAGTGTCTTATTATGTGGAACTGACAAAGTTTCAGCATAGGGCAGCCACAGTTTTTCTCCTAATTAATCAGAAGTGAAAGTTTGCATTTCCTGTGTTTTTTAACACATCCTTTTTTTCTTTTGAAGAGCAAAATACATAAAAATCTGATGTGGATATTAAGACGCCATTTCCCTAAAAGCAGAAGTATAGTCTATTTAGGTAAAATAAGAAATTGTGAGTGTCATGAGATACCCATGTATAGAAGCCACAGATAAGTGGATGTGCAAAACCAAACAAAAATGAGAATTTTGGATTAGAGTGATGAGTAAACTGAAATCATTGCTTTCATTTTTTTTTAAAGGCTTGTCTTACTATTAATTTTCTACATTGTACTTAAATTTCTTATTTCAGTACAAATAGAAAGTATTCTGAATTTTTAAGTTCCTATACGCTAAATTACTTTGCAAATGTACTTTATAAATCTAAATGATTACTTTTATTATTTTCAATAAAAGACCTACAAAGGAAGTATAGGAAACCCATTACACTCTTGTTACATCCTGAATAACCTCAAGGTTAAAAGTCTTGGTTATATCACAAGATCATCTTTTCCAGTTCTGGGGAGAAATTTTAAAAACCCTACCAACAGGAACTTCTAATGTCCTTTTACAAAGGCGGGCTCAAATTGTCATGATTACGGTTTTTAAAATGAAGTTAAATTTTTCCATCCCAAATTAATTCTGTCCTTATAAAGTAAAAATTTCCCCTTCATGTGTAATAAAAGTTTATTAAGGCAAGGTTCAAAAGTGAAGTCTCTGGCTTTTTTATATCTCAGAAGTTCCAGGAGCTAATTTCACTTCACATTAAATCACTTACAGATTTGACAACAACTGTCAAGGCGTTACTATACTAAATGAATTTTCATTATAACATCCCATGTCTTTCTCAAATAAATTTTCAAGTCTCATAAAATTATTGATTTGCCTAAGCCAGTTAGTTCAAGTGGCTTTAGCATGGTTTAGCAATTTCTGATGGAATCTTCTCTTCCAAGAGGAAAATCAAAGGAGAAAATGGTTCTACAATAAAATACTGTACAGCTCATATATAATCCCTTTTTAAAAAAACAAAAACAAAAATAAAAAACTTTACCTAGTTGGCTACCTTGACCCCACCATCATGCCATTAAGCAATGAACATGCTCTTTATACACACATCTGCATTCTCTCTCTGTTGTTTTTCTCCCAGGATGTTGATCACCCCGATTCCATCTACAACATCCTCTCCTATTCTACACATCCAACGACTCAGCCTATCTTTTTGTACCTCTCTTGGAGTATTTATCCATTTTTACCATTTTTACCATTGCGGTTATTAGTGCTTTCTCCTTCACTAAGTGATAAGCTCCTTATGGGTTAGGGCCAGGTCCTATATATCTGCCAACACAGTGGTCTCTTAGGAGAGAAGGATAGATATATGTGTTGACAGATAAATGAGGGAGGGAGGGAGTGAATGAATGAATGAATGAGATTCTAGTACATATTCTATCAAATAAAGCACGTATAGTATAGTATACAATTGTAATTAAGATGCAAAGAGAAAAGTGAGTAATAAAAATTGTACTACAGTAAATAATACATAAAACATCTTTTAAAATACTTAGGAGACTTCTGTTGCTCAAACTTGGATAATGTACATCCTTCTCATTAAGATGCTGCTTCCTCTTTGGTTTGTGATGAAATATGAGTGCAATTTCCTGTCCCCTCAATAATATTGGTTTCTCTTCTGGGTGCAAGCAGATTTATCTGGCTCCTCGGTCAACAAAATCATCATCCCAAGAAACATGGGTAAGTGTAAGATTAAAAAATAAGACTTTAAGTAGATAACATACTTTTGAATGATTGTCAGTAATATTTGCAACATTTTTTCTAGTTTGGGTTGTATAAATGTGGTCATGCAAAGTATTATAAGACGGGGAGAAATGAGGATGACACATGGTTTCTCTACTTTGAGCAGTAGTAAAGGTTGTCAAAATTTACATTTAGAAATAGGTAACACTATCAAAATATAAAAGAGGAACGTTTATGCTCCATTTCCTCTACAGGAAACAGTATATTAGCAAAATGAAAATTAAGTGGTTAGGGAAAAAATGTACCAACTCCTGGCTGTAGAGCTATCTAGCACCACTTCCTCATCAGTAAAAAGGTCTAGTGATATGTTTTTATACCATCAGAAACTATGTGAAATTTGAAAATAATATTTCCAGTGTTAATTAATATTTCTAGTATGTATTAATTAATTAATAATTCTTAATAGATACTATCACATTGACATACAGTAGAGTCTTAATAAGTAGCTATTCAACTGATAAATGAAGGCAAATGTTTCCTATAATATTTTATCTTCTGATCATTGTCATCAATGGTTGGTACTGTTTTAGGAGCTGTGGATTATTTTCTTTGGGCATCAGGTAAAAATTAAAATCAGAAATAAAAACTTATCCAAATTTCTCAGCACTGGATCTAAAAACAGTTTTCTCAAAATATGATTAAAGCAATCAAAATAATATCTGAAAAGATGTATGAATAATAAGAATTATGTATTCTGTTAAAATCTCAGATTCACACAAATTAATGTAACAGCTCTCCTCTGCAGCAGTTGGTATCATATGTGAAATGCTATTATATAAATTATATTCTGAATGCCTCTGGTTTCTCTGCTATGCTCTGGATAGATGGCCAAAGATGATCTGCTTTCAGGAAATGTAGGGGACAACACAGGCTACCAGTGTTGTCATTAGAACAATATGTTAACATGTCATGAAGGCTTACTATGTGCTCGGTACTAAGCTTCACGTGTTCTCATTTAATCCTCACAAGAATTCTGTGAAATGGTTGCTATCTTACACCTGTGAAAATTGAAACTTAGAGAGGTGAAGGAACACACGTGGTCACAAATCCCCCAAGAGCTGCTGAGAACCTTTGAGTCTCCAGAGCCCTCACACATGTGACCACAAGCCTCCAGAAACACTGCCTCTGTTGCCCAACCCAGAAGACACCCAGTATCTGCTTCTTTAAACCATTCAGTCTTATGGTTGTTTTAGTTAAGGCAGGAAATATTTCTACAGAGAAAGAAATTTATTCCACTGAGAATTTTGTTAAGTCCTCTCAAAACTATTTTTCCATTTGACCCTTCTTAACTTTTTTTTTTTTAAGATGAGTATTTGTTGAGTAACATGGACAAGGAAGGGGCACCTTCCTGCTCATCACCCAGCTCTCCCAGTCCTCCTTCTAAGGAAGAATATTTTCATGGTTTAAGTGTTCTTCCCCAGATGCATGAGCCTAGTGATAGACATGATGTTGCGTAACCATCAGAGTTCCATCCTCTGTAGCTTATTAAATTTTGTGCATCTCAGACATTTTTCGAGTGTCATTTTCCTTCTTTGCTTATATTCTTTAGAAGTCTCTTTAATGAGGATTTTGGGGGTCAATGTTCTCAGTGGTAGTTTATCTTAAAATATCCTTATTTGTGCTCTTATTTTGAAATTTAGTTCGGTTGGGTATTCAATTATAGGATGACATATATTTTCATATCAATTTGGAAATATCAATCCACTGTCTTCTGGTTTATGTTATCACTGTTGTTGAAAATGTCTGTCAGTCGAAATTTCATCCTTTGTAGGTAGTCCATTTTTTCTCTCTGGCTCTTTTTTTTCCTTAGTCTTTGGTGATCTGCAGCTTGATTGCAATGTTGGCTAAGTATAGATTTCCATCTCTGTTTGTTTGTTTCTAATCTTATTTGGGGTTTGCTGAGCTTCATAAATCTGAGGATGCCATGTCCTTCATCACTTTCAGACATCTCTCAGTCAGCATCTTTTCTAATATTGCCTCTCCCCTACTTTCTCTCTTGTGTTCTTATAAACTTCAATTATACATATGCTGACCGTTTCACTTTATCCTCCATGTCTCTGTGGTATTTTCCCATCTCTTTAGCACTCTGATAATTTTGTGTTATTTCTTTAGCTCTGTCTTACAATATACTAATTTTCTCTTCAGCTGGAACTAGGCAGTTGGTTAGTCCCTGTGTTAATTTTTAATTTTATATTATTGTATTTTTTATTTCTGAAAGGTCTATTTCAATCTTTTAAAAAATATGCCTAGTCATCTTTTATAGTCTCTTGAGCCTTACTCACGTGTTCAGATTCCTTCTTTTAATTCTTTAAATGTATTAAAAATACTTGTTTTGGGGCTTCCCTGGTGGCGCAGTGGTTGAGAGTCCACCTGCCGATACGCGGGACGCGGTGTTCGTGCCCCGGTCCGGGAAGATCCCACGTGCCGCGGAGCGGCTGGGCCCGTGAG
>NC_041224.1:167309412-167322944 GCF_002837175.3 Physeter macrocephalus
CCTGTGCTCCGCAACGGGAGAGGCCACGACAGTGAGAGGCCCGCATACCGCAAAAAAAAAAAAAAACAACTTGTTTTGTGTTATATATCTATTAATTTTATCTCTAAAGCTTTTGTGGATCTAGTACTCTTCTTTCTTGCTTTTGCTGAATCTCACACATAGCAGCTAATTTCTGTATGTGTGTAAGTGTGTGTGTTTTCTTCTAGTGTGGTAGCAGGATATTTGTTCTTTTTATCCATCTATTTTTAAAATCGAGTGTGTTTGGGGTTGAGGTGTTTTAATCAGCTCATATTTGTTAGAACGCAATCTGTGAGAATTCTTTAAAGCCTGGGTTGAGGGAGCTTTCCTCAAGGCATGATTTGTATTTACTTCCTCCACGTGCCTAGAATACTTATTCTTTCATATGGTAAACTTTTATTACGGGTGAATTTATTTTCAGATTATTTAAGTTGTTTATTGTTTGTTTTGTTGTGTTTCTATAAATTACTTTTTATATGTGAGGAAAAAAGTGAAATCATATCATTTCTTAGGAAGACAGATATGCTCTATCTGCAGGTTATTCAGATGTTAGTTGTCAAGATTCTTTTTTTTTTTTTTTTTTTTTTTTTGCGGTACGCGGGCCTCTCACTGCTGTGGCCTCTCCCGTTGCGGAGCACAGGCTCCGGACGCGCAGGCTCAGCGGCCATGGCTCACGGGCTCAGCCGCTCCGCGGCATGTGGGATCCTCCCGGACCGGGGCACGAACCCGCGTCCCCTGCATCGCAGACGGACCCCCAACCACTGCGCCACCAGGGAAGCCCTGTCAAGATTCTTTACATCTCATCTCACATAGCCTTTTGATTTCACTTTTTAACCTTAACTGCAATATAACCTGCATGCAGAAAAAAGGAACATATCCTGTGTACAGCGTGATACATTTTTACAAACTGAAATTGTTCATGGAATCAACACTCATATCAAGAAACAAAACATTACCCAGTTCTCAGAAGTCCTCCTGGTGCCCTCTTCCTGTCATTACTCACCCACCCACCCCCACCCACCCCACCCCTGCCAAAGATAACAGCCAGCTGACTCCTCTTTCTCTGTTTTTTATAACAACTAAATGTTTAATATGACATTCTACATGGTTGTTTGCAACAATGCAGGTGGGCTTTGTTGAGAAGAAAGGGAATGCCTGATGGTTCTTCCCACTTCCAATTGGTCTTATTTACATTTTTTTCATTACCACATTGTGAGTGGTGAAAGATAATTAATTGCGGCTTTAAAACAATTCACAGGTGATTCCTGAGCTAAACAATAGACCCTTCAAAATTCAGCCTCCTGACTCAAAAAACTGGGAGATCTCCCCCCCCCCCCGCCGCCCCCCTGCCCCTCCCGCCCCAGGTGGTAGCAGGATATTTGCTCCTTTTTAGCCATCTGTTTCTAAAATCAAGTACAGGAAAAATAAAAGCCTGAAGAAAAGTGTTGCTTTATCCATTATATAAGTTACTGAAAAGGAACATGTTTAACCTTCCAAAGAAAACGTGTTGACAGATACCCGGAAACATAAGGACACATTGTCAGAGTGTGAGACATGATGTAAGGTGATGATTCTCACAAGTTTATTTGAAGTCCAGGCAGTTTAATAGAGAACATAAAAGTGACGTCTTTTAGAAAATGTAGGGTTGATTATTTTATATCTAGTTTGCAGAAATTTTCATTCACGTCATTTTCTTTAATTAGGAGAGCTATTATAGTTGAAAGACCTGTGCTAATTCATCAGTGCTACTATTTAGGTGGAAAGTAGAAAATATTCTCTTCCTTTTCAACAAAGCTAGTCTGTGCTGTCGCAAAAATACCTCAGACATCTAAGGTATTTTTATGTAAAAGGCAGGAGACAAAATAGTTGAGTCAAGAGGCTTTAGAGTTAAACCTAGGATTGCAGCCAAGGTCTACCAAGATTAGACAGGCAATATGGGGCTAATTGCCTAATATGTGGCTCAGTTCTTCTTTGTAATATAGGATTGTAATAAACAGCACAGAGTTACAGTAAAACATAAATTATAATAAATATGCACGCCATTTTACATGGAGTCCAGCACACAGAAAGCGCTCAGTAAATGGATTGCTACCCTGATTTCTGATAGCATAAATTAACACTACCTGGTTCTTAATCAGATAATATGTACACTTTCTGCCTGCCTTTTTCTATCCCTCTGCATTGTTTCTGAGCCTCAACCATGTTATTGCATGTAACAATAATTTGTTCATTTTCATTAATGTATAGATTTTAATTGTGTTAATATACCACAATCTATTTACCTCTCTTAATGCTAATAGGCATTCCAGTTGGGGGATATTACAAAGAGTGCTACTGTGAACATTCTAATTCTACCACACGTCTTTTGGGAACCACATGTATGTATTTCTGTTGAGCATATACCTAGAAGTAGAGTTGCTGAACCATATGATTTGCATAAGAGCCAAACAGTTTTCTAGCCAATAGTATATGAGAGTTCCAGGTGCTCTACATCCTCACTAAGACTTGGAATTTGCTATCTTTTTCATTTCGTTTATTCTGGTGGGTGTGTCGTTGTATCTCTCTGTGGTTTTAGTTCATAGATTTCTGGCGACTAGTGAAGTTGAGCGCATAGATCCAATATTAATTCACTATTGGCCTGAAGTTTATGGAACCAGAATAATAGTATAGACTCAGACCCCATTCCCAAGTGAGGACCAGCCAGAGGCCATTGAGTACTCGGACTGTTTTTTTATGATAGCTCCTCACAGAAACAAAGCTAAGACAGGGAACTTGCCAACTTTCCCTGCTGTCTGTCTGCAAATATCTGTAAAGTTTGTTATTTTATTTTGTTTATTTTGATGGCTGAGGCTCCTGGATCCCAGCATGAGTGGGGTGTCAAGGACCCCTTGCTACCTGTGTGGGCCCATGCTCTGCCACTGGCCCATGCTCTATCACTGGCCCATGCCCTGCCACTGGCCCATGCTCTATCACTGGCCCATGCCCTGCCACTGGCCCATGCTCTGCCACTGGTCCATGCTCTATCACTGGCCCATGCCCTGCCACTGGCCCATGCTCTGTCACTGGCCCATGCTCTATCACTGGCCCATGCCCTGCCACTGGCCCATGCCCTGCCACTGGCCCATGCTCTGTCAGTGGCCCATGCTCTATCACTGGCCCATGCCCTGCCACTGGCCCATGCCCTGCCACTGGCCCATGCTCTGCCACTGGTCCATGCTCTATCACTGGCCCATGCCCTGCCACTGGCCCATGCTCTGTCACTGGCCCATGCTCTATCACTGGCCCATACTCTGTCACTGGTCCATGCTCTGTCACTTGTTCTCTGTAGTCAAAGCTCTAGTTAGTTCCTCCAGATCTATGTACGCCTTAGGGTACCCAGAGCTTTACTGCTCACTTACCTCTCGATCTTAGCTCCTGCTTCCTTTTTTTCCTCTCTGGAAGGTTTCCCTATTTATTTAAAGGCTGTTTAAGAGGGGGAGGGATAAATTGGGAGATTGGGATTGACATATAAACACTACTATATATAAAATAGATAACTAATAAAAACCTGCCATATAGCACAGGGAACTCTAATCAATACTCTGTAATGGCCTATATGGGAAAAGAATCTTAAAAAAAAAAGAGTGGCTGTATGTATGTGTATAACTGATTCACTTTGCTGTACACCTGAAACTAACACAACATTTGTAAATCAACTATATTCCAATAAAAATTTAAAAAATAAAAATGAAAGGCTGTTTATTCATATTTTTAGGTGTGGAAAAACTAGGTGATTTCCGGAATTTTTGTTCTCCATTTTGTGTTAAGAGTGACATATCCTATGGGCTCTGGATATGGTTTACTCTCCCAGCAGAATACTGGTGCCTTGTGGTGGCAGCCTCTTTTGTGCTAAGGGTGCATCGACACTTGGAAAGGGACGGTTTTAGGGTCCTGTAGGCCTCACAGCACACAGGAAGAGGACATGTCTTCCTTCCCCTACATGGTGACTCTACAAAGCTTTCTGTGAAGATTCCTCTCAGATAAATCATCCAAAGCACCAACAGGCCTCACTAGCAGAGGAGTAAAGATAGTATTTCTCTATTCCAATATGGAGAGAAGGATGGATTCTCTGTTCCTACATGAATGTACATCAGATATTTTTAAAAAACTAACCTAGTAAACGATCAGGTATAAAGGTAGAAACTGATGATCACAAGATTTTACCCAGAATGGAGCACATTCTGCCCTCTCTTTCACAAGAGTATGAGAAAGATAAGTAAATTACCCACAAAGAAAGCAAAGGAGAAACAAATGATGTAGTGTCGTCTAATTATTTACGAAGTTTCAGCAACCTGCTATATTTTTAAGTGCTTCACTTTATCAAAATTCTTGTGACAATTTTTTCTTGGCTAATAAGCATATTTTGAAAATAAGTGCCTTATACATAGATTGCATATGAAAAAAAACATTTGAAATCCTATAATCATACAGTTTACCATACACTCAAATGCATTTACTGATTACAAACAAATAATTGAATTCGCCATCTTTTTTTAAATTAGCTTCTAAAATGACTTTTAACTTTAGTTTTGTGTGCTTAGATTGTGTCTAGTGAGAAATATAATTCCCTCTAACCTGGCATCCCTTGGATAATTCTTATTTGAAAAAGGTCAAATATCTCAGCCTGATTTCATTTACTGAAGTCAATTAGACAATTTTCCCTTTTTAAGCACCTTCATTGTATGCAATTTAATGCACTTTGATATCCTCAATAAATGAAATAAAATAAGATTGTTTCAAAAATCATGATGTCTCTTTTAAGCATCCAAACTATTCTAGTTTGTCTTTCATTACAGAAACGAAGGCATTTTAAAAAGAGATGTCAACTTTTGTGAAAATAAAGCCTTATATATTCACATTTGCACCAATCTCCTCTGAGTTTCGTGAAGAAAACCAAACTGAAGACAGCATTCTATGAAAACTGATGGATAATGTGGCGAATCCTCCTGGGTTCTTCATCAGCATGCTGTGAGAATAAGCACATGGGCTTCTGCACATTAAAATCGACTGATCACTTCAGTAACTGCCAGGACCCTGGATCCTGACTTCCAGCCATCGATACCTGTGTGAAACTTGATCTCCAGTCATCCTTTAAGACCATTGATGAATCAATCAGAACTTCTGAAAGCAAAGGAAAACTGAAGAAATCTTAGTAAAAGAGAGCCAGGTGTTGAAAACAGACTACCAAGAGACAAGACTTATTTTGCTACTTACCATCTAAGAACGGATATAATCAGCACCTGAAAAAGAAAAAATGAACAGCACATGTATTGAAGAACAGCATGACTTGGATCACTATTTATTTCCAGCTGTTTACATCTTTGTGATAATAGTCAGCATTCCAGCCAACATCGGTTCTCTATGTGTGTCTTTTCTGCAAGCAAAAAAGGAAAATGAATTAGGCATTTACCTCTTCAGTTTATCCTTGTCGGATCTGCTGTATGCCTTAACTCTCCCTCTATGGATTGATTATACTTGGAATAAAGACAACTGGACATTCTCTCCTGCCCTGTGCAAAGGGAGTGCCTTCTTCATGTACATGAACTTTTACAGTAGCACAGCTTTCCTCACCTGCATCGCGATTGATCGGTATTTAGCAGTTGTCTACCCTTTGAAGTTTTCTTTTCTAAGGTCAAGAAGATGTGCGTTCATGGTGAGCCTTTTCATCTGGATATTGGAAACCATCTTCAATGCTGTCATTTTGTGGGAAGATGAAACAGCTGTTGAATATTGTGATGCCACAAAGTCTAACTTTACTTTATGCTATGACAAATATCCTTTGGAGAAATGGCAAATCAGGTTTAACTTTGCTAGGACATGTGTAGGCTATATGATACCTTTGGTCATCATAATGGCTTGCAACCAGAAAGTCTACAAAGCTGTGCAGCAAAATCAAGCTACAGAAGACAGTGAAAAGAAGAGAATCATAAAACTACTTGTTACTATCACGTTGACTTTTATCTTGTGTTTTACTCCCTTTCATGTGATGTTGCTGATTCGCAGCGTTTTAGAGCATGACGTGAACTTAGATGAACGTATGTTTGACCATAACAAGCCTGGGAAGCAGAGTTATAAAATCTATAGAATCACAGTTGCATTAACAAGTTTAAATTGTGTTGCTGATCCAATTCTGTACTGTTTTGTAACTGAAACAGGAAGATCGGATATGTGGAATGTATTCAGAGTCTTTACTAAGAAGCTTAATAAATCAAAAAGACAAGGAAAAAGCATACTTTCTATGTCTACAAAAGATACTGTGGAATTAGACATCCTGGAATAGAACCAAGGTCTATTTTTTTAAAGATATGCAATATTATACCATCAAGATTATATTTTCAAAAGGAAATCTCAGCATGAGAGGGGACAAAAGGTTCCCACTGAGGGACTATTTTAATCCTCTCCGATGGAAATATTTTAAACGTGCACTCTATAGCTCCCTGACTTTTATTAAACAAGAATTAAACAAAGTTGAATATTTTCCTAATGACTCGGGATCATCACTGTAGAATGGCAATTGCTTTTGTGTCTGTGCTCTAATCTCTCAGAGGTTAGTAAGATGTACGGGACTGTGTGTTTTTTAATCGGTGAGCTTTGTGTCTGGTTGTTGTGATTTTTCTCACTCTTTCTATGGATCTCAGGCTATCATTTCTCCCACCCAACAACACCAACTACTAAATACTGCTTCTAATCTTCTCATTAGTTAACAAACATTTATTGAGCCCACTCTATGTGCTAGGTTTTGTGGTGAGTACTGGGGTTACAACAGAAATGATCTCATAAGGCTTTTGAAGCTTATATCAGTTTGGAAACATAGCCACTGAGCTTCTAAGTGTTCTTTATAAAATAAAAGTAAATAGTCTCTGAGTGAGAGTCTGAAGGCCTCATCCGTGAAATAAAGGACATGAGCTTTGTGAAAGTTCTTTCAGCTAATCAGAGAACTTTTAACTTTCTTTAAAAATCACAATTTTTAAAATTTTGATTCTTTCAAAATTTGCTGTTGAGTACAGTATGGGTGAAATTATTAGAAGTTTAATGTTTAGACAAAAAGATATACTATAAACAAAAAAGACATTTCTTATATTAAATCTTACATTCAGAGACCTCTTTGGGGGTTTAGAGTATTTAGAGAATCTTGATATAATATATTCTTTTATATTTATATTTTCTCATTACAGAAATTACTCTGCCTAGTTTTAAGTAGGCATCAGGTAAACATTTTTCTTAACCAAAGTATTTTTTAAGATTTTCGAAGATTTTTTTATCCTACTATTCTCCTTTTCTCCTCCTCTCCCTTCTCTTTCCTATCTGTTCCTTCTAGTCCCCAAAATTGATCAGATAGTAAATGTCTTGGTATCATTTGTGCCCTCATATTAGAAAACAAAAATCTGATAACAAAAAAGACAAATAATGAATTTCTAGGTATACACTGAAAAAAGTCAGTTAGCGCACAAACTGACTCCATTCTCTGTTAAAGTTGTCCATGACAGTTTGGGTACACAAGAGAAAACCACCTTGCTTTGAGGCCCTATGTGCCTTCTCTGTTCTTTGCACTTTTCTCATCATGAAGTTTCTGGAGAATTAATAGATTGAGTCTGGGCACCCTGAGATACACTTATACATACTTAAAGGCTAAAGATACACCAATGAAACGAAAAGGAAATAAAATAGTTTGGGCTGTTCGATTCTTTCCTGATAAATTATTGGCAGCACGTACATTGAATACGTGTGAAAGTAAAAGATCCAGGAACAATTTTGCCCACATTGGAAACTTAGATGCAGATTGATTGTCTTGTCTGAGATCACACAGTTCGTTGGAAGCAGAGCCACATCTTGAGCCCAGAAACCCCGACTTCCCTCCAGAGTTGCTTTTCCTCCTTCATGCTTTTTTTTTTTTTTTTTTTTGACATTTCTACCATTTCCTTCTTTAGAGTTGCAAAAGGCATATATACATGGAGAGTTGTTCAAGATAGTCATTGGATTTAGATGAGAACAAGGAGGAAAAGGAGAGTTATTTCATAAATTAATACCTCTGGAAATAAAATAAGTCATATAGATAGCAATTAAGCTGACCTGTTACAGAGAACTGGTTAGAACTTGACCTCAGTTGGTTATATCAAGAGATGTGGCAGATACAAATTCGTGGCCCCCTTAGTAAGAACGTTCTACTTAATAATTAACAGCAAAACCATTGATCTAACATGTAAGTTCCAAAATGAACCAGGCCGCCAAAACCTTTAAGCAGGGCCAACCATGGAGAACCCACATTAGGAGGATGCTCATATGATTTAGGGTAAAGCACTCTAGACATGATCTAAAATTATCGACAATCCCAGCATTGGAAAGTTAATCCTTTAGTCTTAAACGGCTTTATAGTTTCCTGATTACGGTTCTCCATTAAACTAAAAGGATTTCTGGAAGGAATAAGAACTTGTAGCTATTATTACCTGGGACGCCTTTGTCAGAAGACCTAGATTAGAACACCAGCAATTATCCACTTATGAACGTTTGACCTCAAAAAATGTTCACAGTCTCCCTAAGGCTCAGTTTCTATAAACAGCAGGGACAGTAGCATCACTTGCTTTTAACAAGTAGATGTGAAAACACTTTGTAAACTATGATGAGTTTCCTAAATGTTTATTATTATCAGTTATTCTCATCTTCATCATGATTAGTGGATAGCTACCCACAAGATAGAACAGTCCCTGGAGGCACTCTGAGGGTAGGAATATAGCAGCGTGAGCTAGTAGGGGCTGGCTCTCACACACCACTGCTATGGTTACTTCTCCCAGATGGTTCAACAAGTCCATTATGGTAACTTAAGGGCCTTTACTGTTGCTTCCACATTCTCAGTAGTGCCTGCTTCTAGGAGTTTACATTTCTGAGGAGACACATGCTATGTACATCACCATAAACAGGTAGAGATCCATTTTTAATTTAAGTTTTTGACCTTTTGTTCCTTATTCAGAATGTTATTTTTTATTTGAATGAACTCAATTAGACATCTTGGATAGGTCAGTAAAGAGACTGAGAACAGCTTTTTAAAACCTCCATTTTCTCTACCTAGTCTGGGAGAAGCTTCATGGGTGAAGAAGTTAAAAGACATTTTAAAAAATCACCTCATTTTGTTCAAATTACATAGCATCACTTCCCTAGGAGCATCCTGAGAAAATTTACCTCTCCTACCTGATTTATTCCCTTTTCTCTTTTTAATTTAAGCTAAATTGTTCTCCCCAAGAAATTATATTTCCAATCCTTAATGTTATGATCAAATACATAATTATTTACCAATTGCTTCTGTTGACTTCGCCTGTTTTTAACTAGACAGAACCTATTTTAAAATAGAATTTGTGATACATAGCTTGTAGGCATTTCTGTTTAAAACATGTTTATCTTGCCCTGGGCTTCTTTTTTGCCCAGACTTCACTGTCACCATTTATGCGTGGGCCTCTCTTCTGGTGAAACCCATCCACAGGTTGCTATGGAAACACATCAGCTACGATAACACCCTGACCCATGAAGGCCTTTGTGATTAGAGACTTCTTTGTCTAGGTCCATCAGGTGACCCTGCTGTGAATCAGAAGTCTGTTCCTCCAATAGATGCTACAACACACAAAGAACACATATTCATAGACTCCAGCAACCTGCCTCACCTCACAAAAACAAACAAACAAAAATTCCTTGGGACCTTTTAACCTATGTTAACTTGATTCAATTCAAGTTAAAAAAATGTTTTGACCCCTATTATTTCTTTTATTCTTTCGCATTTCATACAGCTTACCCATCACGACAGGGTGATGGTCGCATTTGTTAGTTGCATTAGTTGAATGCCCCTGGTTTGCAGGAATAAGGTGGCAATGGCAACATCGGGTCAAACTTGGGTGAGGGAAGAGTGATGTGGGAGCTAAGATTCCTCTTCTTTACCAAAGATCCTTTTCCTACGACATCACTTGTTGCTGGCCAAGAAAAATCACACTCAAGACTTGTCTGTGGCCACTAGGTGTTGATCGTGTTCTATTCAGGACCTTGTAGTTCACGGCTAGCTGCCACTCCCCAGAAGCAAAGAGGAGCTTAGAATGACATTTTTCCATCCAAGAAACAGGAAAGATTCCCTGTGAATTGGAAATGAATGGGGGCAAATGCTGAAATTCAGTTTGCATTATTTATTTCTCTGCTTTCTAGAAAGCTCAGTAGCCATCAGATAATTTCACTTGGTTTAAACTCCCTATGTCATTCTAATATGTTTTTTTCCAGTCGGTTAAATTGGTCAGTCTACATGTGAGAGAACGTAGGCTAAATCATATAATTTCTGCAGGATCGTGGGTATAACATTGATGACTTGTTCTAATTCAGTTAATTTACCCACTGAAGAAAGTACTGGCCACCTTTCACATGAAGAGAAACATAAAACATATGAGCTGTAAGCGGTTTGCATTTTTGTCTACTGTGATGAAATTATAATCTATGAAAGTCAAGATGTAATTCAATATATGTATGACTTTCATTTCTAATTTATTATTGTTAGATCTCAGCACTAAAAACTTACATCTGTTATTTTGAATTGTTTAAATCTGTTCTTCCCCAAAGAACAGTAATATACAATCATGTTCTAGTTTAACAGTATTTGCATATCATTAAACACATAATGGCCTATAATCTACTTTCCTTCTACCTATAATTTTCTTAAGCTCTTTATGAAGCACCAGTGGGTTTTTACACACTTAAAAAATAGGTTATGATTCCTCAAATAATGTTGTAATTAGGTGTTCAAAAAGCAAGCCAATAAAGAAATGGGCTAGGGAAGTCTGCATGTCATTGTTCAGTGCAAACTTTTAAATAAAAATACAAATTTCATTATCTAGGAAATGTGTGTTCAGTTAATTTCAAAATCAAATACAATCAAGAAATCTTGTTCTGCAATGACTGGACTTGCCCATGATATGAAAAATATTAACTTCAGTTCTCAGCATTTCATCAATCCTTCTTGGAAATGTGATTGAACTTGTAAAAATCCTTCTAAAAGAATCCTTTTCAAAATTATTGTAAAATTTCTGGTCTTGCTTCTAAGACTATTGACACTTACTAACAAATAGATTAACTTGGAAACCCTGTTTTCTTTTGACAGTTAAATGGATCAAATCAAAGAATTGCAATAATGGACTAAAAAGTGCCTCTGTAGGAATGCCACAGAGCGGCGTACTGGCAACCTTAGAAGCGCGTGCATAATAAGTGACAGCTCTGTTAAGCTTTATTAGTGTTTTAAAAATATACATAACAGGGGTGGGATAGGGAAGGTGGGAGGGAGACACAAGAGAGAGGAGATACAGGGATATATATATATGTATAGCTGATTCACTTTGTTATAAAGCAGAAACTAACACACCACTGTAAAGAAATTATACTCCAATAAAGATGTTAAAAATATATATATATAACAAAAAAAAATCCTCTGTCATACCACTCACCCATTCATGGAAGTGACACTCGCTGATGCTGAGAAAATCTGTTTTGAATCTTTGGGGCAATGCCTTCTGTGCTTCTCTGGCAGTTCACCCAAGAAAGTAGCATGTGACACCCTGTGTTCAAAAAGACTATGGGACAGGGACTTCCCTGGTGGCTCAGTGGTTCAGAATCCACCTGCCAATGCAGGGGACATGGGTTCGAGCCCTCGTCCGGGAAGATCCCACATGCCGCGGAGCAACTGATCCCGTGCGCCACAACTACTGAGCCTGTGCTCCAGAGCCCGTGAGCCACAACTGCTGAGCCAGAGGCCTAGAGCCCACGCACTGCAACAAAGAGTAGCCCCCACTCGAGACAACTGGAGAAAGCCCACGTGCAGCAGCGAAGACCCAACGCAGCCAAAAATAAATAAATTTATTTTTTTAAAAAAGAAAAAAGACTATGGGACAGAAAGACCTAATGCTTTTCAGCACTCATCCAGTTCCCCTTGGATGAAAGAATTGCCAAGCCAAATCAGGGTCTGGAATAAGCAGAGATTCTTTCTCTTGCTCTACAAATCTTGTTCTGACTCCCAAAAGGACTATAGTTAAGGGTGTTCTCACTGGTAATCGGAATTGTTTGTTAAGTGAATAAAGTTCATTAACGGAATGAACTAAAAATGGTACAATGTCACTCTTCGTCCTAACCCCAGAGTTCAGTTTCTGAAACCCCTGGAACTATTTGTACTTCCAGTTAAAAAACTTTAAGATTATATGGGAAAATAAGGTTACGGAGAAATAGTTTTAAGAAAGATTTTATTAATATTTCTTACATTTGTTAAAGTAAAATAGAAACAAATATTTTCAATGACATTCATTTTAAATTGGTAAAAACAGGTATTATATTGATTAACATCTATCATTCTGTGCTCATGAGAATTTTTTTTTTAGGTTGTTCTTCCCTTAAATTTTTAGTCAGCTGATCATATATGGACTAAATTTTGTTGCAGACTATACAATGACATGACTGCCTCTATTCACTGACTCAGTGCTGCAAAAAAAAATTATAACTCCCAGCCCACATACCACCAAGCTATAGGAAATTCCATCTCAGTCATTACTGGGCTGTCCTTTTTCAGGTTCACACCAGAATCAGGGAGGTTTACATGATGTTAAGAAAATGTAGGAGGGACCTTTGATTTCCAGTCTCTAATGATCACAGTTGACAATGACATTATCTAAGCTTTCAGTGGTTCTTTGAACCTCAGTTATTCTTTGCTGCCTCCCTGATTATCCTGGGGCCCAGGGCTCACTGACAAGACTGACTAGAAGCCAGGACCCAGAGTCCTGTGCATCAGGTTGACATTCTCCTCAAAATCCACGTGGTTTCTTAGGAGTGGAGCATGTACCTAAGTTAAGCCAATCAAAATAGATCAATCCCCTGGAACAATTATTGGTTCAGTGGTGTCCAGGGGGCTTAACCTGCTTAGAATGCTGGGACAAAGGCTCTTTGTTTCACTCTGTATGATGTCAAATGACAATGAGCTTCCTGGAATCTCTGTGGCCATTTTGTGATCATGAAATAGCCAACACATGGAAGAAAGAACTCAGGGAATCAGAGCACTGGGGCTGGGTCTTCTGAGACAATGATTCTCCGCACATGGCAATTATGTGAACCACATCAGCCTGCTTATTCTGTAAATCAGTCTGAGTCAGATTTTTTTTCCTTTCTTGAACCCCAAAGGGTCCTAATTGAACGTGGCACATGGAAGTGAAGGTGATGTAAGTTACAGACTAAGATTGTTGAAGAAATAGGGCTGAAGAAGTCTGAAGGAAAGGACAATGGGGACAGCTCTAGCTTATGAAATTAACAGCCCTTGTTATTTTTTTTAACATCTTTATTGGAGTATAAATGCTTTACAATGGTGTGTTAGTTTCTGCTGTATAACAAAGTGAATCAGCTATACATGCACATACATCCTCATATCTCCTCCTTCTTGCATCTCCCTCCCACCCTCCCTATCCCACCCCTCTAGGTGG
>NC_041224.1:167323344-167365031 GCF_002837175.3 Physeter macrocephalus
AATATTTTCTCCCATTCTGAGGGTTGTCTTTTGGTCTTGTTTATGGTATCCTTTGCTGTGCAAAGGCTTTGAAGTTTCATTAGGTCCCATTTGTTTATTTTTGTTTTTATTTCCATTTCTCTAGGAGGTGGGTCAAGAAGGATCTTGCTGTAATTTATGTCATGGAGTGTTCTGCCTATGTTTTCCTCTAAGAGTTTTATAGTGTTTGGCCTTACATTTAGGTCTTTAATCCATTTTGAGTTTATTGTTGTGTATGGTGTTAGGGAGTGTTCTAATTTCATTCTTTTACATGTAGCTGTGCAGATTTCCCAGAACCACTCACTGAAGAGGCTGCCTTTTCTCCATTGTACGTTCTCACCTCCATTGTCAAAGATAAGGTGACCATATGTGTGTGGGTTTATCTCTGGGCTTTCTATCCTGTTCCATTGATCTATATTTCTACTTTTGTGCCAGTACCATGCTATCTTAATTACTGTAGCTTTTTAGTATAGTCTGAAGTCCAGGAGACTGATTCTTCCAGCTCCGTTTTTCTTTCTCAAGATAGCTTTGGCTATTCGGGGTCTTTTGTGTTTCCATACAAATTGTGAAATTTTTTGTTCTAGTTCTGTAGAACAAACAGAACTAGTTTTTTGGTAGTTTGATAGGGATTGCATTGAACCTGCAGATTGCTTTGGGTAGTATAGTCATTTTCACAGTGTTGATTCTGCCAATCCAAGATCACAGTATATCTCTCGATCTGTTTGTATCATCTTTAATTTCTTTCATCAGTGTCATAGTTTTCTGCATACAGGTCTTTTGCCTCCTTAGGTAGGTTTATTCCTAGGTATTTTATTCTTTTTGTTGCAATGGTAAATGGGAGTGTTTCCTTAATTTCTCTTTCAGATTTTTCATCATTAATGTATAGGAATGTAAGAGATTTCTGTGCATTAATTTTGCATCCTGCTACTTTGCCAAATTCATTGATTATCTCTAGCAGTTTTCTGGTAGCATCTTTAGGATTCTCTATGCATAGTTTCATGTCATCTGCAATCAGTGACAGTTTTACTTCTTCTTTTCCAATTTGGATTCCTTTTATTTCTTTTTCTTGTCTGATTGCTGTGGCTAAAACTTCCAAAACTATGTTGAATAAAAGTGGTGAGAGTGGGCAACCTTGTCTTGTTCCTGATCTTAGTGGAAATGGTTTCAATTTTTCACCATTGAGAACGATGTTGGCAGCCCTTGTTACTAAATGGTAGCAAAATAACTGCTTCAACTGTTTTCTGCTATGTCCTGGGACTCAGAAAATGCCTACCAAGGCTCTCCCATTAGGGAATTGTTAGGAAAAATTCAAGACATTGGAGTCTTTGGGCTTCTTTTTATAGCCCTCAATAAGATCCCACAGGGCTTCCCTGGTGGCGCAGTGGTTGCGCGTCCGCCTGCCGATGCAGGGGAACTGGGTTCGCGCCCCGTCTGGGAGGATCCCACATGCCGCGGAGCGGCTGGGCCGGTGAGCCATGGCCGCTGAGCACATGCCGCGGAGCGGCTGGGCCCGTGAGCCATGGCCGCTGAGCCTGCGCGTCCGGAGCCTGTGCTCCGCAACGGGAGAGGCCACAACAAAGGGAGGCCCGCATACCACAAAAAAAAAAAAATAATAATAATAAGATCCCACAAGAGAAAGGTACAATAATACAATTTTTTGTGAGACCTTTCCTGATATATTTTCAAATCTAGAAAATATTGCTGCCTGAGGGGCCTATCCCCTGAAGCAATATGTTTTCATGCTTCAGGAAAAGGGGGAATTTTAGCTAGAAAAAGGAAGCCAATATTAATTGTGAGTCACTCGAGAGCAGAGTCTCAAAAGCCAGACATTATGGAGAAAGGAAAGAATTTTTAAAATCCCTTGGGTTCCCATTTCATATCAGGAACCAGGCCTGGATGACGTAAATTTGGATTTTTCTCTAAGACAAGGGAAGTGATGATACAGTCATGATGTAAACAAAAGTTCCTGTTATGCAAGAAAATGGAAAAGCCTGGCCGCCTGACTCCAGTGGACTGTAGGGAGGAGGTAGTAAAAATTACAATGAGGACATCAGAGGCAAATATGGAACCTCATGGCCTGAGGAGCAGCAGAAACTTCAGACTGAGTAGGAGAGAATAGTCAATGTTAATAATCTGCTTTCCCTGCAGGGAGCTGCAAGTCTCTGGGAGAAGTCCCGTATGCATCCTGATACACAGCAATGTGGTACAAAACTAGAGATTAGCCTACAGTTGTGCAGATTGAGCACTGCAAAAGAAATCCATGTCTGTAGGGTAACACTCATTTCACAGACATCATAGATTCATACACTTATTATGGCAGTTTTAGAGCATATGGCAGCAACATGTTCTAACAAAATCAGTGTGACTATGTTCCCACACTGGAAGGAGAGTGTCTTAAGGAAGACTCATCTTTTTCTAATTTGCACAGAATGCCACGTGAGCAACTTAACCCTGCCTTTCCCCTGGCACCACAAGATTATATAAGCATCTTCCATTCCACAGAGCCTTCATAGGAGGAGCTAGGAGAGGTGGAGTATATTTAAAAGATTGAACATCTACTTCAAAGTAACTGAGTTAACCCAATGAGACAGTTTAAGCAGGAAGAAGTGGATATATCTTTAATTCACAAGGAAAATAATTTTTTGCACCCTGCTACCCAGCAAGTTGGTGATTCAGACCAGCGTGATCATTGTCTCTCAGATGCCCAGGTTTTGACTAAAGGGGGCCCATGGGAACAGAGAGAGAGGAAAACACACCTTTCATTAAAATAATCCTGTCTACCTGTGACCTACAAGCCAGACTGACTACAGGTCCAATCACAAGTGCAATGGTTCTCAAACTTTCATGTTTATAGAATCACCTGGGAATCTTGGTTTAAAAGATTTTTATTCAGTAAATCTTAGGTATGTAGTATCACTGAGATACTGCATTTCTAACAAATTCCTAGGTAATGCCAATGTTGCCAGGCCATGGGTCCGGGTGTTGAGTTGCACAGTTTTAGAGTCTAGAAAGTGGTTCTCGGACTTTCACGTGCAACAGAACCACCTTGATGGCTTGTTGAAACAGAGTGCTGGGCGCCTGTGGTATTGTGATTTATAGTAAGAAATATTTGGTCTTCATCCTCGTTTCCAGCACAGAGCTCCTAAAACTCTTGTAATTTCCTAAGTGACAAGAGCACCAGGAGCATCTCGGGTTCTAATATCTGGCGTTTGACCCCATCCCTGAACCAGGGCTCCTGAAACCCTTGAAATTTCCTTGGTGATAGGAATTTTAATGAGGTGACTGGGTGGGCTCCTGAATGGCTCCTGGATGAAGGTTGGTCACCTGAAAGAACAAGCCATGATTAGAAGCTTGGAACTTTCAACCCCACCCTCCTTTCTCTTGAGAAGGGAGAAGGACTGGAAATGGAGTTCAAAGTTCATCATGCCTACATGAGGAAGCCTCCATAAAAATCCCCAAAGTATGGGGTGTGGAGCTTCCAAGTTGGGCAACACATCCATGTCAGGAGGGTGACACACCCCTACTCGACAGGGAAAGAAGCTCTTGCGCTCAGGACCCTCCCAGACCTCGCCCTGTGTGTCTCTTCATCTGTGTTCATCTGTATCCCTCTTCATAGCCTTTAGTAAACTGGTAAACCTAAGTGTTGCCCTGAGTTCTGTGAGCCACTCTAGCAAATTAATCAAACCTGAAGGAGGGTTATAGGAACCTCTGATCTGAAGTCCAACTGGACAGAAGTTGTGGGTAACCTGGGCTCTGCTACTTGTGACTGGCCTCTGAAGCGAGGCAGGAGCCGTCTTCCGGGACTGACCCCTTAACGTGTGGGATCTGACTCCCTCCCCAAGTAGATAGTATCAGAATTGAGTTAAACTGGAGGACACCCAGCTGGTGCTGCCGGGATGTGCTTGGTGTGGGGGAAAACCTCCACACATTTGGTGACCAGAAGTGTCAGAAGTGGTGTTTTGTGTGAGTGCTAAAGAAGACATAGTAAGGGAAAAACTGGGTATGTTTTTTCTTTAAAGCCCCAATTCCCAGAGATTCGGATCCAGTAGGGCTAGGGTGGGGTCTGAGAATTTGCATTTCTGACAAGTTCCCCAGTAACCCTGATGTGGGCGAGCTACAGGCTGAGACCCCAGTTCTAATCTCATCCCACTCTCTCCCAGGATCTTCTTTGTCAATTACCACCTACCAGAGAAAAAGTACTGCCCCTCCCACAGTGAAGGTACAAATGTATACAGCCCGCAGGCAGGGAGTATATCTGAGGGTCCCTCCCACTCTCAAGGCCAGGCCCTACCTGCAGTTTACTAAGAGACAGAAATCATTAAGTTTCAAAAACTGTGTCCAGGGCTTCCCTGGTGGCGCAGCGGTTGCGCGTCCGCCTGCCGATGCAGGGGAACCGGGTTCGCGCCCCGGTCTGGGAGGATCCCACGTGCCGCGGAGCGGCTGGGCCCGTGAGCCATGGCCGCTGAGCCTGCGCGTCCGGAGCCTGTCCTCCGCAACGGGAGAGGCCACAGCAGGGGGAGGCCCGCACCAGGCCCTACCTGCAGTTTACTAAGAGACAGAAATCATTAAGTTTCAAAAACTGTGTCCAGGTCGGTTTCTGGCTGTGGTTTCTAACTCACAGAATTGAACAGAAGCAATTAGACTGAAAGCTGCCAGGTTTTAAGGGCCTGTATAGCCTTTCACCTCTCTGGTCTCGCGGCACTGAAGTGGAGGCTACATTTGGTTCTTTTGCCAACAGTGTTCTCCTGTATCTCCTCCACCAGGTCAGAAGCTGTTGGAGAGTAGAAACCACATTTTATTCACCTCTGTATCTCTTCCAAGCCCATGCTCAGCTCCCTTGCTAGAAATGAACTTAAAGTTTTGCACATTCTAGATGTAACAGGAATCATATTTAGAAGATATTAAACAGCTACACTTTCTCTTCTCATATGACTGATGTTCTCTCAAAGACCATCCGTCATTAATACTGCCCAGGAAAAAAGAGGGAGGTATCAGAGAGTCATAGTTCATGAAAGAAGATATTACTTAATGATGTCCCACTGGGTAGAAAGCTGAAGCAGATATACCTTCGGGGTCTAGGAGGAAGCCATGAGGTAGAGAAAGCTAGAGCAAGAGAGAGGACATGCCCCTGGGGTCAAATCAAGAGAGGTCAAGGAGGAAAGGCAGAAGCAGAGGGGGCTTTCCTGTTTGGGGCCTGAGGAGGAGACCACCTTCAGAGAACTCCTGCAAAAAAATAAAAATAAAAAGAGAAAATGGCAACAGAGGAGAAAAATAGAAATGGTAGTATGCTATGAGGATGCAAAAAAAGGGTATCTGGGAACTGTCAGCTCATGTGGGGCAGGGAAGGTATCCAAACACTCTGACATGCTCGCAGAGGTGGAAAGGTGTGGAAGAGCAAGGACAGCAGTGAGAAGAGTGGGGGGAAACTGACCCTGTGGCAGAAGCTATGTGGTGGAAAACCATAGACGCAGGATGGAGGGAGGTGGCTGAGACCCAGAGGATCTGCAGCTTTAGTGAGGACCAAGGTATGGGAGAAACACTGGACCCCGGTAGGCCACCACATCGCAAGTCATGCTGACTGCAGTGTCAGCAGTTTCTACCAGGAGGATCCCCAGTGGATGGACAGGACATCATCTCAAAGGCTAGAGGGGACCAGGGGACAGCACCAGGACCCGTAGGTGGACATCACCCCTTTCCTCACCACAGAGAGGACAGCTAAGCTTCCCTTCCACCCAGGAGTCATCTTGTGGATATCTAAGGCGAGTCCTAAGAGGAAACAGGAATCTTGACTTTGACTGAGTATTTATCCAAAAGATACTAAACAAATCTCTAAAAGACTGTTTAAGCAGCAGAGCCTGAAATACCCTCAATGTGCAAATTTCAGTTTTTTCCCCACCTTCAGTGGGAATGGGGGGAGAAAGAAGATGATAATAGTTTCTTCTCCACATCCAAATGTCCTGTAAAAATGTGTCCTTGAAACTCAATAAAAATGTGACAACGTGTGCAGGATTTTGCTGTTACATTCATCTTGTATAAGCCTAGTTTATTTAAGCTAAAGTTTCTTCCACTGGAAAATAATAGCAGAAAATGGAGGTACTGGGAACAGCCCAGAAACAGTATCCAGGACACTGTGTGTAGCAAGATTGGATGGATAGATAATAAGGAGGATGACCTACTCTTCAAAAGTTTCCTTCCTCTTTACTTCAAAACTCATTTTTCCCCCCTCTGGCATTCAACTGTTGAAATGAATTGTCCCTCCCAAGGAGGATACACATAAAGATAGAATGTTAATAACCACAATACCTAGCACCTCAGCTTACTTACAGTAGGCATTGAATATTTATTTGGTCATTCGATGCGCTAATGAGATTTGAAGAGAGATATCATGAAAATTACGTGATGTACTTGGTTGATTTAAAGAAGGGAAGACAAGATGAGAGCTCCTAGGAATATCAATGGAGCTGACAAGGGCTGGGTATGGTCATTCTTTGCAGTAGCTGCTGTTGGATGGAGAGCAGGGCTACCTGTCTGCTGTCCTAGATGTGCTGGGAACAGAGAATGAGCTCGCTTTGAGACATGACTTTCCTCTTAGTTCCAACTGAGTTGGAAGGTTGGCCTCTTTTTCTCCTTCTCCATTTTCTGCTCCAGAAAGGCATTTGAAGAACATCTAGAACAAAAATCCTCCTATTATGGATGAGGAATCTGAGCTCACAAAGGTAAAATTATTTACACAACTTCTAAATGACAGAGACTGGAATAATTTTCAAATCTCCCAGATCAGGAGGTGTTTCCTTTACTGCAGACTCTTCTGGATGCAGGCAACAAATCAAACTGTCAGAGGGGGAAAAAAATCTTATTGGCCCAGAGAAGTAAAGTCCAGGGGCAATTTCAGGTATGGCTGAATTCAAATGCTCAATTCAGTTTGCCAGGAAGACATATTTCACCATCATTCCTTTCCACCTTTTGCTATTTTGGCTTTTATATCACGTCAGAGATGGCTACTGGCATCTCCAGGCTGAGGTTCCACAACTTAGAAAATCCAGTGGGAAGAGAGAGTCTCTTTCCTGACTCGAGATTCTGGTTCCCCTGCCTTTGTTCCCTACTTTAAACCAGTTGCTAGAGTTTCTCTCATAGATGACATGCGGTCCTGGAGTATAAGACAGTCACACCCTAAGCTCAGAGACTGAAAGGAGGAGAGTGGCTTCTCAATGGACAATCAGAATACTGTTACCAAAAGGAGGAGGGAAAAGAGTCTGTTTCTATGACAGCATCCTTCTAGGCTGTGTGGTCCAGATACACCTGTGACATCAGACACACACCTTGTATTATTCTCAATTGAAAGGGAGGTTAGTTTATTTAATCTTATGAAAGGGGAGAAAATGGTCTTCTTTTCATAGAGAATAGACATCTTGCACAACGTTCACTCTGGAAGGTAATGTCAGGAAGGATCCTGGCAGGCAACAGGGGCTCACTCCAATTCAGATAATCTAAGAGAGTTTAATAAAGAGACATTTACAAAAGCAAAGGGTGTAGGGGAGGTACAGAGATGGTGCAGTACCTGGGGGTAATAACGTCTGGGCTCCCTGACCCACCCTGGCCCTGAAGGGGCAAGAGGAGGGGGTGATCCCTAAACCAGGAGGCCCAGAGGACTGTTTGGAGAGGTCAGCTGGACTGAAGCTGTGACCTTTAGTAAGGATATAGCCTCAAAATGGGAGCTGGGGAAACAACAAATTCCCAGACCTTCCTCTCCTCCCTCCCTCCAATTTTCTGCAGAAGGTCTCGATTGGGTGACCCATCAGGAGGCCAGAAGCAGGAATCTCATTGTGGATCATAAGGTCAGCCTCTCAGAGCACAATGCTGGACAGACAAGGATCAAGATTGGATCCAGAGGAGGAACAGACAGTATTCAGTTTCTCAGTTACATTTGCACTCTATTCATGGGCCATGAGATGTCTGACTGTATGCCCTTGTCTAAATTCCTATACTGCGGCATTGCCCGCTGAACATCTATAACTGAAATCCTTTGAAACACGTGGGATTGTGAACATACATGACAACAGCAGCAGTGAGGTCCACTGGGGCTTCATTTTGGTTTGGGGTCATAAGACTTGCTCGAGTGTTTGTTCCTTTGCTAGCTTTGTGGCCTTGAAAAAGCCAGATAATCTCTCAGAGACAGAGTTTCCTCATCTTTAATATGAAGATAATATTTCCCTTGCCCTTCTGATGGTATTTGTCATTCAATACAAATGAAATACCAGATATAAAAGTGTATGGGGAATGACAAAGTACTAATGTCATATTGATCATGTCAGCCTTTGTATGTGAGCATAGGTAATATAATATTTTTATTTATGGCTATGCAGTTTTGTAATTCTTACATCAGGAAAAGTTCTAAAGTGCATTTGACGCATTCTATATGTGGCAGTATATTTTAACCATGTGAAATTTGAAATGAATTAATGAGAAATTAACCTCCCGTTTACTCCAGGATTGCATTGAGGAAATGATTTACTGTGCTTCTGCTTATTGCTGGGGGAAAAATAAAAAAGGTTAATCAAGTTTTCTGCCTGACAGGTGAGTCACTGTGCTTATTATCTGTTTATGAGTAGGCAAAAGCACAAAACATCCTTGTGTCCCAGTGAGTTCTGCGAGTCCTTTAAAAACTGTACATTAGCCATGGATCTTCCTGCTAACTCTCCCCTGTGGTTTGCTGAAGATATTTTCCATAATATAACTAGGCTTATCACAATTTATTTCTGCACTGCTGGCTCCTAGGACAATTGCCTAGATTTTCAAACCCCAGATTGGAAGCCGTGGTTTGATAAAAACTACTTTGAAGAAAATGGAAACACTCCCCTCATCCCCTCTTACCTCCCCCCTTTCTTGTCAACCCCCATCCCTCTATGAATATTCTGGTTCCTAAGACTCTTGTGATCAGATTCCCTTATTGTCCCAGTTTCGTGAGAACTCATCAGTGACAGCTTCCACGGGTGCACTGACAGTATACTATGTGGTGAGAACTCTACATCCAATATTTTACTTAATCTCCCCAATATCATATGAAGTAGGTGTTATTATCTCCATTGTACATGAAAGGACTGAAGCTTAGAGAGGCTTACAGCAGAAGAATTTGAATCCAAATGTCTGAGTCCAAAGCCTGTGACCCTAACCACCATACTGTAGAGCCTATCTGTTTCCATGTTGTTCTTTCTCCCTTACAGTAAAATCCGATTGATCCTCATAGAAGAATGGGTCTTACTTGGGTCAATATGCAGAGGGAGTTTTATTCTTCTCATTTCAGAAGACACTTACGTACCCATTGCAGATACATTGCAGATACTTTTTTGGGAAAGGGACAGCCACTGAGGACCCTATGTTAATGGCTGAGAAGGGAATAGCTGTATTGAGTTGCTGTTCTCCGTTAGTCACCATGAAGTCTAGATTCTAATTATTGTGATAGCACATAAAATTCAAGGACATCTGCAAGACAAATGGTCAAAAGCCAGAGTGCTCAGCTTTGCAATATACGATTGTGGTAAAAACATAACACAGGATTTTTTAAAATATAAAAAATGTAGGAGAATGCTCAGTGACTGAGAATCTATATATGGAACTTGGTCTGTTTTTCCTAAATGATGACTGTAAGAGGTTAAGCCCAATGATATAAACTTTACCTTACTAAATTTCCCCATCAATTTCATGCTGTTCATATTCTATTTCTTTTTACTTCTTAAGCACATTGGAGAAGTATATGAGAAAAAAATGCACACTCATCTTTTTAAATGATATAAGAGATAGTGAACAATTTAATAGAAAGAAAAGAAAAACACTCAACTCATTTATTAATCCTTTTAATGAATTTTTGTCAAGTGCTTAATTTTTGCTGGGTTCCAGGAGTACTGGGAAGCTTCTAGTCTAACAGGGGATCCAGGGACAAGCAATGTAATATAGTGAGTATTACAGTAAGAGTTAAGCAAGAAGGGTGAGTGGGCTTGACCACTACTGACTCAGTCTCAGAGGGTCTAGGAAAACATCCAAGAACACTTGCTGTCTCCTTTGAGATCTAACGGCTGAGTAGGCCTTAATCAAGCCGGGGGAGGGTGTTTCAGGCTGAGGTGCAACACAGACAAAAGCCTGGCTCCATTTTAAGGAAATGAAAGTAGTTCAGCGTCGTTGGCACTGTGAGGGAGGAAGTGGCAAAAGATAAAGAATGGAAAGAAGCAGAAGCTAAATCTTAGAGAACCTCTTAGCTCCGTTAAATAATTTGGACTTTTCTATTAAGGTCAATAAGTAGCTATTAAAATTTTTAAGCGAGTGAATGACACGATCAAATTTGTGCTTTAGGAAGATGATTACTCTTGACTCCAGGTGCCAGAGGACACTGGTCTGGGTTGGTGTGCTGGTGCAGTGACACTGACCTTCACCTCTGAGGAAGATGAGCCCTTGTTTTCCTTGCCTTTTTTGGGCCATAGATGTTGCAATACAACTATGTTTAGACTCTACATACAGAAAACCCATATTCAAATGAAATATCAATTCCTGTAAGGACAAATTTCTGTCTCCCCAGAGTGGAAGATGCCTGTTGTAAACAACCTGCTACCAAAAGGCTGGCTGATCTCCTTGGTCTCCGCTGCTGGCAGGTTGGCCATTCAAGAGCAGCATTAGCTAGATCAGTGGGGACCCATCAAGCCTCTGCCACGCGCCCACTCTGTTCTTGCGCCTTTTGTCCAGCACGGAATCATCCTTCCCCACTGGTCGCTGAGAGACCCCTGTGCAGTGGATGTTCCCTGGGGGACAGTAATATCTGCACACTTTGTGCCCATTCCTATAGGTGAGTCTACATACCTCTTCCCCAGACTTGCTTGTCCCTAGTTTTCCAGTCCTTTTCCTTCCAGACGCAAGGCCAATCATCCATACAAAATGGGTAACCAAGCTTACTGTTCATCACTTTCTCACTGAGTAATTTCCTACCTCTCCCTTGACTAATGGACAGGTCTCAGATGCAGTTTTTAATGTCTTCTCAGGGGATGGACACACAGAATTGAGCGATCAGTCACACCTAGGGGCAGCCCGCTTGCTATCCTCATACTGGCTCTCTTTACATCTACTTTCCCCTTGTCCTGATCTCTGGGATTATTCTCAAGCCTTTAAGCTGTGCTTCCAAGGGAGCCCAGGCTAAATGGCTGGCATCAGGAGTGACCCTAGAAATCAAACCATAAGAATGGGATTTTCAAATTATATTACTAGTGGTAGTTACTATTACCCTGCACTGGGTGCATCAGAGTTGGTTGAGTATTCATCCAGGTTGTAAAATTGTAACTGTGACATCACACCAGTGACAGCTATTAAGAGAGTGCCTAGGCCTTCCCTGGTGGCGCAGTGGTTGAGAATCTGCCTGCTAATGCAGGGGACACGGGTTCGAGCCCTAGTCTGGGAGGATCCCACATGCCGCGGGGCAACTAGGCCCACGTGCCACCACTACTGAGCCTGCGCGTCTGGAGCCTGTGCTCCGCAACAAGAGAGGCCGCGATAGTGAGAGGCCCGCGCACCGCGATGAAGAGTGGCCCCCGCTCGCCACAACTAGAGAAAGCCCTCGCACAGAAGCGAAGACCCAACACAGCAAAAATACATAAATTAATTAATAAACTCCTACCCCCAACATTAAAAAAAAAAGAAAGTGTCTAAACGTCCTAGATTCATTTTCCCATTCTCACAAGCTGGGAGTGCAATGGGGTAAATTACTATGTTGTCACACTTTTCTGAACATGTGGAAGGACAGCTGTTGGTGATCAGGGGGATAGCTGAATAGGTGCCATGGGTGCTCAGGTGTACTAGTTCCCTGTGAAATATTTCAGCATCTCTTCTTTCTGATGATTTGGTAACTGATGGTATTTTCTGCCTTCATTGATTCCATGCTCTAAATCAGTGAAACTCTACCCTGATGTGTACAACTGAATTGCCTCAGTGCTTAAAAAAAATCAATGCATGTATGGACTCCATCATTTAAATCAGAATCTCTAAAAGCGGGGCCCAGATATCTGTGTTTTTAAAAGCTCCTCACATGGTTGTAATGTGCAGCCAGGGTCGATGACAGCACTGCCAGACCAACAGAGAGGGGAGGGTGGAGGGTGACTTACATTCATTGAGCAAAAGCACCGCCATTGGCATCTTCCCTTTTTACACATATGCAGTTTCAATAACAGTGATATGGGAAAGAGTAATCAGATTTCTTCTTGAAGGAACATGCCAACAGTTTGGTAGAAATACTTAAATTTGATGCTTGGGGTAAAAGGTGAGTCCTCCCAAGGCATGTTCAAAACAAAACTGTTTCCAAAAATCGCAGGCATATGACAAGGAGAGGAATTGGATGGCACTTGTGGGACTGGGAAAGAGAATGTAGAGAAAAGGGATAGGAAAGAATAAAGCACAAAGTAGCCTGCTGTGAGCCTCCAGATCTTCCACGACTCAACTCCCAGTGCTTGGGGTTAGGACACCTTGTTGACATAGTAAGTGTTAAGGCTTCTGTCCAGGTGACATGGTCAGTATGAAAACAGGAGCTGGATGGTCAGGAATGTCTCTCCCAAGGTCTATGTCTCAATGTGATAACAGCTACTATTCACTGAGAGTAATTTTAGACATTCAGGAGTTGCAAAAAGAAGTTGAAAGATGCTGTCTGTCCCATTGTGACAGAAAAGAACCTGCTGATGTCAGGAGATCACGTTGGTGATGGGCTCACAGCTAGCGCTACACTTATGAGGCTCCACAGAGAGCCAGTGGGACCAAAAATGCCCCTCCAGGGTGCTAAGCTCTTGAGAGTAATCATGAACCAGCACTTCCCAAAGGGTGTTCTGTGGAACTGGAGCTCTACGGATGTTAAATGAAAAAAATGTACAAGGGTTTCGTGGTCAAAGATGTCGGGCAGAAGGGCTAAATGCAAGGTCTTCCAAAGCCTTTAGTTTGCTAAATGAGCCTGGTGAGGGTCCAAGAGGGGAAACAAGACTGCAGCTCTCCTGCACGTTCTCATGAAGTACCTCAAAGACCCCAATTCCCTGAGAGTCATTTTGGGAAACATTCCTACAGGCCTATGTATGAATGACTGACGACAAATAGATGTTTTTGCAAGAAATGAACAGAGACAAAAAGATATAAGTACACGCACTTATACATTTTAAATTTGCCTTCTTTTTAAATCAGAAACAAAAGTAAGTTGTTTTTTCTTTTTCTAGAAATAAGCCTTCATCAGAACAAACTGTTAGGGCACGGGAATTCACTGAGCATTTCCGTTACTGGTGTCCCGCTGCAGGAGCTTTTTTTTTTTTTTTGTGGTACGCGGGAACCACTGCGCCACCAGGGAAGCCCAGGAGCTATCTATTGAAGACAACGTTTGGAAGCTTCTACTTTGTCATTGTTGGTCACCATGATAATCCAGTTTTTGAAATGGAGTTTTTGCCAGCTGGAAAAGCAGAATCCAAAGACGATCACCGCCATCTGAACCAGTTCGTAGCTCACACTGCTATCGACCTCGTAGATAGAACATGTGGCTGTCAAACAACATGTACCTGAAGACGGGGGACAAGTTCAGTGAGTGGTTTGTTTCAGCATTCGTCACTGCGGGTCATATGAAATTTATTATGTTGCATGACGTCAGGCAAGAAGACGGAATAAAGAACTTCTTTATTGATGTCTATGATTTATATATAAAGTTTGAAATGATTCCATTTTATGAACCCAATTCTCCTATTTGGTCAAGCGCATTTGACAGAAAAGTTCAGTTTCTTGGGAAGAAACACCTTTTACGCTGAATGCAAAAAATTCGGAAGTAAACAGTGTCACTACAATAGGGTATACTCAGGAATGTGTACATTGTAAGTAACTTGATTAAACAGCATGGAAAAGTTTTAGTTGTAGTCTCAATTTATCTAAACCTAATGAAATTGCTTTTATATTTAAAAATAGTATATTCAGTTTCTTACGATTATCAACAGATTGATATTTGCTTGTGAACAGTACTATTTATGAAGAGTTCTTTATCGGTAATCTTGAAATATTTTTATTTTAAAAATTGAGAATAAGCTTTTGACTTTCCTCATTCAGATAGCTTGATCTTGTTGTAACAATCCAGAACCAAATGTCATTGTCAAGATTTGGTGGGCAGATTTTTTTTTTTTTTTTTTTTTTGTGGTACGTGGGCCTCTCACTGTTGTGGCCTCTCCCGTTGCGGAGCACAGGCTCCGGACGTGCAGGCCCAGCGGCCATGGTTCACGGGCCCAGCCGCTCCGCAGCACGTGGGATCCTCCCGAACCGGGGCACGAACCCGTGTCCCCTGCATCGGCAGGCAGATTCTCAACCACTGAGCCACCAGGGAAGCCCGGTAGGCAGATTTAAAACCAAAAGCTTCTGCATTAGGGAATGAAGTTGATGGCATATACATGAGCTCATCTATACATCTGAGATGTCATGAAAATGTATAGGTAGTATACATAGAGGTAGTATATGTACACTAAGCAGCCAAGAAGCCAGAGCAGACAGCTTTGCAGTGCCACATGCCACAGGCCTGCCCCTGTCAGAGACTGGGAACGGTGATCCTCCTGTAATCCGAGAATCCTGGATCCATGTTTGTAAAGTGGGAGGCTAGGACCAAAGTGACAGGTTATGTTCTTATGTTTCCTTTCCTCAGACAGTAAACTAAAGATTAAGTGAACCCGTTGATAGCTGTACTAGTAAAAAGTTGTAAGGCAAGTTTTAAAATTGTAAACAAAGAAAAGCTTGCATCACATTAACCCTTGCGCTCTTGGCTGTTTAGGCTGTATACCGGAGGGGGCGGGAGTGACTTCTTTTGTACTGTAACAGCGTGGGATCTTACAGTAAACCAGTGAATGTCCATTGAAAAGCAAGTAATATAACTGGGTATTTTCTGTGCTAATTGCGAGCGCTTGAAGAATTTTGTTCCATTCTGAATTAACCTGAGCAAGTAATTCTAAGTTTGGTCTTGTATCTTTGTGTGAAGTTGTTAGCATAATTTTTTACCATATTTATTTGATATCCTAAATAAAGATGTTTGTCCAAGGGAAAAAAACCCCAAAAAACAAGCTGTTAGCCTGCACGAGGCATTGTGTATTCCACGGACGTTTATCCCCCATTGGTTGTACATGATGTCATGGCTCTGCAGAGTTATTTCACTGACTCCTTGAAACTGCAATTCCCTGTTGAGAGTTGAAGTAATATACACGTGAGAAGAGTAGGGAGCCCGAAAGTAAAGAATTCATCCCGCTGAATTTTTTCCTATCGTACGTTCACGATGTGACTCCACAAGTCGACCGCAAACCACGAAGAAGTTCACATTTATTAGCGGGAGGTTAGAAACAGCTTGTGCTTCTGGGTCAAGTTACCTTCACTGAAGTGGAGAGAGTGTGATGATGTAGCTTTGGAGTGGGAGGCAAGAGACCTGAATTCTTGTCCCAGTGGCACATACTCTTGCTATGTGACCTTGTCCAAATGCCTAGTTGTCTCATCTGTAAAGTGGGGCTTAGATGCTCTTGCAGGTCTCTTCCAGTTTGAATCTAGGGGTATCTGGATAACTGCAAGATAATAAAGGTAAGCCATTCCAAAGTGACTGGAGAAAACCTTGGACAACTTAGAATGTACAAAAAAGGCCCTCCTTAGGAAAGACCCCTTCTTAAGAATGAGGCTCCAGAATTTTTACAGCCCTCATTCTCTGTGGGCCTGGGGGTAGAGATAGCGAGATGCTTCGTTTGAGAAAGCTTTACTCATTCCTAGGGCTCCTTTTCTTACTCTGTTGAAGGTCACACGACGCTGGGAAAAGGGTGAGGGGTCCAGGCCCCAAGGCTCCACGCCGTGTTGCTATCCAGCTCTGGCCGTTCACATGAGTGTCCAGCCATGATGCTCCGGTGCTCAGCTGTGGCGGCCAGGGCTGTGCGTCTCCACGCCTGCTTAGTCCTCTCGTGCACCCTTGCAGCTGTCCCTGACTTGAAGTTTCTATTGATACCTTCTTTCCCTCCGCCTTTTACTTCCTCGTGGACTACTGGAGTTGTCACGGTGGAGCAAATATTTTTCTGAGGGTTGTGAAGAGCTCAGTCTGTACAAGAGCAACAAGCTCTGTCGCATCGCCGAAGAATGGTCAGCATAACTTTCCTTAGAAGTAGTAAGACAACAATATGTTTGAATTTTCATATGCTGTCATATTAAATTCTCAATGATGCACCTAATTTTGTCTCCCTATTAGAATTTCTGATGTCTGAATTGGAAGGTTGGCGTGGCCAGGATGTATATAACTTGAACAAAGCTCTCCATGTGATTCTAGCGTTCTCTCCATCTCTCCGCTCCCCCACCCAAACATGAGGCCTCTCTCCTTCTTTGGTCCTTTAGCTCTAAACATAGAGAGGCAGGACATTTTTGTTGACCTTAGCAGTGTTTGAAAGGTTCATTTCATTTGCGGCTTCAGACTTCCTGTGTGAAATTATGCGAAGAGCTGTAACAGAATATATTTTGGTTCATGTGACCTTTTTCCCATTTTAGGCATATCCTTCTAAAATGTCTCTCTCATAATACTGTCCCCTCCATAATTCAAGCCCCTGAACTGGTAGAACCTCCAGCGCGGTCTTTTCTGCACCTTCTCATCCATTCTTCATACAGCAGCTAGAGGGATCTTCTAAGAAGTCTGATCAGGACTCGTCCCACTGAAAACTCTCTTGGCTCCTACTGCTGTTAGGGTAGATTCTAAAACTCATAACATGGTCCACAAGAGCTTTGTGGTCTGACGGCATCCTAACTATATATCAGATCTCAATTCTGGCCATTTACCCCCTTTCCTTAAGCTTCCATCACACCGGCCTCCTGCTTTTTGCCTTGCTCCTTTCTGCATCAGGGCAAATGCTGGTCCTTCAGCCTGGGACCATCTTTGCTCCATTTCTCCATGTTCCCAGTTATAAATCATCACGTAGGTGGATAAGGATGCCACTTTCTTAGGTTGCGGAGTCTATGATTATTACTTAGAACCCTCTCTGAGACTTAGTTTAATGAGTAGTGTGTGTATAAAAGTTAAAGTATCTTTATTTTTTTCACATGGGGAGCCGATTTCTTGGCACTGTTAATCGAATGGCCATCTCTCCTGTACTACGCAGTGCCACTTTCCCCATATTTCTTAATTCTGGTGTGCACCTAAGTCTGTATCTACACTCCTCTTTTATTGAACTTTTGTGCCTATTTCTATACCATCACCACACTGTGTTAATTACCATATAGCTTTATAATAAATCTTTATATCTGGTAAGGAGATTCTCCCCCTCCTGACTAATTGTTCTTCAAGAATTTTTTTTTATTCTTGGCCCATTACACTTCCATTGGGCTTTTTGGACCAATTTATCAAGTCCTGTGAGGAGACCCTGTCGAAATGTTCGTTAGAATTGCATTGAATTTTACAGGTAAATTTGGGGACATTTTACATATTTATGACTTCTCATCCAGGAAGTTAGCATATGTTTCTATTTTGTGTAAATCTTTTATGGCTTTCAATGAAGTTTTATAATATTCTCCATAAAGATCTTAGACACCTATAGTAGATTTATTGCTAAGTCACTTCTAGATTGTATCACAAGTTTTTGATACTGCAAGTGGCATTTTTAAAAATGTATCCTTTCATTGGTTGTGGTTTGTTGCTAATGCACGAGAATGAATTCATTTTTCATAAGATAATCTAGTATCTATAGCAACTTTGATGAAGTCTCTTAGTAGCTCTAGTTCTTCCCTGTAAATTCCTTTAGTTTCCTGTGTAGAAATTAATATTTTGCTCACAAATAATGACAATTTGATTTTTCTTTACCTATCATTTTAACTTTTACCTATTTTCATATATTATTCTGCTAACTAGGTCTCTCATAATAATGTGGATTAAAGCTGGCATAACAGATGTCCTTGTCAGATTTCACTATTAAGTGTAATATTTGCTCTTGGCTTTCTTTGTGATTTCCTTTCTCGGGTTAAAAAATTTGTTATAAGTTCCTATTATAAATTAGTATTAGTCTTAATAATTAGTATTAGCATTATGAATGCTTTCTCTGAATTTGCAGAGATTACCATATGGCATAAAATGAGATGGAATATTTTCCCTCTTTTTCTATTTTCTACACCAGTGTGTATAAGATGAGAATTCTTTGTTTTTTGAAGAACTGTTGGAACTTGCCTATAACATCATCTGGACCTATGCTTGTTTTTTCACTCCTTATTTATTTCTCACTTCTGCAGATTTTCTTTCTAGCATGCGAAATTGGGAAGCACACTTTTTAAAAATTTCTCTACATTATGTACAGTATCCTGAATTTCTACATGTTATGCAAGTTTTTGTATTAACGTGATCCACCCGCTTTCTAAAATCAGAAGTCTTGAATTAGTCCTTTAAAAAGTCTTTTGCTGGGCTTCCCTGGTGGTGCAGTGGTTAAGAATCCGCCTGCCACTGCACGGGACACGGGTCCGAGCCCTGGTCCGGGAAGATCCCACATGCCACGGAACAACTAAGCCTGCGTGCCGCACAACTAAAGCCTGCGCGCTGCACGACTACTGAAGCTTGCACACCTAGAGCCCGCGCTCCACAACAAGAGAAGCCACTGCAATGAGAAGCCCGCGCACCGCAACAAAGACACGGCAACCAGAGAAAAGCCTGCGCACAGCAACGAAGACCCAACGCAGCCAAAAATAAATAAATAAGATAAAATAAATTTCTTTAATAAAATTTTTGTTTTGCTTTCTTTGGTATTCAAGGTACAAAGAGTACTAGGCCTATTGCATGGACTACCAGAAATCTATTTTTCTCCAGGCTTTCACTTTCCAATAGATTTTGGAGAAGCTCTAAGGAATGTATCTACATAAATGGTTCTCTGTTGGCGGACTCATCCACTTGTTCCTGCAGTCCATGCTCTGAACCACTGCTTCTCCAAAGCCAGGCACTGCCCCTCTCACCACCTCACAGAGCATTCCACATCCTTATCAGACTCCTCCAAGTTTGGACATGATCCCCTCTCATAGTTCCCAAAGTATTTAACAAAACTTATTTGTGAGCACCTAGAGGAGATGATCGAGTGAATTATAACGGAAAGAAAATTTGTCTGTCGTCAGATTTTCAAAAACAACGCTCCAGAAGAAAATGAAACAATATATTTAAGACACTCAAAGAGAAAGAATGCACTCTAAGGGTTGTATAACCAGCCAGATTGACTTTCAATATCAAAAGCTCTAAACTTAGTATCAACATCTAAATATTCAGGGAATATTTTTCCCTTAACCCTTTCCTGAATCTACCAGAGATCAACCTTCAGACGCACAACATGTCCAGGAATTTGTCATAAATACTGGCATATAGTTATTTATAGAACTAAGTTGAAATGAGAGTAAAAAGACAAGATTATGGTGTGTAATATTTATATGTTCTGATGATGTAATCACAGTCTAACTAAAAAATGCCTGGGGGGAGCATCACAAAAAAGCTTTTAATTGTTTTCATAATCCTTTGATGAATAGTATTGATATCAGTATTATGGGACAAACACTGTGTATGACATAGGATAAAACAAATTAGTAATTATGACCTATTCTAATTCTATTATCCCCTCTGTTCTGGAGAACCAGGATTCTTAGTATGGAAAAAAGAAGAGACAGATGTAAGCTAGAAGAGGGTAAGTAAAAACTCAGTTGTCCTGAATTTGAATTGAATGAGTGTATATTAGTAGAATTCAAATGTCTATTTATGAATATATATATGTATGTATATATATTTAAGAAGCTCTCATTTCAAGATCACAGTCTGGGTGCAAAGGATGCTCCATGTCAATGGGCTGGTCCTAAATCTGTCCACTGAAAATTTCTGGAAACAAGGACACAACCCAGTAGCACTGAGCCTCCATAACGCCCACAATATGATTTGAAATGAGGGTTTCTTAGAGATGTGACTAATTTCAGGACAGTGGCAGGAAATACACAAAATGATCTTGGACCATGTTCTTAGCCCATAAGGGTCATGTTAAATGGAACCAACTTGAAGAAGCTCCTCAAGGCCAAATATGGGGCTATTTGAGTTTTAATAAAGATATTAACTACAATAGATTAGCACATATCAAATGTGCATAAATATATGAGTTTTTAGGGTTAGTCATACTTAGAGAAGGGTTTGGGAAACCAACTTATTATCTTGAAAACTAACCAAGGGGAAAGCATCAAGCACTCATCCTGTCTTTCCTATATGAATTGTATCTCTGTACCTAAATAGTAGATCAGGAGAAGTGACTCTTCAAAGGAAGATTCCAGTCAATAAATTAAGAAGAAGTGAAATTCCCACCTTTGCAGATGCTACTTAATTCACTGATCTAGGCATTGATCAGGAAGAGCTGCTAATTTCACAAAAAGAGAAGAAACCAGACCATCCGTGTCCCCTGATGAAAGAACACAATACCCCTGTAATCTTGCCAAAAAAGGCAAACAAACAAACAAACCCAAATCTGACACAATTATCAGTTTATAGGAAATACAGAAGACAGAAGAACATCTTAAACTACACCATGATGATATAATCATCGTATGGAAATCTCTACAGGTCAAGCAACCTAGATTCTTCAACAAATGCTTTACAAGGGATAAAGTGGGAACTGGGGAGAAACATTAGATTAAAAGACAAATCTAAAAATAGAAAAAAATAAACTATAGCATTTACGGCTGCAAGATTGGGTGAAAAAAATGATGTCTTAAAAAAGGAAAGTGATTACAATAAAAATCAAGAGAGTGGTTACTTGTAGGGAAGAGGGTTACAGTACACGGAGGGCTTCTGAGGTAACTGACAAAGTTCTATTTCTTGACTTGGCAGTGGTTACAAGAGTATTTGCCTTTTAATAATTCATTAATGTATAATTTTGTATCATGGAGTTTTTTGTATCTAAGTTTTCATTTTACAATGAAAAAAAAATTTTTTATCTTTATTGGTTGCTTAGGGGATAACCTTTCAAAATATGACTAAGTGTTCCTAAAACTCATTACCTTGGCGGATCACAAGCCAAAATCTAACCTTTGCATTCCTGTCTAGCTCCTGCTGGGTTTCAGGGGAGAAAAACTAGTTCAAATCAACTCGGCCAAATACCTAGTAAGCCTCATTAACCTTCTCCCCACCCTTTCACATCAATAAGACCCTTCCCCAGTCTCTATTCATTCATCCCTATCCCCAGAATGATTAGCAGTGGAAACATCAGTTTCCTTTCATGAACTCTCTCACCTCCACTCACAGGGTGTAACCTGACCTCAGGGCCGCAAAGGAATTATAATGACTGTTAGTATATTTCCCAAAGTCTGGGTTAGTCAATAAAATAACACCACATGGGGGATGCCACCGTTTGAGTCCAGTTATACAGTTAGAGAAAAATCTTTTTTTTTTTTTAAGATTTTTTTGATGTGGACCACTTTTAAAGTCTTTGTTTAATTTGTCACAATGTTTCTTCTGTTTTACGTTTCAGTTTTTTGGCCTCGAGGCATGTGAGATCTTAGCTCTCCAACCGGGATCGAACCTGCACCCCCTGCATTGGAAAGCAAAGTCTTAACCATTGGACCACCAGGGAAGTCTCAAAATATCATTTCTTTAGCTGTTCAAAGCATACCCTGTTTAAGGCTGACCATAATTCATGTCATAAGCAAAGCATTGTCATTTTATTCTGAAATATAATTGAGGTGTATGGTGCATTGTTTTCGCCTTTAAAATGAGCTACCTTGCTGTGGTTTTTATTCTCAAATCTTCTCTTAGGGTTTTTTCAAAACAAAGGAAATCTCAACTTCTAGAAATGGAAAAACCAACCACTTTCATAAGATAGTTTTCCCATCTATCTCTGTTGCTGCAAACCAGATCAAATCAGAAAGTTTTATCTTTATTAGGCACTTGTTTCAATGAATTCCTGTCATTGATTTTTTTAAAAATCCCTTCATGTAACCCTTGGTTTCTTCTAGAAATCTTATAACCTCTTCTAATTCTTCCCATGAAGTAATGACACTTTAAAGACATTAAGGCATTCTATAGGAAGAATTAGTCCCATTTATTTGTTCTCACTCATATTATTGTGTGCAACAGATACCACAAGCTGGCCACCTAAATCCATTCTGTCCTCCTTCCTGGACCCATGGCTGGAGTAGATTTCCCGATTTCCTTCCCAGTTGTTTTATGTGACTCGGTTCTCACCATTGGAATGTGAACAGAAATAATATGTACCCCTCCAGGGCTAGCTCATTACAACTCCCCAATCATGCTCCTCCGTGTGCTTTCCTCTTTCTGAGTGACTGGGAAGGTGACCATAGGAAACCTTGGTGGCCATGTGTGGAAAACGGCAGACTCACCATCACACGTGGATTCCTAAGAAACTATGCCACTGCTACCGCTGACTTAAACTCCCACAGTGAGAGGAACACATTTCTATTTAACCCACTGAACTTTAAGGGTTTATTTGTTTACCATACTCCCTAATCAATTTCCTGAACTCATTACCTGAAAGTAAGCGCCATGGTAAACACCTAAAATGTATGGAATTAGCTGAGTGTTCAGAACGAAGGAAGGAAGAAAATGGGTATCAAAGACTGGAAAGCTAGAGCCCCGTGTTATCCACGGGGGGAAAAAACTTAATAAAATTATTATCTATGATAACTTGGAAGGCAGACCAAGAGCCTATTAAGCCTGTAGCTCAAGGGAAAGCAATTGGAAAAAGCAAGAATAGTATTGTATGTTGGCTCCTATTAATCACTTTTAGCAAAGTATTACAAGAAAGAGATGAACTCAGGCAAAAATTGTCTAGTTTGACAGCTGAAGTGGAACTAAATAAAAAGTCTTTTAAACTTCAGGGTTTCCTAGGGCTGGGAAAACTGATGGTTTCTGTACCTCAAATAAGAGAAGATAAGATTTGTATGTCATAAAAAAAGAGGGGAGACCCCGCCCAGTGGCAAAGATAATATCAAGGATGTTGCCTTACCACCTAAGACGATTGTTTCAGAGGTCAATGTAGATTCCATGAGGGCAAAGTGGATGGGCTGAGCAAAAAAAACCAACCAAACAAACAAAAAAACCAGTCTTTAGAACAGCTCTAGAAAAGAATTTGGAGCTTATTTACTTCTACATGAAACTGACTGGAAGCAAGTAGATCAGAAGCCTGTCATGTTTTTGAGCAAACTGTATTACCCAGAATCTATAAGCTTGTGTCTGTAAAATTACCCTCATACAGCAGCAGAAAGTGGTCTTTGAAAGATGTACAGCTTATAACATACTCCCCGATACCCACCCCATAGGTGACCATGAGCCTAGCGGACAAGAATATTCTCCAGGCGGGCAAAAACTAGGGCCACCAAGAACAAGGACAAGAAAGCTCCTTGCAAAGGACAGATGCAGAGTCTAAAAGACATTTCCTTCTAAGGGTTGGGGTTCTTTACAAAACCTCCCCCTCAAACAGGATTCCATCATTGCTGTGGACTGCTTTGAGGGTTTTTATTATCGTTATCCTGTCCGCTTTTGTATGTTAAGTGAGCAGATAGAGCACAGGTAACTTATCTTTTGGTACAGAGGGTGCCTGACCTTGAGGAACCATATGTGGATCTGAAGGAGTGGTCTGAGCATCACCTGGAGATCCTAGACTTTGAGACAGATATAATAACTGGATGAAATTTTGGGTTTTCTCCCCTAAAGAGTATGCATGTTTTATGTAAGGGATGATGGTGACCAAAAGGGCTAATTGTGATAGAGATTGCTAGAGGTCTACCAAAATCCATTCTCCCCTTCCTTCCGGGCACACAGCTAGACTTCACTTCTCAACAACCCCAGAAGAGAAGTGACTAAGTTCTCTTCAGTGGAATATTATTAAAGTGATACATGCCACTTCCAAGCATGGCCCATAAAAGCCTCTCACACTTGTCCCTCTATGCCCTTTCTCGCTACTGGCTGACTGACATGGCAAGGCTTTGGATGACTCCCAGAGATCACATGTTGATGTTGGCAGGGCCACCGTCAACCTGGCTTCTTAAATAGCTGTGCGGAGGAGAGGTGCCATCCACTCAAATGCTATCATAGTGGCTTTTTGATTTTGAAGCTACCGAAATTTGGATTTTACTTTAACTGCAGCCTAGCATTCTCTAACACATCATGCTAAAAAGTAGTAATGTCTATTTCTGCACAATTTGTCAATTTTTCCAAGTAAGGCTATAGTTGATCCATTGAATCCAAGACCTTTACACTGTTCCTCCTCATCATCCATCCCTTCAGGACGCGATTAGATTGCATGGTCTCTTTTCATTTATGATTCCCTTGAATAATCCACTCTGAATCTCTTCTCTCCCTCTCCCACCACCTCTCTCGCTCTCTCTCTCTCTCTCTCTCTCTCTCTCTCTCTCTTTCTCCTTATCTCCTGCTCTGCTTACACCCAACTCTCTACCTACTCCCATACTCACAAACTTTAAATTCATGACCACTGAAGTAAAATGGGTCTGTAGTGGTGCCCAGCAACCTCATTACATTTCCATAGCTCATTCGCTCATCCAGTCTCCTACAGAACTAGTCCATATTTCCTTCTCCCTTCCCAAATGCCAGTTCCTCGACCCTCCTCCTCACTCTCAGCTGAGGAGTTTGAATTCTTTTTCAGTAAGAAAGCAGAAGCAATCCGGGGAGAATTTCCACTAGCTCCCACCAGGCCTCTACTGCCTGCCTCATCTGTTCTCATGTAATTTGTCTTCCCTTCCGAGTGAATTGTCTGTGCTCCTTTCTAAGGCCAAAACCTTCATATGTGCACTGGGCACCATTTCCTCTTATCTACTCAAGGGTCTTACTCCAAACAACTCTCTCCTGCTCATCAAATTTTCCCTCTAAACTGGATCTTTCCCATCAACACACAAAACATGCTGCAATATATCTCATTTTAAAAAACAAAAAACTTGACTCCACACCCTCTTTCAACTATTATTTCTTTGCTAGTTTTTATATATCTTTGACAAAAACTGTCTATATTCACTCTTTCTCTAATTTCGTTCTCTCTTGAACCCACTCCAAACAGGGTTTCTTTCTCACCGTTTCATTGAAGCAGCTGATGTCATGATCTTTGATGACCTCATGTTGCCAAACCCAATGGTCAATTACTAATCTACATGTTACTCAACCTGTTAGCAGCATTTAATACAGTCTATCATTCCTTTTTGAAATACTTGACCCTCTTGGCTTCCAGGGACCCTTCTCTCTTGGTTCTTTGCCCTCCTGACTGGTCACTTTTCCATCTCCCCAGCCTCTAATGTTGGAATGCCTCAGGCTCAGTATCTTATGTTTACTCTTTCCTATGTACACTCATTCTCTAGAGGATCTTGTCAAGTTTCATAGCTTTTGAGACCATATCTATGCAGTTGGATCCCAAATTTCTGTTTCTAAGCTAGATGTTTCCCTTGAACCCCAGGCTTGTATATCCAACTGCCTTCCTGACATCTTCACTTGGGTATCAAAATTAACTTTCCCAAAAATCAAACTCATGATTATTCTTAAGCCTGCTCGATAAAAGTAGCTCCATATTTGAGTTGCTTAAGGCAAAACCTTCATCCTCCTTGACTATTCTCTTTCCCTAACACTCTACAACCAGTATCAGCATAATCTCTTGCCTCTACCTCAAACTATATCCAGAATCTGACACCTTCTCATCAGCACCTCCATCACCATCATGTCTCACTGGATTACTAAGATAGTATCCTGTGGTCAAAACTGCTTATTTCCTCCCAATATCTCTAGTCCCTCCTTCTTTACTGATAGAATTTTTAACTGGGTACCTGGTCTTCCAGAATTTAGATTTCCTAACAATTTTTGCAGCTTGGTGTAGCCAAGGGGATGTAAGCAGAAATGTCTGTGGAACTTCTAGGAACGTTCCTTAAGAGATAGTCGTAAGGTACCTTTTGTAGCTTCCTCTTCATCTTTTTCTCATTCTGCTTCCTGCTACACAGATAACTCTTTAACCCACAGAAAGGTGGCAGCCTTAAGTTTACTCTTTCCTCTCAGCACTCACGCCCTAGGTAAGTCCTTAGAGCAATGAGTTGGAAGGTTCTTGAATCCCTGAGGACTTGGTAAATGAAGCTGCCATCTACCTCTAGATTCAGACCTCTGAACTTATGAATGAGAGAGAAACCACCTTCTACTTAAAGCCTCTCTTATTTGGAGAACACTGTTCCTGCTGAACTTCACTGAAGACAAAATGCCTTCTGATTTTTTTTCCCTGCTTTTGCTCCTTTATAAACTGTTCTCCCACAGCATCAGCCAGAATAATGCCAGGTTGGCTCATGTTACTCTTGCGATTAAAGCATTCCAGGGGCTTCCCATGCTACCCCCATCATGGTCTCATCAAAGCCCTCACTAGACCTGTCTGCACTTCCATGTTCTGCCCCACTTGCTCCTCCTCTGCCCTCATCTCCATCCACTCTACTCCCCACTTGTTTTATTCCAGACACCACGGCCACTCGCTGACTCACAAGCACACTGCTGCCGGAGGGCTATGCAATCTTTTCCTCATCGCTTGTTATCTCGTGGTTCACTCTTTCTCAATTTCCTCAAGACTTTACTCAGATGTCACCTTATCAATCAGGCTTTTTCTGACTACCTGATCTAAACCTTTACCGCAAACACCAGGACAGGTCCCATTTCTTTAGAAAATGCAACTGCTCTGACAATACTGGGCCCAGTTTTCACAGGGCAGCAATGGACTTGAGACAGGAATACCTTCAAGGTGGGTCTTTGGAGAGCTTCAGTTATTCTTCCCATATAGTTTCCATCTGTACTTTGTCCCCCCCCCCCCCCCCCCGCTTTGCCATGAACAAAGCATGCTGTGTTTATTTTATGTACACTCCCATGCAAACTTAGCTTCGGGCACCAGCGCCCTTGACTCCGTCCCATCCCCAGCCCCAGTTAGATGATCATCCTTCTAAATATAAAGTCTAAAGTTGCTGCTGGCCAGAAATCGGGAGGCAAAAGCATCTATAGTTCACTTTCCCCAAACCCCTCCCCCCACCAACTCCCTGTTGTCGTGTATCCCCCTACTTCACAAATTCATAATTTTGTCTGGTTGCTCAAGACAGGCTGGCTTAAAGCATTTCGTTCTCCCAAATTTATAGGGGAAAACGCAAAGATTCAGAAGCTTTTTGAGACCCAAAAGATTGACCCTTTAAGAGTGGAACTCAAGAGACAACCATTGCATACGACTTTTATACCTGATGCTCTTAAGGCTGAATTCTGTCTACCAGATTATTTTACAAAGCCGTATGGCTCAGTCTTGGAGAGTTGTTTGATTTGGTTCACAGCACGAGTCTGTTTTCTTTTTAAATGTCAAAACAGGCCACCCAGGCTTTGAACATGTGCAGAGATCATTGCAAACAGATTAATCTTTCCTAGTAAGGGATCTAGCCTTGTGTGAAAGAACAGTTTCAAACAACTAAAAGGTGAATTGCGTTACTGAGCTGGTGAATGCTGTATTAAGAAGTTACTAAAGACAATTGCTAGTTCAAGTGAAGTTCAAATTCCTCAAAGTGAATAACTTCTAATAAGTTTAGGTAGAGCTTGGTAGTGCCCTGTTACATACTTATATCAAGTTTGTATTAAAGAAGAGTATTGGTGTTTCCATGTTAATTTTACCATGTCTTTATAAATGTTTTCAAAATCAAATTTTTGGAAAATGGTAATCAAAACTACTTTGAATGCAGCTCATGGACTTTTCTTTTTCTTTGTTCAGGATTAAGAATTATCATAAAATAATTTCATTCATTCATTCATCAAAAATCATGCAACAAATATTTATCTAGCAATGCTAGTCACTGGTCTAGGCAGTTAATTTAGAGTAGTGAACAAAAGAGCCAAGTTCCCAGTCTCATGGAGATTACAGTCTTGTGGGATAGAGGGTGGGGGGAGAGAGAGTAAACAAGTAAATGTATAAAACGTCAGGTTACAAAGAAAAATGCCAGCAAAGCAGGCAGGGATGGAGTTTTATGCACATTTACGTCACCAGCATTTGGAGCTTTGAAGGAGCTTAAGAGGATGAATGGATTAATGACTTAATTTGATAAACTCTACCTGCAGAACCTCTGATCAGACAGAGCATTTGCTCTACAGCCATGAAATGGGGTGGCTGGGGCATGCATGCCTTAGTTCCATCTCCCACAAACTGAGGCCTTGTGCATTGGCTGCACGTGGTTCCCAAAGAAAACCCTTAAGAGACAAAGTCCTTTTTATGGCCTCTGCTTGCAGGCCCTCTCCCAGCCCCATATACCAAGGGCTACAGAGAGACTTCACCTCCTCTAAGAGGTGGAGATTCTTGTAAAGTTGAGAACTTCCCCAATTTATCTACAGCAAATTAGACCTCTCTTTAGAAGAAAGGCTACCTTGTTGGGAAAGGCATCTGCAAGTTAAAATGTTTTCTGATAAGCTTTCTTTGTCCTTGTTGAGGGAAACAATCATTGACCAGGGTCCCCTGTTACTTTCCCAGGGTTTCTTCATCCATCTGGTCATGTACGCTAGTTGCTAATTGCTTCATTCAACAAAGTCAGCACTTCTCTCCAGATCCTGTGCTGTGCTGGCAGTTTGACTGGTCTTCTCTCTCTCTCTTCAGTTCCGGGAAGATGGTATCTTACTTGCAGACTTTGCTTACACTGAGCGGAAACAGAAATAAACAAACAGACATGCCCAAATGCTGAACACTATATCTGCGTGAAAATCCTGGAAAACAGTATCGCCCTTTGGCCTTTGACAAGAACTTTCCAAGCCACAGCCCCTGAGATATCAGAGGATATGGTTGCTCCCATCAGGTCAATGCAGGAAGCAAGTGTAGGAGAGCCAAAGCCAGGGTGAGAGCCAGAGGCTGAGAGAAAGAAGAAAGGGGGTGACCCAATTCATGACAAATGAGTCACAGAGACAAGACTATACTGTGAGGTCAACAAAGTTGCTCAGGGCTGCAACACGACTGCAGTGGGCTGCAGGCACTTTTATCTATGGGGTCCTCTTCCCCCGTTAAGTAATATAAAAAATTATATTTTATGGTTGTGTTGGTATAAAGAGGAATATAAACCAAACTGGGTTCACTAGTACAGATTCATGATGATTAAAAGCAGGTTTTGTTCTTCTTATTAAAAATGAAACTAGGGCTTCCCTGGTGGCGCAGTGGTTGAGAGTCCGCGTGCCGATGCAGCGGATACGGGTTCGTGCCCCGGTCCGGGAAGATCCCACATGCCGCGGAGCGGCTGGGCCCGTGAGCCATGGCCGCTGAGCCTGTGCGTCCGGAGCCTGCGTGTCTCAATGGGAGAGGCCACAACAGTGAGAGGCCCGCGTACCACAAAAAAAAAAAAGAAAAGAAATTAAAACAATTCTGTGGGCCCCTAAAGGTATTGGGTGTCCTAGACACTGCTTCCTGTGCCTAGTAGAGAATTCAGCCTAAGTTGGTGCTTTAGCTCCTTTGCTGTTTTTTTCACACAAATATCCTGGGCATCTAGTACCTTCCTGCTTCCATGGCCTGTCCTGCCCCCTGATCTCATCAGAACATCTTGGCAAGTTATGGAGTGGCGAATGACGTGATAAACCAGTGGACTTCCTGTATCCACTTCCTCCTTGCCCCCATGGGATCTGGCTTTAGCTGCCACTTCTCTACGGAAACTGCCCCTACTGAGGTCAGCAGGAGCCTCTAAGTTGTCAGAACTCATGGATGATGGTCAATTCTTATACTTTAGTCCTTTCCAAGACATTTGACACTATTCTTCATTTAATTAGTTTTTATTGAGTGTTCACATATTTCAGGCTGTGGGCCAGATTTTGGAGGCATGCTTATCAACTAAACAAAAGATTCCCAGCCCTTTCTGCATAGTAGGGAATCCTGATAAATAAACAGCAAGTCAAATATGTTTTGGGATGCTGTAGAAGTACAAAGGCCCCTAACTTGAACTTGAGAAGTCAGGAAATGCTTCCTGAAGCAGAGAGCACTTTACCTAAGACCTGGAAGATGAATAAAATTTCACCTGGTAATTGGAGAGAAGAGCGTTCTAGGTAGAAAGGGTAAATTCACACAAGTCTGGTGCTAAGAGGATCACCTGTACACACTAGTAATAGAAAGTGACCCCATATGGTGGAAGCCTAGATTGTGGGGGGGTCAGGTAATTTGCACTGGCAAGTGTCATGAGCACATTGGCATCTTAGGGAGATGACGCTGGTGTCAGTGAGGAGAATGAATTCGAGTGGGGTGATACAGGGGTCAGAGAGAGCCAGCGGGAGGCTGTGGATGTGATCTGGACAAGAGATGGTGGTTTCTGAACCAGGGAAGAAGTAGAGGGAAAGAAGAGAAGTGGACAGATGGAAAAGATTACATCAACAGGACTTGGTGATAGATTGGATTTGGAGGTGCAGGGGAAGAAGGATGGCATCTATCTGGGTTCTTGGCAGTAGAAACCGAATCCTCTTTTCTGGTTAAGCAGAGTGCGGTTTGTTAATAAGATATTAGGAGGCAACACAATCTTCGGGAGGGCCAGAAAACCCAGGTTGGAAGGCTCTCAGCCAGGAACAAAGTAGCCCAGAGTAATGCCCAGCCATTCCATGGCGCTGTGGGAGCAGAATCACCACTGCTTTTTGCTTGGCTCCTGTGAGACACCAACAGCTTTACCCCGGAAGAGCCGGATGCCTCCCCATTTGATTGCCACAAGAGGCTACTTCCCCTCTCCCAATGGCAGCCCATATTGCTCACTTCAGCCTCCTACTCTTAAGAAGGTGCGAAGGCTTGACTGAACCTGGGTCACAGGTTGAACCAGGCTGCAAGGGAGCTTGGGAAATGTAGTTCCTGGTTTTCCAGGGAGGCACATTACAGAGGGGTTGGAATGGGTGCTGAGGGAGCCCCTCACACTGTCAGCCACAATTGGCGTCTTTGCACCAGCTCCCTCATCTGAACGATATAAGGAGGGTGTTAGAACTCTTTTTAGAAATGAGGCTCAAAAGTACACACCTCCTACCAGGTTACTTTTGGGGCAGAGATTTGAAGCTGGGTCTGGCTGACTCCACAGCCAGGCTCTTTTTGCTTCTTCATGCTGTCTTTCAAGACTCACCCCTATGCTGACCACCTCCGGAAAGGCTGACCTCCACCCCTCTGCACACAGGCTGGGTTAGCTGTCCTTCTGCTGGGCTCCCCTAATGCCCTGGGCAGATCTGTGTGGTAGCCAAACTACACTGCATCCTCATTTTTAGTTAGACATAAGTTTCTCCTACTTGGTCATGATATCTATGAATTGGTTCTTATATATCTTTGTATTCCCAAATATCTAATATTTTAACAATGATTAGATAAACATACAGAGTCCTTTAGTGCAGGCCCTGTGGACTATAAAGTGTTACCATTATTCTTTTGTAGTTATTCCTTTTAGCACCTAGCGTTTAGCCCACAGAAACTGCTTCATAACTAATCAGCGAATGCATTAATGAGCCCCAAGGAATTGAGGACTGATACCAGTTACTATCTGTTGTCCTTCCCAGGCATATTAACCTTTTTAATGAGGGATCTGTTCTTCATTGAAAAGGCTGAAGTTGCAATGGTGGAGTGCCAGGCTCAAGGACCAGACACGTGTTTTCTGGGGGTCTTCCCTAAGTCACTTCAGTTGTACACGTCAGGGACAAATGGAGGGTCCCTCTGTTTCCGGGCCAACACTCATTTTTGAATTATATGGTTCTGAGAGAAGCCACTTACCAAGCAGTGCTTTCAAACACAAGCCTGCAATGTTCACGCTCACTGAGAAACCCGGGTCACAAGGCTCTCAACTTCACGGGTACACAGACCTTCCGGGGCCGACCTCAACCTCACCCACCAAATCTGCCCTGCATGTTTGTCTATTTATTATTGAAAGTTTTACAAGTGCACAAAGCAGGGAGAAGGGTGTGGTGACGATAATCTCTATTTGCCGTTCGGTGTCCCCAAGCATTCTTTATTCTGGGTTGCCATGGCCTCCCCCAGTGCTGGGCTTTGCTCAGTCCCTGTCCTGTGTTCTGTGAACCTCGTCCCCTGACTCAGGAAACCGCTCGAGCTTATGATTTCATGTCCACACAAATTTCTCCTACCCCAGCCTTCTCCCAAGTACCGGAAACAGGCTCTGCTTTGACTGTGGCTCCATCTTCCCAACCCCGTGTTTCTCATTTACACAATAAAGTGGAACAACTGAATCCCTTTCTGCAACAAAATTCTAGAATAAATTCCGGAATTTTACTTTTCTTTTTCTTTTTTGCTTTAGCTTTGGCTCAAGAATAGTGCTGGTTATAATAATTCTTTTAATTGAATTCCTGGGTATCAGGATTCGTTCTTTTCGGATTAATGTTCCTCCTCTGGATTCCCTATGTTGGGAGCCTCTACCAACAGCATCAAGCATCCTCCCTCTAGGCCAAGGACCCTGTGTCCATCCGTCTTCCCAGCTCACTCTCATTTGCATTCATATCCTTTCCCACCGGAGGCACCTGTGCAATTGTTTCCTAATACCTGCCTGCTGCTTCGGTCTTGCAAAGGAAAACTGTCCTTTGGGAGTTCTGACAATAGATAATAAGGATACGCAATGTGATGCTTGTCCCTAACCTGGACTCAAAAAGGGCAGAGGGGCTTTGTTAGGAAAATTTTCTCACTTCAGATCAGTGAAACCATTTTACAGCAAAGGCTATTAGCAGTGAGCATTTGAGCTGGGGTCACTCATCCCACACCATCAGGGCAATGGAACAGCCTTCTGAATGCACGGCTGAGGCAGCAGACTGGAGATGGTACCCTGCAAGGGTGAGTGCCATCCTCCAGAATTTAATATGCTCCCCAAAGCAATGACCATTATATGGCACTGTGTCCCCTGTAGTTAGAACACGTGGGTCTGGGCACCAAGGAATAGACTTTCAAGGGGCCCTGTTTACTGTAATATCCAGTGACCAATGGGAAATCTGTGCTTCTAGACCCCAGTGACCCACAGCAGACTCACTCCTTCTCTCCTTATTTCACCTTTTCCTGGCCTCCTGCCTTCCCTGTGTCATTTGCCAGTTCCCCACCGCGCTCCTGAGATTACCTCCCACACAAATTCCTTGTCTCAAGGTGTGAACTGGGGAGACCCAAGCTCAAGTGTGGGGGTAGTGCCAGCACTCACCTCACAGATTCGTCAGCAGTGAGAGAATGTGCTGAGCTTCCCTCTGTCCCAGAGGACGTGCTCGGGAAATGTCAGCTAGCGTCAGCCACATCGCCATCGTCGTGATCATCGCCGTCGTCAGTCTCTTGCAGGGGAACTGAGTTTGACTTTGTTCAAAGTCCTAAGACAGGTGACATCGACATATTAGGCTTACTGCTTCCTTCTCTTTCCTCACACACTTACTCAGTACAATGCTTAAAATGTCTATGAGCAAGGAGTAGATTATTGATAATATTAAGAGTTGTCGTTTATCGAGTGCCTGCTCTGCAGCTATGTACTGTGCTAGTTGCTTTGTACACATTATTGCAGCACAATGTTGTCTCAATGAACTTACTGGATTACAATAACCAGAGGCATAATTATCCTAATAATAAGAGACAACATATGTTGAACTTTTACTATAAAATGGGGAGCCTTCGGGGGCTTTACATGTATGTAGTGACACAGTATCTTCCCACGTCAGGGGTGAAGAAATAGGTTCGGAAAGAGCAGAGATTTGCTCATGACCACACAGCCTGGACAATGTGGAATCTGGATCAGAACCCCAACCTGAACCCAAGTGTCCATCAACAAACGAATGGATAAAGAAGATGTGGTAAATGGATACGCCATGGAATATTACTCAACCTATAAAAGAGAATGAAATTCTGCCATTTGCAGCAACATGGATGGACCTAGAGAATATTATGCTCAGTGAAATAAGCCAGAAAGAGAAAGACAAATACTGTATGACATCATTTATATGTAGAATCTAAAAAATAAATCAAATGAATGTATAGAGCAAAACAGAAACAGACTCACGGGTCTAGAAAACACACAAGTGGTTACCAGTGAGAGGAGGAAAGGGGAAAGGGGCAAGATAGGGATAAGGGATTAAGAGATACAAACTACTATGTATAAAATAGCAACAGGCATGTATTATATAGCACAGGGAATTATAGCCATATCTTATAATAACCTTTAATGGAGTAAAATCTGTAAAAATACTGAATCACTATGCTGTATACCTGAAACTAATATACAATTGTAAATCAACTGTACTTCAATTTAAAAAAAAAAAAAAAGAACTCAGACCTGGCTGACTCTAGATAGCTTGCTCTTTTCACCAGACTACAGGCTTCTCTTAATCACTGAGATTGCTCTAGGTGGGACTGTATATCTGGGAGATTAATACTTCTCCGGGTAATAAAACATCGTGAGAAAATGGCCATTTGCAAGCCTAAAAGAGAGATCTCACCAGAACCTGACCATGGTGGCACCCTGATCTTGGACTTCTTAACCTCCAGAACTGTAGGAAGTAAATTTGTGCTGGGTAAGCCACCCCATCTATGGTATTCTGTTATAATCAGCCCAAGCTGACTAAGACAATGGCTTAAGCCTGACCACCTTCTGTGGGTGAGGGAAATGCAGGCCAAATGCATTTGACCCTCTCTTCCTTTTTCTCCTCCCAGCCATTGCAGGCTGTACCATCCACTCTCATACCTCCAGAATGCTCCAGGTTGTAATTAAGCCCATTTTTCATATTCAGGAAGCCACCTAATCTCCAGCATCAAGGAGTCAACCCCTCAAAGAAATCTCTCCCCTCCTCCCTGGTGGCAGGCTGGGATAGCTGCCATGCTTCTGAGCTCAGCCAAAATCCAGCTAGGGAGAGAGATGCCAGCCTCCCTTTCTAGAAGCATCCACCCCAAAACCCTTTGACAGCTTTCTGGGAACCTTGTTACTTGAATCTGGAGATGAGAATGCTGCAGCATTCCCCACGTGGCCTAAATCCCCCACCTCAGTGAACCACTGGGTCAGCCCCCTTCTAAAGTCGCATTTTCACCTTATGCAGGATAGTTGGAGTGTGGAGTGGGGGAGCAGGTGGTGATAGCAGCAGACAGATTATCTCCCAAAGCCATAAAGGGCAGGTCTGCCAGCTCCCTGTCACTCTCTTGAAAACATGGGGGAGATTGTCTGCTCTCCTCAGCTTTGGGGCTTTGTAAGATACTCTGAGAAAACAGAGAAAGTCTCATGCATAAGCAGGTTGTGCACCCCTATTGATCACCCATGGATCATTCACCGTACATAGAAAGAGAAGTGGAAGCTGTGTGTCAAGGTTGGCATTAGCTGCCAGGGTCGTGGGGCATGCGCGGTGAATGCACACGTAACGGTACGTTTATAACCAGATTCCGACCATTCCTGTGTTGAGTGAGAAAAGCACGCTAGAGACACATAATAAGGGCATTTTCCAATCAGCCGGTAAATACTAGCAAGAACCATCAGTGTGGCGGGCACTGTAACGGGTGCTGCAGGTGTAGAAGTGATCGGGACCCAAGGGTAGTGAAAGGGGGGACCAGGTCTCATTTGCAAAACCATTCAGGTACCTAAAGGGTAAAAGAAAGCCAACAAAATCCCCGATCACGTTCCTTCCTAAATGGATGTGTAATTGCATTCATTGGGAGCAGATTGCAATATCAATAACTACAGTATAATGAACTGACTTGCTATTCAATGTTCATGGGGAAGTTTGCAGTTTTTCCATGAAACCATGAATCATATTTATTTGAAGACCAATTACCCTCCCCCCCCACCCCGCCCAGTCTTCACAGGAAGAAGTACACTCATCGAAGAGGCTCAATTAGTCCCTCTAGCTTCCCAGCACCAGTCTCAAGAAAGCACCAAACATCATACATCATTGCCTCTGAACTGTCGCTAATTTCTCAGTGTTTTAAGAACTCGTGTAAATGGTTATCTTTAAAGATGCATCAAATTAGAGGGGGTAAAATGAATAATATCCTGGAGTTAGGACTCCATCAATTCAATCAGTGAGCATTTCCTTTTGTTGGTTGACTCTTCAATCACCATGACTACACAATTCCCATACATAATAACTAGGCTCCATTTGTTTGCACAAGAAAAAATATTTTGTTTTCATTTCTTCCTGGGCATCGTTCCCACGTATTAAAATCCTCCTAGGTGCTTGGAACTTTGCACAGATTATCTCTTAAAACAACCATAGAAAATAGGTAATGTGATTCCCATTTAATAGGTGAATAAATGAGGCTCACAGATATTAAGTAAGTTGCCTACACTCACGCAATTAGCAAGTGTGGCAGAGAAGTTCAAGCTAGATTTGTCTAACCCAGAGCCTACACTCTTCTCCTACACCATCTCTCTAAAGAAGATTAAAGAGAAATATTCTGAGAAACGTAGCCAAGAAGTGGGAAGGAAAGCTCACCAACTTCTACTAAATAGGTCAGCAGCAGCTCCACCCACGTTGGATGTATTGTGTGCCAGATAATGGTGAGTTCTCTAAGTATCCCCAAGAAGGATAATATAATTATGAATTTTCTTCATCCCAGTGGTGTTACACCAAAATGAAAATATCCACAACTCTCAGTCCTGCTACATTTATGAGTTTCCAAAATCAGGGAATCTCAGGGTGAGGATTCTACATCTTCTGGTCCCCGAATTCCTTCCGAGATTCTCCGCGTTTCCTTCCACGGGTCTTCCAGCCCCTGCTCATCCAGAGTCAAGGATGAGGACTCACTCCCCAGGCAGCCCCTTCCATCTTGGCACAGCTCTGAGAGAAGACGCTTCTTCATTCTGAGCACAAATTCTCATGCCCTGTGTTCTCCTTCCATGGGTCTTCCTTTTGGGACACAGAATAATTTGAATGCATCTTTTACCTGACAGCCCATCTCATATTTGAAGACATTTCTTATATTCCCAACTGAAGCATCCAAGCCTCTCCTAGCTTTTTTAACATACAAATATGACATGATTTTTAAATCCCTTCATAACTCTAGTCACTCATCTCCAGCCTCCGTTGTTACCCTTTGCTCTGAGCCTGGCCAATTACAGAAACTTCTTGACTGGTCTTCCTGCTTCATTTCTAAACTCCTGTAGTCCAAACACACTCCACTCTGAAGCTGGAATGTTTCTTTAAAATGTAGAAATGATCATGCCTCTCTCCCACCCCAAACCTTCCAATCAATCCTGTTTAGAACAAAATTCATACTTCTTTCACTGCTGTATTAGAAGATCTCTCTTTTGTTCTCAGAGTGTGATGGACAGCTGACCTGAAACAATAAAACTTCAGCATTGCTGGGGGATTTTGAAACTGCTCTGTATTTTATTCACATTTAGATAAATACTTGTGTGGAATATGTATAAGAGCAGGCTCAAAGGTAAGTCTGGTTTGCATGATCTGAAATGCAAGCTGGCCCAAAAGTGAAAAACCTTAACCTCTGGTTCTGACCTTGAAAATATTTTATGAACTTTTCAACTCCTTGTTGAAAAAGCCACAAACTCTGGCTTTCCATTATTATGAACATCTAATATGTTGCAAGTTTATTTTTAATTTTCTCATTAAAGAAGGACATTCCTCAGTCAATAAGCCCAAAATAATACAACTGCAAATATGAATGAAGTATGTTTTATGCTACAGCATCTAAACCAGGAGTAATCAGTGCAGAATCCATGAGGCCCTGAAACTATATATGAAATTGTGTGTGTGTGTGTGTGTGTGTGTGTGAGAGAGAGAGACAGAGAGAGAGAGAGAGAGAGAGAGAGAGAGAGAGTAGGAGACAGAGGGAATGAGTTGCACACAATGCACCCTGGCAACCTGCACTACCCATTCTAGCACTTTCTGCTTGGATTGTAGTAGTTCTCATTAAAGAAGGACATTCCTCAGTCAATAAGCCCAAAATAATACAACTGCAAATATGAATGAAGTATGTTTTATGCTACAGCATCTAAACCAGGAGTAATCAGTGCGGAATCCATGAGGCCCTGAAACTATATATGAAATTCTGTGTGTGTGTGTGTGAGAGAGAGAGAGAGAGAGAGAGAGAGAAGGAGACAGAGGGAATGAGTTGCACACAATGCACCCTGGCAATCTGCACTACCCATTCTAGCACTTTCTGCTTGGATTGTAGTAGTGTGTTTACTTATCTGCCTTCCCCCACAGACTGTAGACTCTGTGAAGGCAGAGTTCACTTCTCCCTTCTTGTCCTCGGTTCTATCCTGTGGTCTAGTGTGGTGTCTAGCATCTGCTTGGTGCTCAGTAAATACTGGTTTTAAAACATCATAAACTAATGAAAGTGTACCCCAACTCCTCTTTATGAAAACCTCCGTGTGAACCACTGGAACAAAATGGAAAGATCAGATGTGTTCACCTCTCATCCATTCCTTCATCCTCTAACTGTTTCCTGAGCTGCTACTGAGAGTCAGCACAGGAAGTCGACAGAGATAATCCAGACAGGCCTGCCTACCTTGTGGAGTCTTCAGTCCCATGTTTGAGACATACATTAAATCAGTAATCATAGAAATAATGCAGTTAACAGACTATGATAATGCTGTGTAGGAAAAGCAGAGGAGAACCTAGTTTAATGATGGGACCTTAGAAAGGCATCCTGGGAGAGTGATGTTTCAGCTGAGAGCCAAAAGATGAAAAGTAGATAACTAGGAAGGGATCCCTGCAGGCCTAGCACTGAAGGTCTCTGCCTCTCCAATAAGTAGGTTTTCTGGGAGACATCCCAAGAGGTGAGACTTGCTGTACGTAGTAGCATATCTCCAAAGATGACACCATCAGTTCCTCCCTTCTTTGTACCCACACGCCATTCCATCCTCTTGAGTTTGAGTTGGCCTTTAATGGCTTTTACCGATAGAATGTGGCAGAAGTGATGCTATACTAGGGCACCTTCCTCTTTCTTGGAGCCCTGAGCTGCCGTGTCCAGGCTGCTCAGCTGGAGAGAAAGGCCAGGTGGAAGAGCACCGGGGCCCCAGACCTGTGAGTGAGGGTACCATCCTGGGTGTCCAGCCCATATGTGCCTTCTGATGACTCCTGCCCCGGTAGCTACCTAACTGCACGTGCATGAGAGACCCCAAGCCAGGGTTGTCAAGCTAAGCTTTGTCAACTCACAGAACCATGACAGATAATAATAAATTGTTGTTTTAAGCCAGCAAGTTTTGGAGTGGTTGGTTACACAGCAGAAGATAACCAGAATACCTTCCAATGGTCATGTTAAGACTCATTTGGGGGCTTAACCCGAGAGAACTAGGTTTGTATCAGCTGACAGGGCCTCCTGAGAATAACATGTATACAGGTGTTCTTACTTAGAAGGCAGGAAAGAAGAGTTTGGTCTTCTCAATGGATCCATCCCTTACCTGCCCATCTTCAGGCAGCCTGCAATAAGTAATTCAGCATCCCTTACAGAATCACAGGCTATTAAAGCTGGGGGAGAGCTTAGAGATAGAATTATGCATTGTATAATATATTATTATTATATGATGTATTATTTGTATTATATTATTATATGTATATATCAGTGTATATTAACTGCGTTAATATTTTTCAATCAGCCACTAATTCGCTACTCAAGAAAAAGTTATCTATGAAGGAAAAAAATAATCCATTTTGACTGGTCAGAAATGAGTCATGATAAAAGGATATACACATATGAGGATGGGTAGAAGTGACACTCTCAAAGTTGATCAGCAGAACACTGCCTTAGCGTCCAGCAGGTCCTGGAAATCCTGGTCAAATAACAGTCTAAGCAAATATTAACATAGTGTTTATTATGTGCTGGACACTGTTCTCAGTGTTGTCTATATTTAATTCATTTACTCCTTTAAAAATCCCTATGAGGTAGACACTATTACTATCCTCATCTGATACATAAGAGAACTGAGGCACAGAAGCTAAATAAATCACCTATGGCTACACTGTTATTAACTACCAGTTTGGGACCCAGGAAATCTGATGCAAAAGTCTGTGCTTCATCACCACACTATACTGCCCTTCAATTCAAAGTTGAATGTTTCCCTATTTACCAATTATCAGGCTTATTTTACCCAAAACAAGTGATTACCTAATTTTTAGTGTACATTTAGTATGCATATATACAGAATGCATACAAATAAATATTAAAGTAATGCAAGCAATTTGATAGAAAACTGGCTAGGCCAGAGTGGGGTACCAATGTCCATGCCTTTGATGGGCAAAAATGTAAAAATCTACCTATGACAAGTATTGGAGACAAATAGAGCCATAGGATCTCTTGTACACTGCTGATGGAAATGTGAATTTAGAAAAGTTTGACATTATCTACTAAAGTTGCATGTTCATATGTCCTGAGACCCAGAAATTCCACTCTTATATATATTCTCAAGAGACATTCTTGTACATCTATAACTGGAGACATGTATAAAAATGTTTATATCAGCATTGTTCACAATAGCAAAAAATCTAAAAATAACCCAATGCCATTTATTCACATGACAGTGAATAAATATATTATGTAAAAACATTTCACTTAATGGAATATTATATAGCAGTTAAAATGAATGGATTATAAAAATACACACCAACGTGTATAAATCTTAGGAATATACTACAAAGTGACAGGAGAAGCAAGTCTCAAAATGTATATAAACCTACAGAAAAAAACAAACAAACAAAAAAAAAAACAAGGGAAGGACAAATAGATTTGAGAGGGAGAGAGCCAGGTACATGGGATATAGGAAAGGTTTCCACATAGGTAGTGCAGTAGCCAGAATTCTAAAATGACCTCCAATGACCACCCCCTTGTATGATCCCCTCCTTTTAAGTATGAGTAGGATCTGTAACTTGCTTCTATTCAATACAGCATGGCAAAAGTGATGGTATGTCACAACTGTGATCAAGTTATGTTACATTGCAAAGGTGAAAAATTTTGAAGATGTAATTAAAGCCTGTAACAGATGACTTTAAGTAATCAAAAGGGATAACCTGGGTGGACCTGACCTAATCAGGTAAGCCATTCAAAGAAGATTTAGAGGTCAGAGACTAGAAGCAGCAGCGATTTTCTCTCCATTGCTGACTTTGAAGAAGCAAGCCTCCATGAATTCTATAGCCTCGAGGAAATTGATTAGGCCAACAACCCAAAGGAGCTTCTCTAGTCAACCTTCCAGATGAGATCACAGCCTGTCCAACCCTGTGATTTAAGCCTTGTAGGACCCAGAGCAGAGGACACAGCTAAGTTACGCCCAGATTCCTGACCTATAGAATTTTTGCAATTAAGGATAAGCATATGTCATGAACCAAGGATTATAATTAACCAATTTCTGTACATCTGCAATAAAAATGAAGCAGGAGGAGGAAAAGAAGAAAAGGACAGGAAGCCTGGGACCTGCTCTCTTCCTTGGGCAAGGAGCTCAGATTAGACTTTCCAGTCCAGTGCTTGTTTCCATTCCCAATTCAAATCCTGAACACCTAGAGTCCCTAAGAAGAGTTCAGAAGACAGTGGTTATACTAAATTCTATTCAACCTATGAAACCTTGAATGGATCTACCCATCTTTCCTCATGCCAAACCTTCCTAAGTCAAGTTTATCTTCTTTTTTTAAAATTTTTAAATTTTCTTTATTTTTTATACAGCAGGTCCTTATTAGTCATCAATTTTATACACATGAGTGTATACATGTCAATCCCAATCGCCCAATTCAT
>NC_041224.1:167365403-167372097 GCF_002837175.3 Physeter macrocephalus
GTATGGTGTTAGGGAGTGTTCTAATTTCATTCTTTTACATGTAGCTGTCCAGTTTTCCCAGCACCACTTATTGAAGAGACTGTCTTCTCCATTGTACATCCTTGCCTCCTTTGTCATAGATTAGTTGACCATAGGTGCGTGGGTTTATCTCTGGCCTTTCTATCTTGTTCCATTGATATATGTTTCTGTTTTTGTGCCAGTACCATACTGTCTTGATGACTGTAGCTTTGTAGAATTGTCTGAAGTCAGGGAGTCTGATTCCTCCAGCTCCGTTTTTTTCCCTCAAGACTGCTTTGGCTATTCGGGGTCTTTTGTGTCTCCATACAAACTTTAAGATTTTTTGTTCTAGTTCCATAAAAAACGCCATTGGTAATTTGAAAGGGATTGCACTGAATGTGTAGATTGCTTTGGGTAGTAGAGTCATTTTCACAATACTGATTCTTCCAATCCAAGAACATAGTATATCTCTCCATCTGTTGGTATCATCTTTAATTTCTTTCATCAGTGTCTTATAGTTTTCTGCGTACAGGTCTTTTGTCTCCCTAGGTAAGTTTATTCCTATGTATTTTATTATTCTTGTTGCGGTGGTAAATGGGAGTGTTTCCTTACCTTCTCTTTCAGATTTTTCATCATTAGTGTATAGGAATGCAAGAGATTTCTGTGCATTAATTTTGTATCCTGCAACTTTACCAGATTCATTGATTAGCTCTAGTAGTTTTCTGGTGGCATCTTTAGGATTCCCTATGTATAGTACCATGTCATCTGTAAACAGTGACAGTTTTACTTCTTCTTTTCCAATTTGTATTCCTTTTATTTCTTTTTCTTCTCTGATTGCCATGGCTAGGACTTCCAAACTATCTTGAATAATAGTGGTGATATTGGACTTCCTTGTCTTGTTCCTGATCTTAGAGGAAATGCTTTCAGTTTTTCACCATTGAGAATGATGTTGGCTGTGGGTTTTTCGTATATGGCCTTTATCATGTTGAGGTAGGTTCCCTCTATGCCCACTTTCTGGAGAGTTTTTATCATAAATGGGTGCTGAATTTTGTCAAAAACTTTTTCTGCATCTATTGAGATGATCATATGGTTTTGATTCTTCAATTTGTTAATATGGTGTATCACATTGATTGATTTGCATATATTGCCGAACCCTTGCATCTCTGGGATAAATCCCATTTGATCATGGTGTATGATACTTTTAATGTGTTGTTGGGTTCTGTTTGCTAGTATTTTGTTGAGGATTTCTGCATGTATATTCATTAGGGGTACTGGTCTGTAATTTTCTTTTCGGTAGTATCTTTGTCTGGTTTTGGTATCAGGGTGATGGTGGCCTCATAGAAGGAGTTTGGCAGTTTTCCTTCCTCTGCAATTTTTTGGAAGAGTTTGAGAAGGATGGGTGTTAGCTCTTCTCTAAATGTTTGATAGAATTCACCTGGAACCCATCTGGTCCTGGACTTTTGTTTGTTGGAAGATTTTAAATCACAGTTTCAATTTCATTACTTGTGATTGGTCTGTTCATATTTTCTATTTCTTACTGGTTCAGTCTTGGAAGGTTATACCTTTCTAAGAATTTGCCCGTTTCTCCCAGGTTGTCCGTTTTATTGGCATAGAGCTGCTTACAGTAGTCTCTTAGGATGCTTTGTATTTCTGTGGTGTCTGTTGTAACTTCTCCTTTTTCATTTCTAATTTTATTGATTTGAGTTCTCTCCCTCTTTTTCTTGATGAGTCTGGCTAATGGTTTATCAATTTTGTTTATCTTCTCAAAGAACCATCTTTTGGTTTTATTGATCTTTGTTATTGTTTTCTTTGTTTCTATTTCATTTATTTCTGCTCTGATCTTTATGATTTCTTTCCTTCTAGTAACTTTGGGTTTTGTTTGTTCTTCTTTCTCTAGTTCCTTTAGGTGTAAGGTTAGATTGTTTATTTGAGATTTTTCTTGTTTCTTGAGGTAGGCTTGTAAAGCTATAACCTTCCCTCTTAGAACTGCTTTTGCTACATCCCATAGGTTTTGGGTCATCTTGCTTTCATTGTCATTTATCTCTAGGTATTTTTTGATTTCCTTTTTGATTTATTCAATGATCTTTTGGTTATGTAGTAACGTATTGTTTAGCCTCCATGTGTTTGTGTTTTTTCCATTTTTTCCCTGTAATTCATTTCTAATCTCATAATGTTGTGGTCAGAAAAGATGCTTGATATGATTTCAATTTTCTTAAATTTACTGTGGCTTGATCTGTGACCCAAGATGTGAGTTGGGTGCATATATATTTATAATTGTTATATCTTCTTCTTGGATTGATACCTTCATCATTATGTAGTGTCCTTCTTTGCCTCTTGTAACATTCTTTATCTTAAAGTCTACTTTATCTGATATGAGTATTGCTACTCCAGCTTTCTTCTGATTTCCATTTGCATGGAATATCTTTTTCCAACCCCTCACCTTCAGTCTGTATGTGTTCGTAGTTGTGAAGTAGGTCTCTTGCAGACAGCATATAGATGGGTCCTGTTTTTGTATCCATTCAGCAAGCCTGTGTCTTTTGGTTGGAGCATTTAATCTTTACATTTAAGGTAATTATTTATAAGTATGTTTTTATTGCCATTTTGTTAGTAGTTTTGGATTTTGTTTTTGTAGGTCTCTTTTCTTCCTTTCCTCTTTTTTTCTCTTCTCTTGTGATTTTCCCACTTAGAGAAGCTCCTTTAGCATTTGTTGTAGAGCTGGTTTGGTGGTGCTAAATTCTCTTAGCTTTTGCTTGTCTGTAAAGCTTTTGATTTCTCCATCGAACCTGAATGAGATCCTTGCCAGGTAGAGTAACCTTGGTTGTAGGTTCTTTCCTTTCATCACTTTAAGTATATCATGCCACTCCCTTCTGGCTTGTAGAGTTTCTGCTGAGAAATCAGCTGTTAAGCTTATGGGAGTTCCCTTGTATGTTATTTGTCATTTTCCCCTTGCTGCTTTCAACAATTTTTCTTTGTCTTTAATTTTTGCCAGTTTGATTATTATGTGTCTAGGCATGTTTCTCCTTGGGTTTATCCTGTATGGGACTCTGTGTGCTTCCTGGACTTGGGTGGCTGTTTCCTTTCCCATGTTAGGGAAGTTTTCGACTATAATCTCTTCAAATATTTTCTTGGGTCCTTTCTCTCTCTCTTCTCCTTCTGGGACCCCTATAATGCGAATGTTGTTGCGTTTAATGTTGTCCCAGAGGTCTCTTAAGCTGTCTTCATTTCTTTTCATTCTTTTTTCTTTATTCTATTCTGCAGCAGTGAATTCCACCATTTGTCTTCCAGGTCACTTATTCGTTCTTCTGCCTCAGTTATTCTGCTATTGATTCCTTCTAGTGTAGTTTTCATTTCAGGTATTGTATTGTTCATCTCTGTTTATTTGTTCTTTAATTCTTCTGGGTCTTTGTTAAACATTTCTTGCATCTTCTCGATCTTTGACTCCATTCTTTTTCCGAGGTCCTGGATCATCTTCACTATCATTATTCTGAATTCTTTTTCTGGAAGATTGCCTATCTCCACTTCATTTAGTTGTTTTTCTGGGGTTTTATCTTGTTCCTTCATCTGATACATAGCAATCTGCCTTTTCATCTTGTCTATCGTTCTGTGAATGTGGGTTTTGTTCCACAGGATGCAGGACTGTAGTTCTTCTTGCTTCTGCTGTCTGTCCTCTCGTGGATGAGGCTATCTCAGTCATGCTTATCTTCTGCTACTATTCTTAGTAAAGAGTTTATGGTGCCTGGAGAGACAGCCAGGACTAAAGTCCCCATAATTCTTCATAACCAACTACTCTGATCACAGCAGATTGAACCAGGGTGGTCACGGATTCAAAGACCACCACTGATAGTCTGGCCAATAATCTATAAAGAAGCCAGATGCAGCAGTTGGACTACATGGAGTAGGCAGTTGGGCTAGTAGGAGTAGTGAGAGTTGGATGATATCATTGGTGCATGTCCAAAGCTCATTCCATGTTATTTTGATAAGATATAGGAAAAGAAATAGCAAAAGTTGACTATTCTGTTTATATCTTTGGCTTCATTCACAGGATATAAAGAGAAAGAATAACAAAGAGAAAATAACAAGGACAGCATGCCCAAACTCCCTTGCTGGGCATGTGTCCTGCTTGAAGAAACTGAACGAAGACCTGTATGGCAGAGAGTTCTTGAAGGGTGTGTCATAGTCTGCAGCACTCTTGGTGACCTGGGCTGGGGAGGGGGAATGGGGAGCTGGGCCAGAAGGCTCTGACCATCCAAAGATGGTGACTGGTGCAAAAGCCTTACCCAACTGGGCATTCAGTCCTGGAGGATAACTAGTTGATCCCATCAATCCTTGGTATGGAGAAGACAATATTGTTGGTGGACAATAGGGTAGGCAGAAATGTGTATATATAAAGAGGGCAAAATGAGGAAGCCACAGGCAGTAGAGGACATGTATAAGAAGATGTCATGGGGGTCTGGAGCAGATGGCGGAAGAGTAAGACGCGGACATCACCTTCTTCCCCACAGATACATCAGAAATACATCTACACGTGGAACTGCTCCTATAGAACACCCAGTGAACGCTGGCAGAAGACCTCAGACCTTCCAAAAGGCAAGAAGCTCCCAATGTACCTGGGTAGGGCAAAAGAAAAAAGAAAAAACAGAGACAAAAGAATAGGGACAGGACCTGCACCAGTGAGAGGGAGCTGTGAAGGAGGAAAGGCTTCCACACACTAGAAGCCCCTTCGCGGGCGGAGACTGCGGGTGGCGGAGGGGGGAAGCTTCGGAGCCACAGAGGAGAGCGCAGCAACAGTGTTCGGAGGGCAAAGCGGAGAGATTCCCGCAGAGGATCGGTGCTGACCAGCACTCATCAGCCCGCGAGGCTTGTCTGCTCACCCGCTGGGACGGGCGGGGGCTGGGAGCTGAGGCTTGGGCTTCGGTAGGATCCCAGGGAGAGGACTGGGTTTGGCGGCGTGAACACAGCCTGAAGGGGTTAGTGCACCACGGCTGGACGGGAGGGAGTCCGGGAAAAAGTCTGGAGCTGCCGAAGAGGCAAGAGACCTTTTCTCCCCTCTTTGTTTCCTGGGGCAAGAGGAGAGGGGATTAAGAGCGCTGCTTAAAGGAGCTCCAGAGATGGGCGCGAGCCACGGCTATCAGCGCGGACCCCAGAGACAGTCATGGGACGATAAGGCTGCTGCTGCCACCACCAAGAGGCCTGTGTGTGAGCACAGGTCACTCTCCACACCTCCGCTCCCGGGAGCCTGTGCAGCCCGCCACTGCCAGGGTCCCGTGATCCAGGGACAGCTTCCCCGGGAGAACGCACAGCGCGCCTCCGGCTGGTGCAATGTCATGCCGGCCTCTGCTGCCGCCGGTTCGCCCTGCACTCCGTGCCCCTCCGTCCCCCCGGCCTGAGTGAGCCAGAGCCCCCGAATCAGCTGCTCCTTTAACCCCGTCCTGTCTGAGCAAAGAACAGATGCCCTCAGGCGACCTACACGCAGAGGCGGGGCCAAATCCAAAGCTGAACCCCGAGAAGTGTGCAAACAAAGAAGAGAAAGGGAAATCTCTCCCAGCAGCCACAAGAGCAGCGGATTAAATCTCCACAATCAACGTGATGTACCCTGAATCTGTGGAAAACCTGAATAGACAAGGAATCATCCCAAATGGAGGAGGTGGACTTTGGGAGCAAGATAGATTATTTTTTCCCCTTTTCCTCTTTTTGTGAGTGTGTATGTGTATGCTTCTGTGTGAGATTTTGTCTGTATAGCTTTGCTTTCACCATTTGTCCTAGGGTTCTGACCTTCCAGTTTGTTCTGTTTCTTCCTCTCTTCCTTCCTTCCTTTCTTCCTCCCTTGCTTCATCCCTTTCTTCATCCCTTTCTTGTTCCCTCCCTTCCTTCCTGTCTTCCTTCCTTTCTTCTCCCCTTCTTTCCTCCCTTCCCCTCTCTTCCTTTCTTCCTTCCTTCCTTTCTTTCTTCCTTCCTTTCTTTCTTGCTTTCTTCCTTCCTTCGTTCCTTCCTTTCTTCCTTCCTTCCTTCCTTCCTTCCTTTCTTACTTTCCCTTCTGTTATTTCTCCCTTTTATTCTGAGCCGTGTGGATTAAAGGCTCTTGGTGCTCCAGCCAGGCGTCAGGGCTGTGTCTCTGAGGTGGGAGAACCAACTTCAGAACACTAATCCACAAGAGACCTCCCAGCTCCACATAATATCAAACAGCAAAAATCTCCCAGAGATCTCCATCTCAACACCAAGACCCAGCTTCACTCAATGACCAGCAAGCTACAGTGCTGGACAGCCTATGCTCAACAACTAGCAAGACAGGACTACAGCCCCATCCATTATCAGAGAGGCTGCCTAAAATCATAATAAGGCTACAGACACCCCAAAACACACCACCAGACGTGGACCTGCCCACCAGAAAGACAAGATCCAGCCTCATCCACTAGAACCAAGGCACTAGTCACCCCAACCAGGAAACCTACTCAACTCAATAAACCAACCTTAGCCACTGGGGACAGACACCAAAAACAATGGGAACTAAGAACCTGCAGCCTGCAAAAAGGAGATCCCAAACACAGTAAGCAAAATGAAAAGACAGAAAAACACACAGCAGATGAAGGAGCAAGGTAAACACCCACCAGACCTAACAAATGAAGAGGAAATAGGCATTCTACCTGAAAAAGAATTCAGAATAATGATAGTAAAGATGATCCAAAATCCTGGAAATAGA